>NC_084618.1:22146383-22333883 GCF_033978795.1 Nerophis ophidion | reverse complement strand
ATTGTATTTTGCAGCGATCATTTCGAAAGATCGTGTTTCGAAGAGAGTCCCTTGCGAAGGGCAGGGATGGGCATCGCCACCACCCATAGACTGTTGCTGAAGAAAGGTGCGGGGCCAACCTTCAGGTTGTACAAGTACGACCATATAATCTCACTAAAACATTAGTAACACAATAAGCAGATAAGGGATTTTCCAGAATTATCTTAGTAAATGTGTCTGATAACATCTGTTTTTCAGCAACCTTTCTTGTTTTAGTTACAATGGCGATTTATGATTTTCACCTGCCGCTGGTATTGGGATGCTCACCTGGCTCTAATTTAGAGACTATTGAAACATTTCACGCCACAGTTTCATGTTGTGCTATGCCATAATTATGTCAGTTGTTTCATGCCACAGTAAATTTTGTTTGTTCAATGTCCATAGTTCATGCTCTGTGTTAGCGTTGATGTTTCCAGCGTTAACGTTTTTTGTTGTTTGGCCTCTCGTGCGAATGCCACGCTTCCCTTTCGTTTTAGTTTCTGTCTTTTGTGACGTGTAGGATTAATTCATTAATTAATGAATATGCTCCTACCTTCAAGTCCTGTCCCGAATAGTCAGTTTGCATCCCGGGAGAACAAACCTCACAGTAAGCTGCGAAAACCACGTTTTGACAATTTTCATGCCACAGTAAATCTTGTTTGTTCAATGTCCATAGTTCATGCTCAGTGTTAGCGTCGATGTTTCCTGCGTTAACGTTTTTGTTCTTTGGCCTCTCGTGCGAACGCCACGCTTCCCTTTCGTTTTAGTTCCTGTCTTTTATATCCAAGATGGCGGCGCCCGAAAAGGCTGCTACATCGAGGAGCTCTTGCTAAAGATGGAACATTTGGCAGAAATACCGGACAATTCTACAAACTTTATGGCTGGCTCACATCGTGGTCACTCCGTGATCACGTACGACCGCCAGACACTTCTGGATGTGGACAAATCGGGCCGTTTTGGACTGATAGACGCGTGCTTGCTAGACGTGCTAACTAGCACGGGAATACTTCTACGGCTACATCCAGCGGCCTGTGAAGCAGGGGAGTATAGTAGCAGCGGAGGCCGTCTACGGAGCAGACGCCAGCAGTGTGATCGGAAACGCGGATGTCGAGCGGGGCTAAAAACAAAGCAGAAGGCTAATCCCCACAGAACACCACTTCCCTCCATCCTGAAGCTGGATTTAAATGGAAGATGCGAGACTACTGGTCTGGGTAAGGAGTCAGTTAAATTAGAACAAGTTTTTTCTGCTTTGATTGTTTCAGAGTTGGACATGTGTTTTACTGAGGTGGCTAACTATGATGCGTGCAGTTTATCAAAGGAACAAACAAACAATCGGAAAATTCCCGTCGTATCAATTCCTAGATATGGTCGTAATTATACTAAATGCACTGGGCATAATAAACACAACATTATTAATATTGCTACTACGGGGCTTCACGGTGGCAGAGGGGTTAGTGCATCTGCCTCACAATACGAAGTTCCTGTAGTCCTGGGTTCAAATCCAGGCTCGGGATCTTTCTGTGTGGAGTTTGCATGTTCTCCCCGTGAATGCGTGGGTTCCCTCCGGGTACTCCGGCTTCCTCCCACTTCCAAAGACATGCACCTGGGGATAGGTTGATTGGCAACATTAAATTGGCCCTAATGTGTGAATGTGAGTGTGAATGTTGTCTGTCTATCTGTGTTGGCCCTGCGATGAGGTGGCGACTTGTCCAGGGTGTACCCTGCCTTCCGCCCGATTGTAGCTGGGATAGGCGCCAGCGCCCCCCGTGACCCCGAAAGGGAATAAGCGGTAGAAAATGGATGGATGGATGGATGGATAATTTGATCAAAAATTCCCTAAAACAGCCCACTACCTATAAAATAGGTTTTTTAAACATAAGATCATTGTCTCCCAAAACGTTGTTAGTTAATGATATCATCAGAGACAACAATCTCAGCAAAACCTGGCTTAAACCAAACGACTTTTTTGCGCTAAATGAGGCATGTCCTCCTAACTTTACACATGCGCATATTGCCCGTCCGCTTAAAAGGGGTGGGGGGGTCACATTAATATACAACGAAAACTCTAACCTAAGTCCTAACATAAATAATAAATATAAATCGTTTGAGGTGCTTACTATGAGGTCTGTCACACCACTGCCTCTACACCTGGCTGTTATCTACCGCCCCCCAGGGCCCTATTCGGACTTTATCGATGAATTCTCAGAGTTCGTTGCTGATCTAGTGACACATGCCGATAATATAATCATAATGGGGGACTTTGATATCCATATGAATAACCCATCGGACCCACCGTGCGTAGCGCTACAGACTATAATTGATAGCTGTGGTCTCACACAAATAATAAATGAACACACGCATCGCAACGGTAATACGATAGACCTAGTGCTTGTCAGGGGTATCACCGTTTCCAAAGTTACGATACGCCCATATACTAAAGTATTGTCCGATCATTACCTAATAAAATTCGAGGTTCAGACGCATGTTCGGCAAACTAATAATAATAATAACTGCTATAGCAGCCGCAACATTAATACGGCCACAACGACAACTCTTGCTGACCTACTGCCCTCGGTAATGGCACCATTCCCAAAGTATGTGGGCTCTATTGATAACCTCACTAACAACTTTAACGACGCCCTGCACGAAACCATTGATAACATAGCACCGCTAAAGTTAAATAAGGCTCCAAAAAAGCGTACCCCGTGGTTTACAGAAGAAACTAGAGCTCAGAAATTATTATGTAGAAAGCTGGAACGCAAATGGCGCACGACTAAACTTGAGGTGCACCATCAAGCATGGAGTGATAGTTTAATAACCTATAAACACATGCTTACCTTAGCTAAAGCTAAATATTACTCAAATCTCATCCACCGTAATAAAAACAATCCTAAATTTTTGTTTAGTACGGTAGCATCGCTAACCCAACAAGGGACTCCTTCCAGTAGCTCCACCCACTCAGCTGATGACTTTATGCAATTATTTAGTAAGAAAATTGAAGTCATTAGAAAGGAGATTAAAGACAATGCGTCCCAGCTACAACTGGGTTCTATTAACACTGATACGATGGTATATACGGCGGATACTGCCCTCCAAAATAGTTTCTCTCGTTTTGAGGAAATAACATTAGAGGAATTGTTACAACCTGTAAATGGAATAAAACAAACAACATGTTTACTTGACCCTCTTCCTGGGAAACTGATCAAGGAGTTCTTTGTATTATTAGGTCCGTCAGTGCTAAATATTATAAACTTATCACTTTCCTCGGGCACTGTTCCCCTAGCATTCAAAAAAGCGGTTATTCATCCTCTCTTCTTAAAAGACCTAACCTCGATCCTGACCTCATGGTAAACTACCGACCGGTGTCTCACCTTCCCTTTATTTCAAAAATCCTCGAAAAAATTGTTGCGGAGCAGTTAAATGAACACTTAGTGTCTAACAATCTATGTGAAACCTTTCAATCCGGTTTCAGGGCAAATCACTCCACGGAGACAGCCCTCGCAAAAATTACTAATGATCTATTGCTAACGATGGATTCTGATGCGTCATCTATGTTGCTGCTCCTCGATCTTAGCGCTGCCTTCAATACCGTCAATCATAATATTTTATTAGAATGTATCAAAACACGAATTGGTATGTCAGACTTAGGGCTGGCCTAGGTTTAACTCTTATCTTACTGATAGGATGCAGTGTGTCTCCCATAACAATGTGACCTCGGACTACGTTAAGGTAACGTGTGGAGTTCCCCAGGGTTCGGTCCTTGGCCCTGCACTCTTCAGCATCTACATGCTGCCGCTAGGTGACATCATACGCAAATACGGTGTTAACTTTCACTGTAATGCTGATGACACCCAACTCTACATGCCCCTAAAGCTGACCAACATGCTGGATTGTAGTCAGCTGGAGGCGTGTCTTAATGAAATCAAACAATGGATGTCCGCTAATTTTTTGCAACTCAACGCCAAAAAAACGGAAAAGCTGATTATCGGTCCTGCTAGACACCGAACTCTATTTAATAATACAACTCTAACATTTGACAACCAAATAATTAAACAAGGCGACTCGGTAAAGAATCTGGGTATTATCTTCGACCCAACTCTCTCCTTTGAGGCACACATTAAAAGCGTTACTAAAACAGCCTTCTTTCATCTCCGTAATATCGCTAAAATTCGCTCCATTCTGTCCACTAAAGATGCTGAGATCATTATCCATGCATTTGTTACGTCTCGTCTCGATTACTGTAACGTATTATTTTCGGGTCTCCCCATGTCTAGCATTAAAAGATTACAGTTGGTACAAAATGTGGCTGCTAGACTTTTGACAAGAACAAGAAAGTTTGATCACATTACGCCTGTACTGGCTCACCTGCACTGGCTTCCTGTGCACTTAAGATGTGACTTTAAGGTTTTACTACTTACGTATAAAATACTACACGGCCTAGCTCCATCCTATCTTGCCGATTGTATTGTACCATATGTCCCTGCAAGAAATCTGCGTTCAAAGGACTCCGGCTTATTAGTGATTCCCAAAGCCCCAAAAAAGTCTGCGGGCTATAGAGCGTTTTCCGTTCGGGCTCCAGTACTCTGGAATGCCCTCCCGGTAACAGTTCGAGATGCCACCTCAGTAGAAGCATTTAAGTCTCACCTTAAAACTCATTTGTATTCTCTAGCCTTTAAATAGACTCCCTTTTTAGACCAGTTGATCTGCCGTTTCTTTTCTTTTTCTCCTATGTCCCACTCTCCCTTGTGGAGGGGGTCCGGTCCGATCCGGTGGCCATGTACTGCTTGCCTGTGTATCGGCTGGGGACATCTCTGCGCTGCTGATCCGCCTCCGCTTGGGATGTTTTCCTGCTGGCTCCGCTGTGAACGGGACTCTCGCTGCTGTGTTGGATCCGCTTTGGACTGGACTCTCGCGACTGTGTTGGATCCATTATGGATTGAACTTTCACAGTATCATGTTAGACCCGCTCGACATCCATTGCTTTCCTCCTCTCCAAGGTTCTCATAGTCACCGACATCCCACTGGGTGTGAGTTTTCCTTGCCCTTATGTGGGCCTACCGAGGATGTCGTAGTGGTTTGTGCAGCCCTTTGAGACACTAGTGATTTAGGGCTATATAAGTAAACATTGATTGATTGATTGATTTTGTGACGTGTAGGATTAATTCATTAATTAATGAATATGCTCCTACCTTCAAGTCCTGTCCTGAATAGTCCGTTTGCATCCCGGGAGAACAAACCTCACAGTAAGCTGCGAAAACCACGTTATGACAATTTTCATGCCACAGTAAATCTTGTTTGTTCAATGTCCATAGTTCATGCTCAGTGTTAGCGTCGATGTTTCCTGCGTTAACGTTTTTTGTTCTTTGGCCTCTCGTGCGAACGCCACACTTTCCTTTCGTTTTAGTTCCTGTCTTTTGAGATGTGTAGGATTAATTAATTAATTAATTAATAAATATGTTCCTACCTTCAAGTCCTGTCCTGAATAGTCCGTTTGCATCCCGGGAGAACAAACCTCACAGTGAGCTGGGAAAACCACGTTTTGACAATTTTCATGCCACAGTAAATATTGTTTGTTCAATTTCCATAGTTCATGCTCAGTGTTAGCGTGGATGTTTCCTGTGTTAATGTTTTTTGTTCTTTGGCCTCTCGTGCGAATACCACGCTTCCCTTTCGTTTTAGTTCCTGTCCTGTGACGTGTAGGATTAATTCATTAATTAATGAATATGTTCCTACCTTCAAGTCCTGTCCTGAAGAGTCCGTTTGCATCCCGGGAGAACAAACCTCACAGTAAGCTGCGAAAACCACGTTATGACAATTTTCATGCCACAGTAAATCTTGTTTGTTCAATGTCCATAGTTCATGCTCAGTGTTAGCGTCGATGTTTCCTGCGTTAACGTTTTTTGTTCTTTGGCCTCTCGTGCGAACGCCACGATTCCCTTTCGTTTTAGTTCCTGTCTTTTGAGATGTGTAGGATTAATTAATAAATATGTTCCTACCTTCAAGTCCTGTCCTGAATAGTCCGTTTGCATCCCGGGAGAACAAACCTCACAGTAAGCTGCGAAAACCACGTTATGACAATTTTCATGCCACAGTAAATCTTGTTTGTTCAATGTCCATAGTTCATTCTCAGTGTTAGCGTTTCCTGCTTTAACGTTTTTTGTTCTTTGGCCTCTCGTGCGAACGCCCCGCTTCCCTTTCGTTTTAGTTCCTGTTTTTTGTGACGTGTAGGATTAATTCATTAATTAATGAATATGTTCCTACCTTCAAGTCCTGTCCCGAATAGTCTGTTTGCATCCTGGGAGAACAAACCTCACAGTAAGCTGCGAAAACCACGTTATGACAATTTTCATGCCACAGTAAATCTTGTTTGTTCAATGTCCATAGTTCATTCTCAGTGTTAGCGTTTCCTGCTTTAACGTTTTTTGTTCTTTGGACTCTCGTGCGAACGCCCCGCTTCCCTTTCGTTTTAGTTCCTGTTTTTTGTGACGTGTAGGATTAATTCATTAATTAATGAATATGTTCCTACCTTCAAGTCCTATCCCGAATAGTCTGTTTGCATCCTGGGAGAACAAACCTCACAGTAAGCTGCGAAAACCACGTTATGACCATTTTCATGCCACAGTAAATCTTGTTTGTTCAATGTCCATAGTTCATGCTCAGTGTTAGCGTCGATGTTTCCTGCGTTAACGTTTTTTGTTCTTTGGCCTCTCGTGCGAACGCCACGCTTCCCTTTCGTTTTAGTTCCTATCTTTTGTGACGTGTAGGATTAATTCACTAATTAATGAATATGCTCCTACCTTCAAGTCCCGTCCCGAATAGTCTGTTTGCATCCCGGGAGAAAAAACCTCACAGTAAGCTGTGAAAACCACGTTATGACAATTTTCATGCCACAGTAAATCTTGTTTGTTCAATGTCCATAGTTCATGCTCAGTGTTAGCGTCGATGTTTCCTGCGTTAACGTTTTTTGTTCTTTGGCCTCTCGTGCGAACGCCACGCTTCCCTTTCGTTTTAGTTCCTGTCTTTTGTGACGTGTAGGATTAATTCATTAATTAATGAATATGCTCCTACCTTCAAGTCCTGTCCCGAATAGTCCGTCTGCATCCCGGGAGAACAAACCTCACAGTAAGCTGCGAAAACCACGTTATGACAATTTTCATGCCACAGTAAATCTTGTTTGTTCAATGTCCATAGTTCATGCTCAGTGTTAGCGTCGATGTTTCCTGCGTTAACGTTTTTTGTTCTTTGGCCTCTCGTGCGAACGCCACGCTTCCCTTTCGTTTTAGTTCCTGTCTTTTGAGATGTGTAGGATTAATTAATTAATTAATAAATATGTTCCTACCTTCAAGTCCTGTCCTGAATAGTCCGTTTGCATCCCGGGAGAACAAACCTCACAATAAGCTGCGAAAACCACTTTATGACAATTTTCATGCCACAGTAAATCTTGTTTATTCAATGTCCATAGCTCATGCTCAGTGTTAGCGTTTCCTGCTTTAACGTTTTTTGTTCTTTGGCCTCTCGTGCAAACGCCCCGCTTCCCTTTCGTTTTAGTTCCTGTCTTGTGACGTGTAGGATTAATTCATTAATTGATGAATATGTTCCTACCTTCAAGTCCTGTCCCGAATAGTCTGTTTGCATCCTGGGAGAACAAACCTCACAGTAAGCTGCGAAAACCATGTTTTGACAATTTTCATGCCACAGTAAATCTTGTTTGTTCAATGTCCATAGTTCATGCTCAGTGTTAGCGTCGATGTTTCCTGCGTTAACGTTTTTTGTTCTTTGGCCTCTCGTGCGAACGCCACGCTTCCCTTTCGTTTTAGTTCCTGTCTTTTGAAATGTGTAGGATTAATTAATTGATTAATGAATATGTTCCTACCTTCAAGTCCTGTCCTGAAGAGTCCGTTTGCATCCCGGGAGAACAAACCTCACAGTAAGCTGCGAAAACCACGTTATGACCATTTTCATGCCACAGTAAATCTTGTTTGTTCAATGTCCATAGTTCATGCTCAGTGTTAGCGTCGATGTTTCCTGCGTTAACGTTTTTTGTTCTTTGGCCTCTTGTGCGAACGCCCCGCTTCCCTTTCGTTTTAGTTCCTGTCTTGTGACGTGTAGGATTAATTCATTAATTAATGAATATGTTCCTACCTTCAAGTCCTGACCTGAATAGTCCGTTTGCATCCCGGGAGGACAAACCTCACAGTAAGCTGCGAAAATCACGTTTTGATAATTTTCATGCCACAGTAAATCTTGTTTGTTCAATGTCCATAGTTCATGCTCAGTGTTAGCGTCGATGTTTCCTGCGTTAACGTTTTTTGTTCTTTGGCCTCTCGTGCGAACGCCCCGCTTCCCTTTCGTTTTTGTTCCTGTCTTTTGAGATGTGTAGGATTAATTAATTAATTAATTAATATGTTCCTACCTTCAAGTCCTGTCCTGAATAGTCCGTTTGCATCCCGGGAGAACAAACCTCACAGTAAGCTGCGAAAACCACTTTATGACAATTTTCATGCCACAGTAAATCTTGTTTATTCAATGTCCATAGCTCATGCTCAGTGTTAGCGTTTCCTGCTTTAACGTTTTTTGTTCTTTGGCCTCTCGTGCAAACGCCCCGCTTCCCTTTCGTTTTAGTTCCTGTCTTGTGACGTGTAGGATTAATTCATTAATTAATGAATATGTTCCTACCTTCAAGTCCTGTCCCGAATAGTCTGTTTGCATCCTGGGAGAACAAACCTCACAGTAAGCTGCGAAAACCATGTTTTGACAATTTTCATGCCACAGTAAATCTTGTTTGTTCAATGTCCATAGTTCATGCTCAGTGTTAGCGTCGATGTTTCCTGCGTTAACGTTTTTTGTTCTTTGGCCTCTCGTGCGAACGCCACGCTTCCCTTTCATTTTAGTTCCTGTCTTTTGAAATGTGTAGGATTAATTAATTAATTAATGAATATGTTCCTACCTTCAAGTCCTGACCTGAATAGTCCGTTTGCATCCCGGGAGGACAAACCTCACATTAAGCTGCGAAAACCACGTTTTGATAATTTTCATGCCACAGTAAATCTTGTTTGTTCAATGTCCATAGTTCATGCTCAGTGTTAGCGTCGATGTTTCCTGCGTTAACGTTTTTTGTTCTTTGGCCTCTCGTGCGAACGCCACGCTTCCCTTTCGTTTTAGTTCCTGTCTTTTGAGATGTGTAGGATTAATTAATTAATTAATTAATAAATATGTTCCTACCTTCAAGTCCTGTCCTGAATAGTCCGTTTGCATCCCGGGAGAACAAACCTCACAGTAAGCTGCGAAAACCACGTTAAGACAATTTTCCTGAGTGGCTGGACAGGATGGATTTAAAAAAAAAAAAGAATAAAAATGAATTGTTCATTTTTGGGAACCGATTAAGAATCGTTACAAATAAGAATTGTGAATTATTAGAATTATTCGAAAATCATTATCATTTCTTTTTATTCCTTTCAGGAAAATGCATATATATATATATATATATATATATATATGGGGCTTCACGGTGGCAGAGGGGTTAGTGCGTCTGCCTCACAATACGAAGGTCCTGCAGTCCTGGGTTCAAATCCAGGCTCGGGATCTTTCTGTGTGGAGTTTGCATGTTCTCCCCGTGAATGCGTGGGTTCCCTCCGGGTACTCCGGCTTCCTCCCACTTCCAAAGACATGCACCTGGGGATAGGTTGATTGGCAACACCAAATTGGCCCTAGTGTGTGAATGTGAGTGTGAATGTTGTCTGTCTATCTGTGTTGGCCCTGCGATGAGGTGGCGACTTGTCCAGGGTGTACCCTGCCTTCCGCCCGATTGTAGCTGAGATAGGCGCCAGCGCCCCCCGCGACCCCAAAAGGGAATAAGCGGTAGAAAATGGATGGATGGATGGATATATATATATATATATATATATATATATATACATATATGTGTAAAATCTGGTCCCTACACACCAGAGCTCTTGTAAAAAGAGCTCAGCAGCCAGCGCATGGGATGAAAAGAGCACGGCTCCCTCCCCCCATTTTCACCACATTCTACAGAGGCACTATAGAGAGCCTGCTGACCAACAGCATCTCTCCAGAAAGTGGTGAGGACGGCGGAAAAGATTATCAGGACTCCTTTTCCTCCTATCCAGGTAACTCCAAAAAGCCGCTGCCTGACCAGGGCTCAGAAAATCTGCAAAGACTCCTCCCACTCCCCACCAAGGACTGTTTTCACTGCTGGACTCTAGGAAGAGGTTCCGCAGCCTCCGAAGCAGAAAATCCAGGTTCTGTAACAGCTTCTTCCCTCAGGCCGTAAGACTCTTGAACGCATCCTAATTAAATTATCCCCTCAATTCCCCCCAAAATGGATTAACTCGCTGGAATAAAAAAAAAGACAATATAACATACATCCATAAACCTGGATGCATATGCAAAAGTGCAATATGTTTATCTGTAAAGTAATCTATTTATTTATATCTGAACCTTATTGCTTTTTTTTTTATCCTGCACTACCAGGAGCTAATGCAACGACATTTCAGTCTTATTTGTACTGTAAAGTTCAATTTTGAATGCCAATAAAAAGGAAGTCTAAGTCATATACAGTTGACACCATAATTGTTTTTTTGTTCCTTATACACCACTCTTATATTTATCTGCCTTCTTTCTAACAGACATTATTTTAGATGACTTTATCACTCTTCCCTCCACCAACACCCGAACTCCAACACACTTTTTAAAATTTTCGTTGAAGCATTTTCACAATGTCACGTCCAATCCAAATTCAAAATCGGTTTGACATAATTCCAGTTGTCTGTGTTTGTAACTGTTTTTAAATCCAAAGATATTCCTGCAACTTTTTAAGTCTTTCTTTAGCTCAGGGGTCACCAGGTCGCCCGTAAGGACCAGATGAGTCGCCCGCTGGCCTGTTCTAAAAATAGCTCAAATAGCAGCACTTACCAGTGAGCTGCCTCTATTTTGTTTAAATGTTATTTTTTTTACTAGCAAGCTGGTCTCGCTTTGCTCGACATTTTTGATTCTAAGAGAGACAAAACTCAAATAGAATTTGAAAATCCAAGAAAATATTTTAAAGACTTGGTCTTCGCCTGTTAAATAAATTCTTTTTTTTTTTTTTTTTACTTTGCTTCTTATAATGTTCAGAAAGACAATTTTAGAGAAAAATACAACTTTAAAAATTATTTTAGGATTTTCAAACACATATACATTTTTACCTTTTAAATTCCTTCCTCTTCTTTCCTGACAATTTAAATCAATGTTCAAGTATTTTTTTTTATTGTAAACAATAATAAGTACATTTTATTTTAATTCTTCATTTTAGCTTCCTCAAACTTATTATGATTAAATTTCAAAAAAATTATTCTGGCAAATCTAGAAAATCTGTAGAAACAAATTTAAATCTTATTTCAAAGTCTTTTGAATTTCTTTAAAAAAATTTGTTCTGGAAAATCTACACGAAATAATGATTTGTCCTTGTTAGAAATATAGCTTGGTCCAATTTTATATATTCTAACAAAGTGCAGATTGGATTTTAACCTATTTAAAACATGTCATCAAAATTCTAAAATTAGTCTTAATCAGGAAAAATTACTAATGATGTTCCATAATTTTTTATTTTTTTTCAAAAATATTCGAATTAGCAAAATTTTCTCTTTATTTTTTCCAGTTGAATTTGGAATTTTAAAGAGTCGAAATTGAAGATAAACTATGTTTCAAAATTAAATTTTCATTTTTTTCGTGTTTTTGCCTCTTTTAAGCCTTTCAATTAAGTGTTTTTTTCATCATTTATTCTCTACAAAAAAACCTTCCATAAAAGGAAAACAATTATATATATATAGATTTATTTATTAAAGGTAAATTGAGCAAATTGGCTATTTCTGGCAATTTATTTAAGTGTGTATCAAACTGGTAGCCCTTCGCATGAATCAGTACCCAAGAAGTAGCTCTTGGTTTCAAAAAGGTTGGTGACCCCTGCTTTAGAGAATTCCTCGCTGTCACGCCAGCAACATTTGTTTCAAATTTGTTCGCACTCTTGGGTGTTTAAAGTTGGACGTGAACACAAATACCTTTTGCAAGTCCTTCGGAAGAACTTTATTTCTAGTTTTGAACGTCACCAATGGAGTACGCAATTCTACAACGTCTTTTAGTTTGAATAATCGAAGAGTGGAGTTGTGTGGTCTCTACATCCTACTGTATCCCTGATTATTGCAGGACAAAATGTGCCCCCCCCCCCCCCCCCGCCCATCCTTACCTTGTTTGGCTGGACCGCCCTCCTCAGATTCTCCATCCATTTGTCTCTCTCGGCCGACGAGCGGCAGGAAAAGCACTTGCTTCCCGAGGAGGTCGTCACCTGCCGCCACGACACACCAGAGAAGAAAAACGTCAGTGCTTCGATATGAGTGAGCACCAATTAGAGATGTCCGATAAATGCTTTGAAATGTAAAATCGGAAATTATCGGTATCTGTTTCAACCTCCCGATTTTACCCGGGAGACTCCCGGATTTCAGTGCCCCTTTCCGGCAACCATTCTCCCGGATTCCTCCCGGACAACATTATTACGTCCGCTTTTCCTCCTTAGAAACAGCGTGCCATTCACATAATATATGCGGCTTTTACACACACACACACACACACACACACACACACACACACACACACACACACACACACACACAAACACACACAAGTGAATGCAAGGCATACTTGGTCAACAGCCATACACGTCACACTGAGGGTGGCCGTATAAACAACTTTAACACTGTTACAAATATGCGCCACACTGTGAACCCACACCAAACCAGAATGACAAACACATTTCGCACCTTAACACAACAGAACAAATACCCTGAATCCCTTGCAGCACTAACTCTTCCGGGAGGCCACCATATACACCCCCAGCTACCACAAAACCCCGGGCTGCCGCTCTTCTGGAGAGTCCGACAAGGGCGCCTGACTCAGAGCGCTGGTGGGAATCTGCTAAGTGAGATCAGCTGTTAAAAGGGGCAAAAAAAGCGACCTAACAGGACCCTTGTCGTTATTCACCAATTACAGTAACGCACCTTGGGGCCCCGAAAAAAACACGGGACAAGAAACTTTCGCCGGCAAAGAGCCAACAGATCTCGGGGTGACGTACAGACCTGAGTGCGTCCACAGCGCGGGTGCCAGACGTACAGGTGTAATCTAGGCTGACTATACGGATATGTCCTCTTTTGCAGGACTGTCCGGGCTGTCCGGGCGGGGTGTCTCAAATGCCTCAAATGCCCGCCATTTTGTGTCAAGGTTGCGTGTATTTTGCAATGTATGTACAGGGGTTAAAAACAAAAATTGTGAAGGTGTGCGCACGCAGCAACATTCGTGAAGGAGGAGCAGGGACAGAGACAGCTAGAGAGGGAGGTAATGAATTGTTTGTCAATGCAAGCGATACTTAGTCAACAGCCATACACGTCACACTGAGGGTGGCCGTATAAACAACTTGAACACTGTTACAAATATGCGCCAAACTGTGAACCCACACTAAACCAGAATGAGAAACACATTTCGCACCGTAACACAACAGAACAAATACCCTGAACCCTTTGCAGCACTAGCTCTTCCGGGAAGCTACAATATACACCCCCAGCTACCACAAAACCCCGGGCTGCCGCTCTTCTGGAGAGTCCGACAAGGGCGCCTGACTCAGAGCGCTGGTGGGAATCTGCTAAGTGAGATCAGCTGTTAAAAGGATCCAAAAAAAACGACCTAACAGGACGCGGAGCCGGGATGAACGCTGGAGGGAAAACCCTTGTCGTTATTCACCCGAAAAAAACACGGGACAAAAAACTTTCGCCGGCAAAGAGCCAACAGATCTCGGGGTGACATACGGACCTGAGTGCGTCCACAGCGCGGGTGTCGGACGTACAGGTTTATTTCTAGGCTGACCATACGGACATGTCCTCTTTTGCAGGACTGTCCGGGCTGTCCGGGCGGGGTGTCTCAAATGCCTCAAATGTCCGGCGTTTTGTGTCAAGGTTGTGCGTATTTTCCAATGTACGAACAGGGGTTAAGAAGGGTTAAAAACAAAACAAATTGTGAAGATGTGCGCACGCATCAACATTCGTGAAGGAGGAGCAGGGACAGAGAGAGCTAGAGAGGGAATTGTTTGTCAATGCAAGCCATACTTGGTCAACAGCCATACAGGTCACACTGAGGGTGGCCGTATAAACAACTTCAACACGGTCACAAATATGCGCCACACTGTGAAACCAGACCAAACAAGAATGACAAACACATTTCGCACCGTAACACAACAGAACAAATTACCAGAACCCCTTGCAGCACTAACTCTTCCGGGACGCTACAGTATACACCCCCCGCTACCACCAAACCCCGCCCACCTAAACCCCACTCTCTATAATGCAACACATTTGACAAAAATTTGAAACAAACATTAATTACGTACGTCATATATTAATGAAATTAATTTGCATACGGCAAACAATGAATCAAGAAAGAACTGAGGTAGAAGGCAGGCTTAAATACAATGGCGATCAATGAAACCCAGGTGCGCGTCAAAGGTAAGAGCAGGTGGAACAAATACGTAACCATTGTAACAAGAATAAAACAAGGAAGTGCACAACTCGGAACTGAAAGAGTCCAAAACGGATCATAACAAGAACTTTACACTACTTTATATTAGAAATGGCAACAGTGGAGGATGAATGTCACAGAACAAGAAGATAGAGGAAAAGAAGAAGCTTATCGACAATGTTGTTGACACAGATTACAAAGGCAAATTTTTCAGTTATTTATGCAGATCCCAAATACAGATCAGCAGGTAAGAAAAGTTGTTTTTGTATAGTACTGCGAACCAAAACGCCAGATAAGATGCCTTACCTTATACACACACCATAATAATACCCCTATACTGAAGCACATCAAACGGTGCAGCCTACGTGTATCTCTTATGTTTGACTGCCATCTACTGGTCACGCCTCCTCTCTGAGCTGCAACCTTATCGTGGTAGAGGAGTTTGCGTGTCCCAATCATCCTAGGAGCTATGTTGTCCGGGGGCATAAAGCCCCCTGGTAGGGTCTCCCAAGGCAAACAGGTTCTAGGTGAGGGATCAGACAAAGAGCAGCTCGAAGACCTTTATGAAGATGAAAATCCATGGACCCAGATTTCCCTCGCCCGGACGCGGGTCACCGGGGCCCCCCTCTGGAGCCAGGCCCGGAGGTGGGGCACGATGGCGAGCGCCTGGTGGCCGGGCCTGTTCCCATGGGGCCCGGCCGGGCACAGCCCGAAGAGGCAACGTGGGTCACCCCTCCAATGGGCTCACCACCCATAGCAGGGGCCATAGAGGTCGGGTGCATTGTGAGCTGGGCGACAGCCGAAGGCAGGGCACTTGGCGGTCCGATCCTCGGCTACAGAAGCTAGCTCTTGGGACGTGGAACGTCACGTCACTGGGGGGGAAAGAGCCTGAGCTAGTGCGCGAAGTTGAGAAATTCCGGCTGGATATAGTCGGACTCACTTCGACGCACAGCAAGGGCTCTGGAACCACTTCGCTCGAGAGGGATTGGACCCTCTTCCACTCTGGCGTTGCCGGCAGTGAGAGGCGACGGGCTGGGGTGGCAATTCTTGTTTCCCCCCGGCTCAAAGCCTGTACGTTGGAGTTCAACCCGGTGGACGAAAGGGTAGCCTCCCTCCGCCTTCGGGTGGGGGGACGGGTCCTGACTGTTGTTTGTGCTTATGCACCAAACAGCAGTTCAGAGTACCCACCCTTTTTGGGAACACTCGAGGGAGTACTGGAAAGTGCTCCCCCGGGTGATTCCCTTGTCCTACTGGGAGACTTCAACGCTCACGTTGGCAGCGACAGTGAAACCTGGAGAGGCGTGATTGGGAAGAATGGCCGCCTGGATCTGAACCCGAGTGGTGTTTTGCTATTGGACTTTTGTGCTCGTCACAGTTTGTCGATAACAAACACCATGTTCAAACATAAGGGTGTCCATATGTGCACTTGGCACCAGGACACCCTAGGCCGCAGTTCCATGATCGACTTTGTAGTTGTGTCATCGGATTTGCGGCCTCATGTTTTGGACACTCGGGTGAAGAGAGGGGCGGAGCTTTCTACCGATCACCACCTGGTGGTGAGTTGGCTGCGATGGTGGGGGAGGATGCCGGACAGACCTGGGAGGCCCAAACGCATTGTGAGGGTCTGCTGGGAACGTCTGGCAGAGTCTCCTGTCAGACAAAGTTTCAATTCCCACCTCCGGAAGAACTTTGAACATGTCACGAGGGAGGTGCTGGACATTGAGTCCGAGTGGACCATGTTCCGCACCTCTATTGTCGAGGCGGCAGATCGGAGCTGTGGCCGCAAGGTAGTTGGTGCCTGTCAGGGCGGCAATCCTAAAACCCCTTGGTGGACACCAGCGGTGAGGGATGCCGTCAAGCTGAAGAAGGAGTCCTATCGGGTCCTTTTGGCTCATAGGACTCCGGAGGCAGTGGACAGGTACCGACAGGCCAAGCGGTGTGCAGCTTCAGCGGTCGCGGAGGCAAAAACTCGGACATGGGAAGAGTTCGGGGAAGCCATGGAAAACGACTTCCGGACGGCTTCGAAGCGATTCTGGACCACCGTCCGCCGCCTCGGGAAGGGGAAGCAGTGCACTATCAACACCGTGTATGGTGCGGATGGTGTTCTGCTGACCTCGACTGCGGATGTTGTGGATAGGTGGAAGGAATACTTCGAAGACCTCCTCAATCCCACCAACACGTCTTCCTATGAGGAAGCAGTGCCTGGGGAATCTGTGGTGGACTCTCCTATTTCTGGGGCTGAGGTCGCTGAGGTAGTTAAAAAGCTCCTCGGTGGCAAGGCCCCAGGGGTGGACGAGATCCGCCCGGAGTTCCTTAAGGCTCTGGATGCTGTGGGGCTGTCTTGGTTGACAAGACTTTGCAGCATCGCGTGGACATCGGGGGCGGTACCTCTGGATTGGCAGACCGGGGTGGTGGTTCCTCTCTTTAAGAAGGGGGGACCGGAGGGTGTCTTCCAACTATCGTGGGATCACACTCCTCAGCCTTCCCGGTAAGGTTTATTCAGGTGTACTGGAGAGGAGGCTACGTCGGATAGTCGAACCTCGGATTCAGGAGGAACAGTGTGGTTTTCGTCCTGGTCGTGGAACTGTGGACCAGCTCTATACTCTCGGCAGGGTTCTTGAGGGTGCATGGGAGTTTGCCCAACCAGTCTACATGTGCTTTGTGGACTTGGAGAAGGCATTCGACCGTGTCCCTCGGGAAGTCCTGTGGGGAGTGCTCAGAGAGTATGGGGTATCGGACTGTCTTATTGTGGCGGTCCGTTCCCTGTACGATCAGTGCCAGAGCTTGGTTCGCATTGCCGGCAGTAAGTCGAACACATTTCCAGTGAGGGTTGGACTCCGCCAAGGCTGTCCTTTGTCACCGATTCTGTTCATAACTTTTATGGACAGAATTTCTAGGCGCAGTCAAGGCGTTGAGGGGTTCCGGTTTGGTAACCGCAGGATTAGGTCTCTGCTTTTTGCAGATGATGTGGTCCTGATGGCTTCATCTGACCGGAATCTTCAGCTCTCGCTGGATCGGTTCGCAGCCGAGTGTGAAGCGACCGGAATGAGAATCAGCACCTCCAAGTCCGAGTCCATGGTTCTCGCCCGGAAAAGGGTGGAGTGCCATCTCCGGGTTGGGGAGGAGACCCTGCCCCAAGTGGAGGAGTTCAAGTACCTAGGAGTCTTGTTCACGAGTGAGGGAAGAGTGGATCGTGAGATCGACAGGCGGATCGGTGCGGCGTCTTCAGTAATGCGGACGTTGTACCGATCCGTTGTGGTGAAGAAGGAGCTGAGCCGGAAGGCAAAGCTCTCAATTTACCGGTCGATCTACGTTCCCATCCTCACCTATGGTCATGAGCTTTGGGTCATGACCGAAAGGATAAGATCACGGGTACAAGCGGCCGAAATGAGTTTCCTCCGCCGTGTGGCGGGGCTCTCCCTTAGAGATAGGGTGAGAAGCTCTGCCATCCGGGAGGAACTCAAAGTAAAACCGCTGCTCCTTCACATCGAGAGGAGCCAGATGAGGTGGTTCGGGCATCTGGTCAGGATGCCACCCGAACGCCTCCCTAGGGAGGTGTTTAGGGCACGTCCAACCGGTAGGAGGCCACGGGGAAGACCCAGGACACGTTGGGAAGACTATGTCTCCCGGCTGGCCTGGGAACGCCTCGGGATCCCCCGGGAAGAGCTAGACGAAGTGGCTGGGGAGAGGGAAGTCTGGGTTTCCCTGCTTAGGCTGTTGCCCCCGCGACCCGACCTCGGATAAGCGGAAGATGATGGATGGATGGATGGATACTGGTCACGCTTATCATTACACCATGTACCAATCAAAATTGCTTCGAGGTCGGTAAGCTCAACCAAACTTATTCTTTACATTAGATGAACCGGTTTACGAGGTGTACTGTTGAGTTTTGAGGGGGAAAAAAATATTTTAAGTGCGCCTTATAGTACGGAAAATACGGTAGGTTCGGAAGGCTTGTCACACATCTCCATGACAACAATCTACAATGATCGGATCACGGCAGAACAATCAAGGCACCGGCGCTGCTGGTAGATCTTAGCCCCTTCCTCCGAAGTAGGTAAGGCACCAGGAGAACACACAAAAAAATATTTGCAGTTATTTTCTAAAGTTCACCGTTATTCAACTTAGTGCTGAGTAAAAATAAGGGTGGGGAAAACAGACGTAAACAGGAAATGCCCTTATAAGGATGCGGCCCCCAAATTGACAAGTTAAAGTTAAGTTAAAGTACCAATGATTGTCACACACACACTAGGTGTGGTGAAATTTGTCCTCTGCATTTGACCCATCCCCTTGATCAACCCTTGGGAGGTGAGGGGAGCAGTGAGCAGCAGCGGTGGCCACGCCCGGGAATCATTTGGTGATTTAACCCCCAATTCCAACCCTTGATGCTGAGTGCCAAGCAGGGAGGTAATGGGTCCCATTTTTATAGCATTTGGTATGACTCGGCCGGAGGTTTGAACTCACAACCTAACGACCTCAGGGCGGACACTCTAACCAGAAGGCCACTGAGCTGGTTTATAGTTTCTTGTACAGGTAGTGAATTGAGCGGAAAAAAATACTTTAGATTGGCTGACAAAAAGCCAGCACTAAACGGGATGCTGTAAGCCGGTAGGAGTAGTTGTTACTGCGTGTTGTTGGAGAGCACAGCTGCAGGAGGCGCAACAAAGGAGTGATGTAACGAGGCGGATGACAAAGATTAGAGGAGATTTCAAGCCCGTAGAAAGGACAGCGATGAGGATGTGAAGTATTACGTCTCCACATGACGCTACGCACGCACACACACACATTCAGGTTATCATTTGGAATGGGGACCAAGTTGTTGTTCAGTACTTGTGGGGACCACCCTTTCTACAGGTTGTGGAGGCATAATTTTTTGGGGGTAAAATGGCCACTGCCCAGTTAGCTCAGACACGTCTTTTAAATCTCTGGATTGAGAAAGTAATGTGCTGTTCATACGTACTGGGGACCCTGTGGAAAAAGAGTTAATATGGTTCATGGGGACCCAATTTAAATCATTGTGCATAATACACAGAAATTTGTACGTGACTACTGAGGACCAATAAAAAAAAGTTCAAATTAAATATGACATGATCCTCAGAATACAGCACTACAGCTGTCCTCTTATAGGAAGTTTCACCACTTAAATGTTAAATCAAATCCTGCATCTTCTGTGACATTACAGAAAACTGCTATTTAGCAGTAATAAAGTTGTCTGCAACTCCAACTACCATACATAGAAGGATGGCAAATCCTGAATGTGAATCATACTTTAAGGTAATAATGTTTTATAATCATGCTGTATTAAAATGTCATCCTAAGGAACACTAAACCAGATTTTGTTTTCGGAAAAATATATTAGTTTTAACTAAGGATGGATACCATACAGAATCACAGTACTATTAATGGCAGGATAACACCTGTTTCACTTAAGCATCTTCAGAATGGATCTGACTATCATTTAAAAAAGGTTTCCCTTTAGAGGACCTGTTTTTTTTTGGTCCCCATACCGTCAGAAGTCCCCTAAAGGTGACTGTGCAAACAGAGACATGCCCCCATTAAGTCAGCATTGTGGCGACTTGTCCAGGGTGTACCCCGCCTTCCGCCCGATTGTAGCTGAGATAGGCGCCAGCGCCCCCCGCGACCCCGAAAGGGAATAAGCGGTAGAAAATGGATGGATGGATGCCAGAACACACACACACACACACACACACACACACACACACACACACACACTGGTTATCATTTGGAATGGGGACCAAGTTTTTCATCATCATATGTGGGGACAAGGGAAACATATATTAGTTTTAACCAATCACAGTACTATTATTGCCAGGATAACACAAGTTTCACAACATTAAACATAAAGAACATAAAAAAAGATGTTCTACTTAAACAGTCTTGCTGATTATCTCTTAATTTACTATTTTTTTAAATCACTTAGGCATCTTCAGAATGGATCCGACTATCATTTAAAAAGGCTTCCTGTTGTTTTGGTCCCCATACCGTCAGAAGTCCCCTAAAGGTGTGTAAAAAGAGCGATGTCCCCATTAAATCAGCATTGCCAGAAAACCCACCCCCACACACACACACACACACACACACGCTGGTTATCATTTGGAATGGGGACCAAGTTTTTAATCATCATATGTGGGGACAAGGGAAAAATATATTAGTTTTAACCAATCACAATACTATAAGAACATAAAAAAGCTGTTCTACTTAACCAGTCTTGCTGATTATCTCTTAATCTACTATTTTACTATTCTAAAAAAATCACTTAGGCATCTTCAAAATGGATCCGACAATCATTTTAAAAGGTTTCCGGTTTTTTGGTCCCCCATACCTCTAGATCTACTATTTTACTATTTTAAAAATCACTTAGGCATCTTCAGAATGGATCCAACTATCATTTAAAAAGGCTTCCTGTTGTTTTGGTCCCCACACCGTCAGAAGTCCCCTAAAGGTGTGTAAACATAGCCATGTCCCCATTAAGTCAGCTTTGCCAGAACACACGCTCATGCACGCGCACACACACACACACACACACACGCACGCACGCACGCACGCACGCACGCACGCACGCACACACGCACGCACGCACGCACGCACGCACGCACGCACGCACGCACGCACGCACGCACGCACAGACACACATACTGGTTGTCATATGGAATGGGGACCAAATTTTTGATCATCACTTGTGGGGACAAGGAAAAAACATATTTCTTTTAACTAAGGTTGGATACCATACAGAATCACAGTACTATTAATGCCAGGATAACAAATGTAGGGCTTCACGGTGGCAGAGGGGTTAGTGCGTCTGCCTCACAATACGAAGGTCCTGCAGTCCTGGGTTCAAATCCAGGCTCGGGATCTTTCTGTGTGGAGTTTGCATGTTCTCCCCGTGAATGCGTGGGTTCCCTCCGGGTACTCCGGCTTCCTCCCACTTCCAAAGACATGCACCTGGGGATAGGTTGATTGGCAACACTCAATTGGCCTTAGTGTGTGAATGTGAGTGTGAGTGTTGTCTGTCTATCTGTGTTGGCCCTGTGATGAGGTGGCGACTTGTCCAGGGTGTACCCCGCCTTCCGCCCGATTGTAGCTGAGATAGGCGCCAGCGCCCCCCGCAACCCCGAAAGGGAATAAGCGGTAGAAAATGGATGGATGGATGGATAACAAATGTTTCACTCTTCAATATTATTACTTTTCTCTTTTACCAATATTTGAAACACGTGAAAAAATTTCCCTGTTGTGGGATCAATAAAGGATTATCTTATCTTACCTCAAAACCACAGAAATAAAATACAAACTCATTTAAACTTTTTTACTTTTACTTTTCATTTTCAACAACATTGAACATAAAGAACATAAAAATGCTGTTCCACTTAACCAGTCTTGCTGATAATATCTTAATCTACTATTTTACTAGTTTAATAAAATCACTAAAGCATCTTAAGAATGGATCCGACCATCCTTTAAAAAGGTTTCCTGTTTTTTGGTCCCCATACCGTCAGAAGTCCCCTAAAGGTGTGTAAACGAAGCGATGTCCCCATTAAGTCAGCATTACCAGAACACACACACACACACACACATACACACACACACACACACACGCACACACACACACACAGACACACACACACACACACACATACATACACACACACACACACACACACACACACACACACACACACACACACACACACACACACATCACACGCGTGTGTGTGTGTGACTGGCAGTAATCAGAGGCAGTGCTTTACAGAGCGCGTTGCAAATTACCGCAGGTTATCGCGAGGTTAAATCCCACTGCCGGAGACAACAGATTACCCCCCGCGCTCGGGTTCCTTTCCCCTACCCCTTGCCTCAATTCGAAAGTAAAAAAAAAACAAAAAAACAAGTCTTGTTGCTTTCTATTGCTCTTAAATATGTCGACGCCGAGTCATTCTGATTGCATCGGTGTTGACGCTCGTTATTTCGCCATTACTTTTAATCCAAAATCCAAATAAAAAGCGATTTTCGGTGCTTAACGTGTCCTCAAGGGGCCCCCCCATGCACACTATAAGCTTTATATAATTTCAAACCTCAGCTGGTTTGCTACTCAGTCCATTTTAGTGCAGGGGGTTCCTCTTTTTAGCTTTTAGCTCGTTAGCAGCTACGTAGCATTGTTTTCACTTTGCTTCCTGTTCTTATACCCGTGCAATTATTTTGACACAAGGGCCAAATTTAGAGAAAATATATCTATTTTTAGGAACACAAAACCTGAGACACCTAGAATGTACATAAAAATAAAGAATGTGGGATTTACCATATTAACTATGAAGGATAAAACACTGAATATTGACAACATATGAACGTCACACCCCCTCTCCATACACATATTTTACAATATAGCAAAACGCAACAAAAACAGCAAAATTTGAACACGAAGGGTAAAAAACCCTCACCTAGAATCTGACATATCTGATATATCAAGAAGCTTTAAAACTTTGTGGTAAAAATCTCCTTCCACATTTATTTTTAGGAACACCAAAACAAAACCTTACAATAATGTCTGATTGAATGCTAAAAACGTTATGACAGACCGCCTTAAAAAATGGAATGGAATTTAAAAATTTTTTTACTGAATGAGACACCCAGAATGTACATGAAAATAAAGAAACTGGGCTTTACAATATTAACTATGAAGGATAAAACACTGAATATTAACAACATATGAACGCCACACCCCCTCTCCATACACATATTTTACAATCAAGCAGACGCAACAAAAATGCAACAAAAACAGCAAAATAGGAATGCAAAGGGTAAAAAAAAACCCTACCTAGAAAGTGGGATTTACAATATTACCTATGAAGGATAAAACACTGAATATTGACAACATATGAACGCCACACCCCCTCTCCATACACATATTTTACAATCAAGCAAAACACAACAAAAATGCAACAAAAACACCGAGCTATGAAGGATAAAACACTGAACGTCTTGAAAAAGTACCGGTCAACCCCGTCGTCGTCATCACATCGTGTCATTGCAGGTTTTACTAGCAGAGGAGCATGTTCGGCAGCGCACAATCACAGAGTACTCACAAGCAGACACAGTGTGTAGACAGGAAAGGGAGAACGGACGCATTTTGGCATAAAAATCAACGATAAAGGTGAGGCTAGAACACTGAAACGCCCTCAGGAAGAGGTGCTTTAAGACATGGCTAGCTAGCTAGCTAGCAGTTAAAGTCCATCCAGTGTTGTAGCGACAAATAAAGTAAGTTTCTTACAAGTATCATCCCTGCAGGACGAGGAGTAGCTAAACATGCTTCACTACACACCGTAGCTCACCAGCCCGCGGGCCATAGTTTGGGGACCCCTGCTTTAAAATGTAATATCGGAAATCGCCACACTGTGAACCCACACCAAACAAGAATGAAAATACACATTTTAAGTTAAAAATTTAAAGTACCAATGATTGTCACACACATACTAGATCTGGCAAAATTGTTCTCTGCATTTGACCCATCACCCTTGACCACCCCCTGGGAGGTGAGGGGAGCAGTGGGCAGCAGCGGTGCCGCGCCCGGGAATCATTTATGGTGATTTAACCCCCAATTCCAACCCTTAATGCTGAGTGCCAAGCAGGGAGGTAACGGGTCCCATTTTTATAGTCTTTGGTATGACTCGGCCGGGGTTTAAACTCACGACCTACCGATCTCAGGGCGGACATTCTAACCCAGGGGTGTCAAACTCAAATACAGAGTGGGCCAAAATTTAAAACTGAACAAAGCCGCGGGCCGAGGTTGAACAAATTAACCTTTTAATAGGGACCCAAACAAGTTTTGCCTTGAATATTGACAAAGCAAGGCTTATTGAACTTTATAGTGACATGCAAAATCCAGTTTCAAATAATAATAATAAAAAAATATCAATAGCATATTAAATTAAATAAAAACACAAATTTAATGCGGGTTTGAGTTGGGGCGGGGTTTGGTGGTAGCGGGGGTGTATATTGTAGCGTCCCAGAAGAGTTAATGATGCGAGGGGTTCTGGGTGTTTGTCCGGTTGTTTTTATGTTGTGTTACAGTGCGGATGTTCTCCGAAATGTGATTGTCATTCTTGTTTGATATGGGTTCACAGTGTGGCGCATATTTGTAACAGTGTTAACCTTGTTTATATGGCCACTCTCAGTGTGACCTGTATGGCTGTTGACCAAGTATGCCTTGCATACACTTGTGTGTGTGTGTTTGAGCCGCATATATTATGTGAGTGGGCCGGCAAGCTGTTTTTATGGAAGAAAAGCGGACGTGGCGACATGTAGAGAACGCCAAAAGCAGTGCTTTTACGGCCCGCCCCCAATATTATTGTCCGGGAGAAATTCGGGAGGCGCACTGAACTTCGGGAGTCTCTCGGGAAAATTGAGAGGGTTGACGAGTATGAGTATTAGCACTGAATGTGGTGTTACAGCGGCGGGCCAGCTCTAATGTTAATTTGATATTACCTCAAGGGCCAAATGAAATTACACGGCGGGCCACATGTGGCCCGCGGGCCAGAGTTTGACACCCATGCTCTAACCACTAGGCCACTGAGTAGGTTTTGGGAGAACATCCGCACCGTAACACAACAGAACAAATACCCAGACCCCCTTGCAGCACTAACTCTTTCGGGACGCTACAAAATACGCCCCCACCCACCTCAACCTCCTCGTGCTCTCTCAGGGAGAGCATGTCTCAAATTCCAAACTGCTGTTTTGAGGCATGTTAAACAAAAAGAAATGCACTTTGTGACTTCAATGATAAATATGGCAATTTGGCATCTTTTTTCCCCCGTAACTTGAGTTGATTTATTTTGTTACATTGTTTAATGCAGCCATCGCAACAAAATTCGGCATAATAACGTGTTAATTCCACGACTGTATATATCGGTATCGGTAATCAAGAGCTGGACAATATCAGGATATCGGCAAAAAAGCCATTAGCGGACTTCTCTTTCTAGAAGTTCTTATCCAGCCCCACAGGGTTTTGTGCAAATATACACAATAAAAACAACAGTACACTCCTGGGGAATAATGTTTTTGTTGTTGTTGTTGTTGTTTTTTTGCAAGTATTTAGTTTTTACAGCAGTTTTTAATGAGTTTGGGGCTCTCACCTCAAAGCAGTAGTCCTGCCCGAGGATGCTGCTGTGAACGGGCTTGATGATGACCTCGTCCTCCATGCTTAGGTCCAGGGCTTCCACAGCGCTGCTGGGACTGAGCAGTGACTCATGAGAGCGAGACTCCTTCAGCCTCGGCATCAGATGAGATCTGAGGGAGAGAGAGCGAGAGAAGACTTGAGTCACGGGGACGGAGAAGAAGAGGAAGGAGTCGACGGGAAGGCGAGCATATGCGCGTGCGGGGGGGGGGGGGGGGGAATGAGGAGGCGCGACTTTGCCCGGAGCCAGTCCTCGCGATGGAAGCGATTATTGATTATCAATAACTGCCAGCTTGGGCCGAATGGAAAACTTCCCAGCAACAGGATTTGTCGTTCAGGTTTTAACGCTGTGGAAGAAGTGCTAGCCTGCATGTGATGTACAAACCCCGTTTCCATATGAGTTGGGAAATTGTGTTAGATGTAAATATAAACAGAATACAATGATTTGCAAATCATTTTCAACCCGTATTCAGTTGAATATGCTACAAAGACAACATATTTGCTGTTCAAACTGATAAACATTTTCTATTTGTGCAAATAATCATTAACTTTAGAATTTGATGCCAGCAACACGTGACAAAGAAGTTGGGAAAGGTGGCAATAAATACTGATAAAGTTGAGGAATGCTCATTAAACACTTATATGGAACATCCCACAGGTGTGCAGGCTGATTAGGAACAGGTGAGTGCCATGATTGGGTATAAAAGCAGCTTCCCAAAAAATGCTCAGTCTTTCACAAGAAAGGATGGGGCGAGGTACACCCCTTTGTCCACAACTGCGTGAGCAAATAGTCAAACAGTTTAAGAACAACGTTTCTCAAAGTGCAATTGCAAGAAATTTAGGGATTTCAACATCTACGCTCCATAATATCATCAAAAGGTTCAGAGAATCTGGAGAAATCACTCCAGGTAAGCGGCATGGCCGGAAAGCAACATTGAATGACCGTGACCTTGGATCCCTCAGACGGCACTGTATCAAAAACCGACATCAATCTCTAAAGGATATCACCACATGTGCTCTGGAACACTTCAGAAAACCACCAAATACAGTTGGTCGCTACATCTGTAAGTGCAAGTTAAAGCTAAGTTAAGTTAAAGGATGGGGGCGAGGTACACCCCTTTGTAAGCAAATTGTCGAACAGTTTTAGAACAACATTTTTCAACGAATTATTGCAAGGAATCCACGGTCCGTAAAACCCTCAAAAAGTTCAGAGAGAATCTGGAGAAATCACTGCACGTAAGCGATGATATTACGGACTTTTGATCCCTAAGGACAGGGGTAGGGAACCTATGGCTCGGGAGCCAGATGTGGCTCTTTTGATGACTGCATCTGGCTCTCAGATAAACCTTAGCTGACATTGCTTAACACGATAAGTAATGAATAATTCCGCTGGTAATCACAGTGTTAAAAATAACTTTAGAAATATAAAACATTCTCATGTATTTTTAATCCATCCATTCATTTTCTACCGCACCCGTTTAAGAATTTGCATCATTGGTAAAAAAGTATTTGACTAATTATTGTAACTGAACACAAACATTATGTTAAAATGTTCTAATCATATTTATTACTAGAAACATACATTTTTAAGTGCAAATAATTGTGCAGAGACATCCATTGTTTCAAGCAAATATTATAAAAAAAAACAAAAAACCTTAGTGAAGTGAAGTAAATTATATTAGAAGCATTTAAGTCTCACCTTAAAACTCATCTGTATACTCTAGCCTTTAAATAGACCTCCTTTTTAGACCAGTTGATCTGCCGCTTCTTTTCTTTCTCCTATGTCCCCCCCTCCCTTGTGGAGGGGGTCCGGTCCGATGACCATGGATGAAGTACTGGCTGTCCAGAGTCGAGACCCAGGATGGACCGCTCGTCGGGACCCAGGATGGACCGCTCGCCTTTATCGGTTGGGGACATCTCTACGCTGCTGATCCACCTCCGCTTGAGATGGTTTCCTGTGGACGGGACTCTCGCTGCTGTCTTGGATCCGCTTGAACTGAACTCTCGCGGCTGTGTTGGAGCCACTATGGATTGAACTTTCACAGTATCATGTTAGACCCGCTCGACATCCATTGCTTTCGGTCCCCTAGAGGGGGGGGGGTTGCCCACATCTGAGGTCCTCTCCAAGGTTTCTCATAGTCAGCATTGTCACTGGCGTCCCACTGGATGTGAATTCTCCCTGCCCACTGGGTGTGAGTTTTCCTTGCCCTTTTGTGGGTTGTTCCGAGGATGTTGTAGTCGTAATGATTTGTGCAGTCCTTTGAGACATTTGTGATTTGGGGCTATATAAATAAACATTGATTGATTGATGATATTTATATAGCGCTTTTCTCAAGTGACTCAAAGCGCTTTACATAGTGACACCCAATATCTAAGTTACATTTTAAACCAGTGTGGGTGGCACTGGGAGCAGGTGGGTAAAGTGTCTTGCCCAAGGACACAACGGCAGTAACTAGGATGGCACAAGCGGGAATCGAACCTGCAACCCTCACGTTGCTAGCACGGCCACTCTACCAACCGAGCTATGCCGCCCCTTACAATTCAGTGTCTTTAAAGGGAAAAACATTAGAGTGTGAAAAATGTTCACCAATGTTAATCTTGACAGGCTTTTAAATTAGTTTCAGTTAGTCTTTTAACCAAAATGTTTTTTAGTATTGGGTTAGTCATCTAAATGAAATTAGATTTGGTCGACGAAATTCCTAAACATCGGTCTGGAAAGGATTTGATTAATTATATTGTAATTGCAGAGCATCTCAAAAACTGAATTCACAGCAATGCACTCCATCAATATTTCAATAATAACAATTCACACACACACTACTATGGACAGCACAGTAGGACAGGGGTTAGAGCGTGTGCCTCACAACACAAAGGTCCTGAGTTCAATCCCGGGCTCAAGATCTTTCTGTGTGGAGTTTGCAAGTTCTCCCCGTGACTGTACGATTCCCTCCGGGTACGGGACAAACGGTACAAATGGATGGAGGGATGGTTAGCTTCAGAATAACAATGTTATTAAGAAGAATAAGAGACTTATTATACTCTAAAAATGTTGGTCTTACTTAAAAATCCATCCATCCATTTTCTACTGCTTCTTTGTTAATGCATGCATTTAGTTGTATTCAGTGTTAAAAAATATTATATGGCTCTCACGGAAATACATTTTATAATATGTGGCTTTCATGGCTCTCTCAGCCAAAAAGGTTCCCGACCCCTGCCTCAGGCGGTCCTGCATCAAAAACCGTGTTCATTTTGTCGACGAAAAATTTTCCTCATAGTTATCGTCAACGACCTTTTTTTTCCTGACTAAAACGAGACAATAACTAAATAAAAGATCATTTACGTGGACTAGGACGATGACGAGGTGTATTGACATAAAAACGAGACGAAAATGTCTGCCAGAGACGAGATCCAATCGGAACTCATTTCGTTAGGAAAAGGCGGGGAAGAGTTGGGAAGAGAACCAATCAGAGCGACGTGGTGAAGAAGTTACGTAAACGTAGTTTGCGTTCGAGACTGCAGAAGACAACATGTCAGCGCCGGGGAGGAAGAGGAGAGAGGACATACGGGGAAATTTTATATTTGACGTCAAAGATAACGAGACGCAGTGTAAGAAATTACGGGGAAAAACACAACAAACTTGAAGCGACATTTACAGTCCAATCTCCCCGAAATCCACACACAGGTAAGCATTTTCCACAACATACAACTCACTCGACGTTATCCCGTTTATTACACGGCTTACTCGTGAAATACTACATTTGAGACAGGATTTTCATCAAAATACGACTTGTATCGGTGATTTTTCCGCTGTTTTGCTTTGGCTTTCAAAAATTGAAGGGAAAGTTGACATATTACCCTTTAGTCCACTAAATCTACTGTAGTTTTCGTCGACTATAATCTTATATTTCGTCAACTAAAACTAAAACAACTTAAATAACTAAATTATGACTAAAACAAAATCAAATTTTGCTGTCAAAATTAACACTGGCGTGTAAAGGATATCACCACATGGGCTCAGGATCACTTCACAAAACCACTGTCAGTAAGTACAGTTGGTCGCTACATCTGTAAGTGCAAGTTAAAACTCTACTATGCAAAGCCAAACCCATTTATCAACAACTCCAAGGAACGCCGCCGGCTTCGCTGGGCCCGAGCTCACCTAAGATGGACTGATGCAAAGTGGAAAGGTGTTCTGTGGTCTGACGAGTCCACATTTCAAATTATATTTGGAAACAGAGGATGTGGTGTCCTCCAGAATAAAGAGGAATTCGGATTGTTATCGACGCAAAGTTCAAAAGCCAGCATCTGTGATGGTATGGGTGGTGCATTAGTGCCCAAGGCATGGGTAACTTACACATCTGTGAAGGCACCATTAATGCTGAAAGGTCCATACAGGTTTTGGAACAACATATGTTGTCATCCAAGCAACGTCATCATGGACGCCCCTGCTTATTTCAGCAAGAAAAGTGTTACACCAGCGTGGCTTCGTAAAAAAAAAAAAAAAAAAGACTGCGGGGACTTTCCTGGCCCGCCTGCAGTCCAGACCTGTCTCCCATTAAAAATGTGTGGCGCATTATGAAGCGTAAAATACGACAACAAGACCCCGGATTTTTTGAACGACTGAAGCTCTACATAAAACAAAAATGGGAAAGAATTCCACTTTCAAAGCTTCAACAATTAGTTTCCTCAGTTCCCAAACGTTTATTGAGTGTTAAAAGAAAAGGTGATGTAACACAGTGGTGAACATGCCCTTTCCCAACTACTTTGGCACGTGTTGCAGCCATGAAATTCCAAGTTAATTATTATTAGCAAAAAAAAAAATAAAGTTTATGAGTTTGAACATCAAATATCTTGTCTTTGTAGTGCATTCAACTGAATATGGGTTGAATAGGATTTGCAAATCATTGTATTCTGTTTATATTTACATCCAACACAATTTCCCAACTCATGGAAACGGGGTTTGTCGAAAAGCGCTGTACAAGTGTAACCCATTTACCATTTTACCATTTCAAAATAATAAGTCAATAATGACAAACGATACCAAACTATTGCTATCGGGGCAACCCCCATTCTTCACGTGGTCTATTCCCGTGGGAAACGCTGAGAAGGGCGCGGCGCTGGCAGGACAAAGGCATCCCTTCTTCCACACCGAGTAAGATTTGGGTGAGACGGTTCACGTCTCGGTTAAGAGTCTTAAGACTAAGAGCCGCGAAAGACGGTCAGGATCACAAGCTCAGAGGTCCCTACTAGGACTTTAATTGTTCATATCATCCTACATTCAAAAGTAGTGTTAAGGTGGCTTCCTGCCAGTCTGAAAGCGGGGCACACTTTCCTATCGTTCGATAGAAACCCGGTTAGGTGTGTGCCAGGCAGAGGAATAATGGATCCTGAGTGGGTCTGAACCACAAACCTTAAGGAAGGGAAAGGACTTGATGTGATTGTTTGGGCTCTGATAGTCTGCAAGGATCCGGGCGTGAGCACTCAAGACCTGCAATGAAGTCCGCCCCCCGGGGGATTAGTTCTTCTTTTTATCGAGAGTCGGACTAATGCACCGCGCACGGACAACAGAGCTTGGAAATGGCTGCGTCCTGCACACACGGCACGGTACAAGAGCTCATGTTACGCTCTTGCAACACAAGCGCTGACATTATACACGCCACTCAGGAGGGACGTCAGCGGTTGTCGTGTTTACCGTCGCGGCCAACGCCGAACGTTGCCTTTGATACGACTGACTACCTCGGAGGGCGCCCAAACTTTTTCCACCCAGGAACAACATTGAAAAAAAAAAGCCGAATTGAATTTTGTCTTTGTTTGATTCCTTGCTTCTTGTCTTGTTTAGTAGATGTCTGCAGTAGTTTGAACCTGACAAAAAGTACAGAAAATTGTTCTTGTTGAGTACCGGTATCGATTCCCAGGTACCGGGTACACATCCCTAGATGTGTTTTTTCTCCTCCAGTCCTGTAGGTGGTGCTAATGTGCTAACAAATAAATACACTGTAAGTTAAAGTTAAAGCACCAATGACTGCCACACACAGAAGGTGTGGCGAAATTATTTACTGAATTTTGACCCATCACCCTTGAGAGGGGAGCAGTGAGCAGCAACAGTGGCCACGCCCAGGAATCATTTTTGGTGATTTAACCACCAATTCCAACCCTTAATGCCGAGTGCCAAGCAGAGAAGCAGGGATAATCACATTTCATCAAACATAAATTAATGTTGTTGCCCGAGGGGGAAACTGGCTAACACATGGCACATTGACAAAGCTTAACCTATTGTGACTATAACAATCTACAAGGTTAATAATATAGGTTGCTTCTCTTTCTTCCCCTCCATTTTTCTGCTTTCTTTTGCATCCCCAGTTATCATTACATATATGTATTGTTGCATTTAAACAACCGGATTGTTGATAATAGAGGTAATTATTGTTATCGTTCATTGTCAATAGTGCTATTACTGATCGGTATTTGTATCAGTAGTGTAACCGATACCAATACATTTTACTTGAAAATGTTTACGATATTAACGTCTTCGCCCTAGGGGAAACTGGGTAGAACACGGCACACTGACAAAGCTTAACTTAATGTTACTATAACAATCTACAAGGTTAATATAGGTTGCTTCTCTTTCTTCCCCTCCATTTTTCTGATTTCTTTTCTATCTGTAGCTATCATGAAATATATGTATTGTTGCATTTGAACAACTGCATTGTTGATAATAGAGGTAATTATTGTTATCGTTCATTATCAATAGTGCTATTTCTATTGTTATTTATATCAGTAATGGTACCGATACCAATACATTTTACTTGAAAATGTTTATGATATTAACGTCGTCGATCCTAGGGGCAACTGGGTAGAACACGGCACACTGACAAAGCTTAACTTAATGGTACTATAACAATCTACAAGGTTACTATAGGTTGCTTCTCTTTCTTCCCCTCCATGTTTCTGCTTTCTTTTGTATCTGTAGTTATCATGAAATATATGTATTGTTGCATTTGAACAACTGCATTGTTGATAATAGAGGTAAATTATTGGTATTGTTCATTATCAATAGTGCTATTTTTATTGGTTTTTGTACAGCTGTAGTGTAATAATGCTCATTGTCATTTCTGTATTATTATTTATATCACTAACTGCTTCTTTGCTATCACTTTTACCATCATATTTGTACATATCCTATTTGCTGATGTTGCTCTATTGTTGTTGTTATTGCTGTCTGTCTGTCTGTCTTATCCCCCTCCTGCTCCGGCCGCACCAAATGATAATATAAATCCATTTAATGAAGTCAAACACAAATAAGGCAACAAGAGAAGTATCTCACCCACATATGATTTGCCTGAGAAGCTGGACAGGACAGAAAATAGGAAAAAAATAAACACTTTGCAGCAAGAGCTGGCAGAGCACGGATGTCAACAACTTAGCAGTCTGTTCCTCGCATAGCCGGAAGCACAATGGCAGCTAAACCAACAAAAACTCACGGAGGCGTTGGTGCCAAAACCAGGGAAGAGAAACTCCTTCGTTTTGGATGAAAAAAGTCAGACATGGACAAAACACAGCCAGTCTAATGACTTTGACCACGTCTGTCCTGTTCTATCACTTGTAGACACCACACAGTAGAGAAACAGTTATAAAATGTGACGGAAATACCTCAAAATCAAGAAGTGATGAAAAGAAAAAAAAACCCACACCAAACGAGTTGTTGATCAAAGGCGGCGTCTGTAACGAGCAATCCCGCAGACAAGGAAGGGAGGGAAAAAAGGAGCAAAGATAAGGGAATTCGACATAAAATGACCTACATTGGAATATATATCGCAGAGCACTGGAACAGTGGTCCCCAACATTTTTTTGCACCAGGGACCATGATTTCGAGGGAACGGCTTTCCACTTGTGCCAGATAAGAGTAAAGCAACAATAAGGGCATGAAAAATACAACCCACTATAACGCTGAATTAGTGGGAGTTTGTTTCTTTGCAATGAGATCTGCAGATGGAAATCAGCCTTTGGCTACAAGCTGTCACATTTATACTTTATATGTTCACTAACGTGCATTGTATTATGTCACAAAGCTATAAAAAACGGCAACTTCCTATGAGGAGTGTTATTATATGTCTAGGGGTCGGTAACCCAAAATGTTGAAAGAGCCTTATTGGACCAAAAATACCAAAAACAAATCCGTCTGGAGCCGCAGAAAATTGAAAGCCATATTACATACAGATATTGTGTCATGAGATATAAATTGAATTAAGGACGTAAAGGAAACCAAATGAGCTCAAATATATATACAAATGAGAAATAATGATGCAATATGTACATGTAGCTAGCCTAAATAGCATGTTAGCATCAGTTAGCTTGCAGTCATGCAGGGACCAGATATGTCTGATTAGCACTCCTCACAAGTCAATAACATCAACAAAACTCACCTTTGTGCATTCATGCACAACGTTAAAAGTTTGGTGGACAAAATGAGACAGAAAAAGAAAGTGGCATAAAACACGTCTCACGAAGTCGGAGAAAGTTGTACATGTAAACAAACTACGGTGAGTTCAAGGACCACCAAAATTAGTAGGACAAAACGGCGCTCGCCAAATGCTCGAAGCAGTGAAGCATGTTTAATATAAACAGTGTGCTTTATAGCAATTAGGGAGGTTTGTGTCATGTTTGACCTTGTACAGAAACCATATTAAAAACAATTTAAAAAACATTTTTCTCCTCTCATCCTTTTCCATTTTTCAAATATTTTTGAAAAAGCTCCAGACAGCCACTAGGGCGGCGCTAAAAGTAAGTCGGAGAAAATGCAGTCGTTTGTACAATTATTTCATGTTCCTCTGAGGCCCGGTAGCTAAATTTGTCACAGACCGGTACCGGTCCCGGTCCCTGCACCGAGAATTCCCTTCTTATCTATACTGTAAAGCAGTAGTCCCCAACCACCGGTGCGGGGGTCGGCACCGGTACCGGTCCCAGTCCCTGCACTGGTGGTTGGGGACCACTGCTCTATAGTACAGATAAGGACATTTTATTGCATTAGTTCGTTGTAGTGCAGGATAAAAGAGCAATAATGTGCAAATATAAAGAGATTACTGTACAGATAAATAAATTACACTTTCATATGCACCAAAATGCAGTCTTTCATACAATTATTTTATGTTTTCTCCGCGGCCGGGTAGCAAAATGCGTCACGGACCTGTCCCGGTCCCCGCACCGGTACTGGTCCCGGTCCGCGCACCGATAATTTCCTTCTTATCTATACTGTAAAGCAGTAGTCCCCAACCACCGGTGCGGGGGTCGGCACCAGTACCGGTCCGAGTACCGCACCAGTACCGGTCCCCGTACCGGTGGTTGGGGACCACTGCTTTACAGTACAGATAAGAAGGGAATTTTGTTGCTTTAGCTGGATGTAGTGCAGGATAAAAGAGCAATAATGTGCAGATATAAAGAGATTACTGTACAGATAAATAAATTGCACTTTCATATGCACCAAAATGCAGTCTTTCATACAAATATTTAATGTTTCTCTGCGGCCTGGTACCAAAATGTGTCACGGACCGGGACCGGTCCCGGTTCCCGCACCGGCACTGGTCCCGGTCCCCGCACCGATAATTTCCTTCTTATTTGTACTGTAAAGCAGTAGTCCCCAACCACCGGTGAGGGGGTCGGCACCGGTACCGGCCCCAGTCCCTGCACCTGGTCCCCGGAGGTTGGGGACTACTGCTTTAGAGTACAGATAAGAAGGGAATTTTGTTGCATTAGCTTGTTGTAGTGCAGGATAAAAGAGCAATAATGTGCAGGTATAAAGAGATTACTGTACAGATAAATATATTGCACTTTCATGTGCACCAAAATGCAGTCTTTCATACAATTATTTAATGTTTCTCTGCGGCCTGGTACCAAAATGTGTCACGGACCGGGACCGGTCCCGGTTCCCGCACCGGTACTGGTCCCGGTCCCCGCACCGATAATTTCCTTCTTATTTGTACTGTAAAGCAGTAGTCCCCAACCACCGGTGAGGGGGTCGGCACCGGTACCGGCCCCAGTCCCTGCACCTGGTCCCCGCAGGTTGGAGACTACTGCTTTAGACTAAAGATAAGAAGGGCATTTTGTTGCATTAGCTTGTTGTAGTGCAGGATAAAATAACAATAATGTGCAGATATAAAGAAGTTACTGTCCATATAAATATATTGCAGTCTCATATGCGTTAAAATACATCCATCCATTTTCTACCGCTTATTCCCTTTCGGGGTCGCGGGGGGCGCTGGCGCCTATCTCAGCTACAATCGGGCGGAAGGCGGGGTACACCCTGGACAAGTCGCCACCTCATCGCAGGCCCAACACAGATAGACAGACAACATTCACACTCACATTCACACACTAGGGCCAATTTAGTGTTGCCAATCAACCTATCCCCAGGTGCATGTCTTCGTTAAAATACAGTCCTTTAAAAATCATTTCGTGTTTCTCTGTGGCCCGGTAGGAACCGGTGGTTGGGGACCACTGCACTGGAACACATCACCACGTCCTGGCTGCTCAGTACGATCCCACTGTGTTTATACAAAAAGAAACACCAAATGCGCGCTAGTTTGAATGTCAATAGACTTTGCATTGGTAACGTTTTCCTTAGGAAGATTTTCATGGCGCAACTGCTGCTTTCCCACATCAGTCATGACCAATGAACGCTCCTGCCCCCCCGGGTCGCTCCTATCCCACGCCAATACGAGCTTCATTATAAAAACCGCAGGGGCGGCCACACACACACACACACACACACACACACACACACACACACACACACACACACACACACACACACACACACACACACAGGTTATCATTTGGAATGGGGACCAAGTTGTTGATCAGAACTTGTGGGGACCACCCTTTCCACAGGTTATGGGGGCTTAAAAAAATTAGGTAAAAATGGCCACTGCCCAATTAGCTCATACACGTCTTTAAATCTCTGGATTGATGAAGTAATGTGCTGATCAGACTTACTAGGGACCCTGGGGAAAAAGAGTTAATATGGTTCATGGGGACCAAATTTGAAATCATTTTGCATTAATCACACAAATTTGTACATGAGTACTGAGGACCATTAAAAAAAAAAAGTTCATATTAAATATGACATGATCCTCAGAATGCAGCTCTACAGCTGTCCTCTCATAGGACAGTTGGAAGCAATTAACTATACACGGGAGAAGTGTGAGCAGAGCAGCAAGTGCAGTACCGATGAGCGGGCTGCTGTGCAAATCTCTCACACTCAAACCAACCAGTAAACATGTTTTATGGGCCAAAGCTTTAAAAATAACTTAGGCATCCTCAGAATGGATCTGACAGTCATTTAAAAAGGTCTCCTGTTTTTCGGTCCCCACACCGTCAGAAGTCCCCTAAAGGTGTGTAAACAGAGCGATGTCCCCATTAAGTCAGAATTGACAGAACACACACACACACGCACGCACACAAAAAGGTCGTTATTCAGCTAACCTGCAATGAAAGTGTCCCATTATTTTCACCGCCCCGCTGCTGACTCGGCAGAAAAAGGCCGGAGGCCGTAATGAAGCGACGCAGTGCCTATCTGGCGTTGCGTCCGTTGGCGTCGGCAGAGGACAGAAGAAGCATGTGGACTATACCCGTGTTTTTCAACCACTGTGAAGGACGAAATGGCCGCATCGCACAAAAGGCTCCGGATATCGCCTCGGTAACATTGGAATTCTCGGTCGTTTTTGGGACGCAGGCTCTGACCCTTAATCTGCAAATGAACCCCAAAAAGATTGGGTTCTATGTACAGTGGACCCTAGATTTATGAACTTCCATCGAGCCAAATACACCTCCTAGGGTTGTACGGTATACTGGTATAGTACCGCTATACTAATGAATCCTCTTCGGTACTATACCGCCTCTAGAAAGTACTGGTCGCCCACACCATGCTGGTTTTACAAGCAGAGGAGCGTGTTCGGCAGCACACCATCACAGAGTACTTGCAAGCAGACACTGTGTGTAGACAGAAAAGGGAGAACGGACACATTTTGCTCTAAAAACTAAAGCCAAAGGTGAAGTTATAACACTGAAACGGTGCTTTAAGACATGGCTTTAGCCGCTATCTAGCTAGCGGCTAAAGTCCATCCAGTGCTTTAGCTACTTCTAAATCACTAATCCTTGCCTCCATGGCGACAAATAAAGTCAGTTTCTTACAAGTATCATCCCTGCAGGACTTCACTACACACCGTAGCTCACCGGCATCACAATGTAAACAAACATCATTGCTGGATCTACACCTGACGTCCACTGTAATGATACCAAGTATAGGAGTGTATCTCATCGATGCTACTATGATTACATTGATATTATTTTAGCATCACAAAATCTTTTGGTTTTTTTTAAGTATATATTATGTTTATAAACTTTGGAAATATGTCCCTGGACACACAAGGACTTTGAATATGACCAATGTATAATCCTGGATCGACTTGGTATCGGATTGATACCCAAATGAATACTATCATCAACATTAAAACCAGAGGTGGGTAGAGTAGCCAGAAATTGTACTCAAGTAAGAATACTGTTACTTTAGAGATTTATTACTCAAGTAAAAGTAAGGAGTAGTCACCCGAATATTTACTTGAGTAAAAGTAAAAAGTATGTTGTGAAAAAACTACTCAAATACTGAGTAACTGATGAGTAACATGTTCGTTAAATGATTACGGCAACAAATAATGCACAAAAACAAAAAAAATAGCAATGAGCAAATTCAGAGCCAGGAATATCTCTTAAGCAACTAAAACAATATTATATATTAAATAATAATACATTAAAATTAAAAAAAATTAAGGCAAATTGAGCCACAATAACTTAAGAGCACCATAGGCTCAGTAGGCATTGATTGATTGATTGATTGAAACTTGTATTAGTAGATTGCAGTACAGTACATGTTCCGTACAATTGACCACTAAATGGTAACACCCCAATAAGTTTTTCAACGTTCATCAATAACTTAATAAATGACCAAGTCGAGGGGATCTACCTCATATATACATATACATACACACACACACATATCATATATATATATATACATACCTTTATATATACAGTATATAATTTATACTTATTTATTTTGCCGTTTTTGTTTACATGTTAAAGGTGTTTTAATGAATATACATTTATGTTTAACATATAGATTCCTATCTTTAATGAAGACAAGAATATAAGTTGGTGTATTACCTGATTCTGATGACTTGCATTGATTGGAATCAGACAGTATAGTGCTGATAACGTCCCGGTTTTCAAATGGAGGAGAAAAAAAGTTCCTCTTTTCTGTCTGATGCATCATGAAAGTCGTTGGTTTTTGGCATCTTATTTGTCCAGCTTCCATATTCGTTTTTATACACTTTATAAGAAATACATTGGCGGCAAACTCCGTAGCTTGCTAGTTTGTTTGCGCTGGCTTTCGGAGACTCTTATTTTGTTAGCGCAGGCGCGATGGGGCGGCGCTTTTATTGTGAAGACAGGAACTGTGCGATCAGTCTTTAGGCTTTTGACGGGAAGTACGGTTGAAATAAAAAGTTAAATTTTTGATTGATTGGTTGATTGATTGAAACTTTTATTATTAGATTGCACAGTACAGTACATATTCCGTACAGTTGACCACTAAATGGTAACACCCCAATAAGTTTTTCAACATGTCGGGTTCTACGTGTGACGGTCACGTGACCACCTGGCTCTGTGTGATTGGTCCAACGTCACCAATGACTGCGTGTGATTGGTGAAACGCAGGCACGCGTAGTTCCTACTTTGAATGCGTGTCTGACAAAATCAAAACAAACAAAGCGTGCATCAACAGATCGATAAAAAAAAAAAGTAGCGCGTAGCGACCTGATTGCAGATAAATGGAGCGTTTCTTCTCTATAAATATACTCAAGTAAAAGTAAAAGTATTTTGCATAAAAACTACTCTTGGAAGGCCAATTCATTAACAGTCCATCCGAGGTAGCTGCACTCGTATCCCCTTACAAAGTGCGTCTTTAAATAGCCGACATAGCTGAGCCGGCGGGTTCTAGAATAGCCTACGTGCTAGCCACGGCTAACGTTGCCAGAGGTCTAATGCACACGGGACAAAAGAGAGATTATCCAGAGAAAGGCGTGCTCAACAACGACGGGGAAGAAAAGCCGAGCAAAGCTTTGCCGTGACCGCCTGCTAAGTCAGGACGGGATGCAAACGTACGCCTACGCGACGAGTCTTGCATTTACTGGTAAGACGTTTATAAGACCAGGGAGCGACGTGTGAGGATTTTCTAAATGCTCAGCTTCTCCGGGCCGAGACCGGGCTTTCTGCTCCGCCGCTCCCAGTCTGTGGAAGACTCTCCCTGACCACCCGAGGGCACCACAGACTGTGAATGCTTTTAAAAAAGGCTTAAAAACCCTTTAAAAAAAAAAAAGAAAAAGGATAAATGTTGATGAATGCATACTAGTTCTAGATATTAGTCTGTTGTAGTTTTTATTAAAAATTTTTATGATCTTTTTTTTTTAATACGCTGTAGCACTTAGTGAAGTGAAGTGAATTATTTTTATATAGCGCTTTTCTCAAGTGACTCAAAGCGCTTTACATAGTGACACCCAATATCTAAGTTACATTTAAACCAGTGTGGGTGGCACTAGGAGCAAGTGGGTAAAGTGTCTTGCCCAAGGACACAACGGCAGTAACTAGGATGGTACAAGTGGGAATCGAACCTGCAACCCTCAAGTTGCTGACACGGCCACTCTACCAACCGAGCTATGCCGCCCGCCTTAGAGGTTGTTTACTCAATGTAAAGGGATTTTACAAATAAAATCTACTATTATTATTACTATTATTATTATTATTATTATTATCATGTTTATAAACTGAGGAAATATATCGAGCAAAGCTTTGCTGTGACCTCCTGCTAAATCAGGATGGGATGAAAATGTGCGCCTTCGCGACGAGTCTTGCATTTACAGGCAGATGAAATGAATTATATTTATATAGCGCTTTTTCTCTAGTGACTCTAAGTGCTTTACATAGTGAAACCCAATATCTAAGTTACATTTAAACCAGTGTGGGTGGCGCTGGGAGCAGGTGGGTAAAGTGTCTTGCCCAAGAACACAACGGCAATGACTAGGATGGCGGAAGCGGGGATCGAACCTGCAACCCTCAAGTTAATGGCATAGCCGCTCTACCAACCGAGCTATATAAGACCACGGAGCGAGGTGTTAGGATTTCCTAAATGCTTCCCTCCTCTGGGCAAAGACTGGGCTTTCTGCTCCGCCACTCCCAGTCTGTGGAACACTCTCCCTGACCACCTGAGGGCACCACAGACTGTGAATGTTTTTAAACAAGGCTTAAAAACACTTCTTTAAAAAAAAAAAAAGAAAAAGGAAAAATGTTGATGAATGCATACTAGTTCTAGATATAAGGCTGTTGTAGTTTTTTTTTTTTAAATACACTGTAGAACTTTGATGTTGTTTACTCAATGTAAAGTGATTTTACAAATACAATCTACTATTATTATTATTATTATCATGTTTATAAACTCAGGAAATATGTCGAGCGAAGCTTTGCTGCGGCCGCCTGCTAAGTCAGGACGGGATAAAAATGTGCGCCTTCGCGACGAGTCTTGCATTTACAGGCAAGATGTTTATAAGACCACGGACCGACGTGTTACGATTTCCTAAATGCTTCCCTCCTCCGGGCATAGACTGGGCTTTCTGCTCCGCCACTCCCAGTCTGTGGAACGCTCTCCCTGACCACCTGAGGGCACCACAGACTGTGAATGCCTTTAAACAAGGCTTAAAAACACTTCTTTAAAAAAAATTAAAAAAAAAAGGAAAAATGTTGATGAATGCATACTAGTTCTAGATATAAGGCTGTTGTAGTTTTTTTTTTTTTTTTAAATACACTGTAGAACTTTGATGTTGTTTACTCAATGTAAAGTGATTTTACAAATACAATCTACTATTATTATTATTATTATCATGTTTATAAACTCAGGAAATATGTCGAGCGAAGCTTTGCTGCGACCGCCTGCTAAGTCAGGACGGGATAAAAATGTGCGCCTTCGCGACGAGTCTTGCATTTACAGGCAAGATGTTTATAAGACCACGGAGCGACGTGTTAGGATTTCCTAAATGCTTCCTTCCTCCGGACCGAGACTGGGCTTTCTGCTCCGCCGCTCCCAGTCTGTGGAACGCTCTCCCTGACCACCTGAGGGCACCACAGACTGTGAATGCTTTTAAACAAGGCTTAAAAACCCTTCTTTAAAAAAGCAAAGAAAAAAGAAAAATGTTGATAAATGCATACTAGTTCTAGATATTAGGCTGTTGTAGTTTTTTTTATTTTTTTAATACACTGTAGAACTTTGATGTTGTTTACTCAATGTAAAGTGATTTTCCAAATACAATCTATTATTATTATTATTATTATCATGTTTATAAACTCAGGAAATATGTCGAGCGAAGCTTTGCTGCGACCGCCTGCTAAGTCAGGACGGGATAAAAATGTGCGCCTTCGCGACGAGTCTTGCATTTACAGGCAAGACGTTCATAAGACCACGGAGCGAGGTGTTAGGATTTCCTATATGCTTCCTTCCTCCGGGCCGAGACTGGGCTTTCTGCTGCGCCGCTCCCAGTCTGTGGAACGCTCTCCCTGACCACCTGAGGGCACCACAGACTGTGAATGCTTTTAAAAAAGGCTTAAAAACCCTTCTTTAAAAAAAAAATTAAAAAAATTTGATATATGCATACTAGTTCTAGATATTAGGCTGTTGTATTATTATTATTATTTTTAATACACTGTAGAACTTTGAGGTTGTTTACTCAATGTAAAGTGATTTTACAAATACAATCTACTATTATTATTACTATTATCATGTTTATAAACTCAGGAAATATGTCGAGCGAAGCTTTGGTGTGACCCGCCTGCTAAGTCAGGACGGGATGCAAATGTGCGCCTTCGCGACGAGTCTTACATTTACTGGCAAGACGTTTATAATACAAGGAGCGACGAGGAACACTCTCCCTGACCACCTGAGGGCACCTCAGACTGTGAATACTTTTTAAAAGGCTTAAAAACCCTTCTTTAAAAAATAAAAAAAAGTCTATATATATATATTTTTTTAGATATATGCATACTAGTTCTAGCTATTAGGCTGTTGTATTTTTTTTATTTTTTATGATCTTTTTATTTTTTTTAATACATTGTAGCACTTTGAGGTTGTTTACTCAATGGAATCGTGAGTTTAAAAATAAAATGTTAGGACGGCATGCAAACGAGTCTTGCATTTACTGGCAAGACGTTTATAAGACAAGGAGCGACGAGGAACACTCTCCCTGACCACCTGAGGGCACCTCAGACAGTGAATACTTTTTTTAAGGCTTAAAAACCCTTCTTTAAATTAAAAAAAAAAAAAAAAGTCTATATATTTATTTATTTTTAGATACATGCATACTAGTTCTAGCTATTAGGCTGTTGTATTTACTTTTTTTTTTTTTATGATCTTTTTATTTTTTTTAATACATTGTAGCACTTTGAGGTTGTTTACTCAATGGAATCGTGAGTTTAAAAATAAAATGTTAGGACGGCATGCAAACGAGTCTTGCATTTACTGGCAAGACTGACGGGTTAGCATTTTCTACATGCTCGGATCCTCCGGGCCGCTGCTCTTCTGGAGAGCCCGACAAGGGCGTCTGACTCAGAGCACTGGCAGACGTGGTGGGAATCTGCTAAGTGAGATCAGCTGTTAAAAGGAGCAAAAAAAGCGAGGCAATTTGACCTGACATCTGCTAACACGCCGAAGGAAATTCCTTGTCGTTATTCAGCAATTACAGTAACGCACCTTGCGCCCCCCGAAAAAAACACGGGACGAGAAACCTTCGCCGGCAAAGAGCCAACAGATCTCGGGGTGACGTACGGACCTGAGTGTGTCCACAGCGCGGGTGTCGGACGTACAGGTTTAATCTAGGCTGACCATACACATGTCCTCTTTTGTGGGGGACTGTCCGGGCTGTCCGGGCGGGGTTTCTCGAATGCCTCAAATGTCCGGCGTTTTGTGTCAAGGTTGCGTGTATTTTCCAATGTACGTACAGGGGTTAAGAGGGGTTAAAAATAAAAACAAATTCACAACATTCACGAAGGAGGGGCAGAGACAGAGAGAGCTAGAGAGGGAGGTAGTGAATTGTTTGTCAATGCAAGGCATACTTGGTCAACAGCCATCCAGTTCACACTGAGGGTGGCCGTAGAAACAACTTGAACACTGTTAGAAATATGCGCCACACTGTGAACCCACACCAAACAAGAATGACAAACACATTTCGCACCGTAACACAACACTAACACAACGGAGCAAATACCCAGAACCCCTTGCAGCGCTAACTCTTCCGGGATGCTACAATATACACCCCCCTTCTACATACCCCGATTACGTTACATCAAATATTCCACTTTGAAAAATAATTTCGGTGAAGAATTTTGCATATTTTGTGTGTTTGCCTTAAAAAAAACATAGTTTTGTTTGACAAAAAAGGGGCGGAAAACAAACAAACAAAAAAAACAACATAAAAAAACTAAAACATTTTGAACTGAGGAATTAGAGGGGGGTGCAATCTGGCCCGCCGGACATTCCCAAATGTGTTTTTTTTTAGATCTTTAAGACGGAAAGTGCAGCTGCCATTGTGATGTGCAGTCATGTTTTCTAATGACTGTCAGTCTTCAACTATACCAAGTATTTCAATGCTTGGACTCTGCACTTTTGCACAATATACTATTTACTATGGTAATCTAATGAGTTACTATGGTAATCCAATTAGTTACTATGGTAATCAAATTAGGTACTATGGTAATCTAATCAGTTACTATGGTGATTAAATTAGTTATTATGACAATCGAATTAGTTACTATGGTGATTAAATTAGTTAACCCCAAATGTTGAGAGAGCCATATTGGACCAAAAATACAAAAACATATCCGTCTGGAGCCGCAAAAAATTAAAAGCCATATTACATACAGATAGTATGTCATGAGATATAAATTGAATTAAGAGGACTTAAAATGAAACTAAATGAGCTCAAATATAGCTACAAATGAGGCATAATAATGCAATGTGTACATATAGCTAGCCTAAATAGCATGTTAGCATTGATTAGCTTGGAGTCAGGGACCAAATATGTCTGATTAGCACTCCACACCAGTCGATAACATCAACAAAACTCACCTTTGTGCATTCATGCACAACGTTAGAAGTTTGGTGAACAAAATGAGACCGAAAAAAAAGTGGCATAAAACACGTCTTACAAAGTCGGAGAAAGTTGTACATGTAAACAAACTACGGTGAGTTCAAGGACCGCCAAAATTAGTAGGACAAAACGGCGCTCGCCAAATACTCGACTCAGTGAAGCATGTTTAATATAAACAGTGTGCTCTATAACAATCAGGGAGGTTTGTGTCATGTTTGTCCTCCTACAGAAACCATATTAAAACAAAAAAATATCTTTTTTTCCCCCTCATCTTTTTCTATTTTTCATATATTTTTGAAAAAGCTCTAAAAAGCCACTAGGGCGGCGCTAAAGAGCCGCGGGTTGCCGACCCTCGTCCTATGGTAATCGAATGAGTTACTATGGTATTTAAATTAGTTACTATGGTAATCCAATTAGTTACTACAGTAATAAAGTTAGTTACTATTGTAATGTAGTTAATTGCTATGTAAACCAATTAGGTACTATGGTAAGCTATTTAGTTACAATGGTTATCTAATTAGTTACTATGGTGATTGAATTAGTTACTATGAAAATCGAAGTAGTTACTATGGTAATGAAATGAGTTACTATAGTATTCAAATGAGTTACTATAGTAATAGAATTAGTTACTATGCTAATCAAATTAGCTACTACGGTAATGGAATGGGTTACTATGGTAATGAAATTAGTTACTATAGTAATCCAATTAGTTACTATGTTAATCTAATTAATTACTATGTAATCCAATTAGTTACTATGGTAATCAAATTAGTTACTATGGTAAGCTAATTTGTTACAATGGTAATGTAATTAGTTACTATGGTGATTGAATTAGTTACTATGACAATCGAACTAGTTACTATGGTAATCAAATGAGTTACTATAGTAATCATATGAGTTACTATAGTAATAGAATTAGTTACCATGCTAATTAAATTAGTTACTATGCTAATCAACTTAGTTACTATGGTAATTGAATGGGTTACAATGGTAGTAAAATTAGTTACTATAGTAATCTAATTAGTTACTATAGTAATAAACTTAGTTACTATGGTAATCTAATTAATTACTATGTAATCCAATTAGTTACTATGGTAATCAAATTAGGTACTACGGTAAGCTAATTTGTTACAATGGTAATGTAATTAGTTACTATGGTGATTGAATTAGTTACTATGACAATCGAAATAGTTACTATGACAATCGAACTAGTTACTATGGTAATCAAATGAGTTACTATAGTAATCATATGAGTTACTATAGTAATATAATTAGTTACTATGCTAATTAAATTAGTTACTATTCTAATCAAATTAGCTACTATGGTAATGAAATGGGTTGCTATGGTAATACAATTAGTTACTATAGTAATCTAATTAATTACTATGTAATCCAATTAGTTACTATGGTAATCAAATTAGGTACTATGGTAAGCGAATTTGTTACATTGGTAATCTAATTAGTTACTATGGTGATTGAATTAGATACTATGAAAATTGAACTAGTTACTATGGTAATCAAATGAGTTACTATAGTAATCATATGAGTAACTATAGTAATAGAATTAGTTACTATGCTAATCAAATTAGCCACTATGGTAATGGAATGGGTTATTATGGTAATACAATTAGTTACTATAGTAATCCAATTAGTTACTATAGTAATAAAATTAGTTACTATAGTAATCTAATTAATTACTATGTAATCCAATTAGTTACTATGGTAATCAAATTAGGTACTATGGTAAGATAATTTGTTACAATGGTAATCTAATTAGTTACTATGGTGATTAAATTAGTTACTATGACAATCGAACTAGTTACTATGGTAATCAAATGAGTTAATATAGTAATATAGTTAGTTGCTATGCTAATTCAATTAGTTACTATGCTAATTAAATTAGTTACTATGTTAATCCAATTAATTACTATGGTAATCAAATGAGTTACTATGGTAATCAAAATAGTTTATATAGTAATTAAATTAGTTACTATGGTTACCATGCGGGGGTCGCCCACATCTGCGGTCATCTCCAAAGTTTCTCATTGTCATCCCACTGGGTTGAGTTTTTCCTTGCCCTGATGTGGGCTATGAACCGAGGATGTCGTTGTGGCTTGTGCAGCCCTTTGAGACACTCGTGATTAAGGGCCATATAAATAAACATTGATTGATTGATCGATTGACTTGCTCTATTTTTGGCCGGAGTACAACTTTAACTTGAAGTTCTTACGCCATGATTTCACCAGTTTGTCCTCCGTGTGGCCCCTGGGCTAAAACGAGTTGGACTCCCCCATTTTTCTAAAGGGTTCACAGGTCACAGAAGGGACCGCATGCAAAAGTCGCTGCTCGTTTCAGAGTGCAAATTAATGATTAACACAAGGTGGCGGTTAGCGTCCTGCCGCCATTAGTGACTGAACTGCACACACACCATATCCCTCTTGTAAACATAAAGACCACATCGAGTCTATAGAGCTTATTTAATTGCGCACTACAAGGACGTGAACGCTCGACAGCCTAATTTGCTAAAAGTGGCTCCAGAACAACGGCTGAGTGAGCTTTGCCTGTCGGCGCCGATTCCGAAAACGAAACAGGGACAAAGGAGACATCTTTTTACATCATGGCCAAATTGCAAAAAAAAGAAGAAGAAACATTGAACCGGCGTTCCGGGGGCGGGGAGGGGTTGCAGCGAAGAAAAACAAAGACGAGGGACACTTAACTCCAACTAATTGGAACAGCTTCCCAATTTGGAGAGAGTGAATTCATTTCAAGCCTCCAATCAAAAGCACTCCGCCATCAAACGCCGGAGGCTAGTCGGGCGCCGCGGCGGCATTTGAAAAAGGAATCGGTTGCAACGACACGGCGCCGATCCGAAAAATATCCCGCACCATCCTAAACCCAGTCGCAATCTACAGAATAGCTCGTTAGACATAATTGGACAGCTTTAAGTCGGGAGCTTGAACACGAGTCGCACGTAAACTGCCAATGAGATGACAGGAAAAAAAGCAATTTCCGGAATAGGCACGATAAAAATAACAGCGAATCGACGAAAAAGAGATGTGTGAATAGCGTAGTGATCCGGTCACGCTAGAGTAGTGTGGAGTAGTGCTTTTCAATTACCGTATTTTCCGGAGTAAGCTCCACCCACTACATTTTTTTAACAATTCCCCCCCCACCATATACTATCCGCACCAGACTGTAATCTGCAGATATATACATGAAAATAAGTTGTTCACAGAGTAAGATTGTGTAAATGTTTATTTACATACTTTAGTTTCCAAACATTGCAAGGCAGCAAAACGGGAGATGAAACAAAACAGAACTCAAGCTGCAATCAGTTCAACGGACTCAACAACTCCACAGTGACGTTTTGGTGGATTTACGTAACTGAAGCAAGACAAAAAGAACGCCACTGTAACACAGACACTTGTGAACACGTTAGCATATTAGCTCATGCTAGCGACGCTGGCTCGATTCCATCACAATAGCACGCACAAATGTGCACGGAAAAAGGCAGGGTATAAATAACAGCAAATCGACAAAAAGGAGATGTGTGACTAGCGAAGTGATCCGGTCACGCTAGAGTAGTGTAGAGTAGCGCTTTTCAATTACCGTATTTTCCACAGTTAGCTCCACCCACTACATTTTTTTAACAACCCCCCCCCCCCCATATACTATCCGCATCAGACTATAATCCGCAGATATATACATGAAAATAAGTTGTTCACACAGTAAGATTCTGTAAATGTTTATTTACATACTTTGTTTCCAGATGGTGCCACAAGGCAGTACAACAGCTGATGAAACAAAACAGAACTCAAGCTCCAATCAGTTCAACAGACTCAACAACTCCACAGTGACGTTTTGGTGGATTTACAAAACTGAAGCAAGACAAAAAGAACCCCATTGTAACACAGACACAGACACTTGTAAACGCGTTAGCATATTAGCTCATGCTAGCGACGCTCACTTGATTACATCACGATAGCACGCACAAATGTGCACGGAAAAAGGCACGGTAAAAATAACAGCGAATAGGCAAAAAGGAGATGTGTGAATAGCGAAGTGATCCGGTCACGCTAGAGTAGTGCTTTTCAATTACCGTATTTTCCACAGTAAGCTCCACCCACTACATTTTTTTAACAATTTCCCCCCCATATACTATCTGCATCAGACTAATCCGCAGATATATACATGATATATACACACAGTAAGATTCTGTAAATGTTTATTTACATACTTTGTTTCCAAATGGTGCCACAAGGCAGTAAAACGGCTGATGAAACAAAACAAAACTCAAGCTGCAATAATTCCAACAGACTTAACAACTCCACATTGACGTTTTGGTGAATTTACGAAACTGAAGCAAGACAAAAAGAACCCCATTGTAACACAGACACAGACACTTGTAAATGCGTTAGCATATTAGCTCATGCTAGCGACGCTTGCGCGATTCCATCAAGATAGCACGTGCTTTTTAGTAAACCTAATCCTTATATGTTCCCCGGGTGTCCATGTTAGGTCTAAATTAAGTCTTTGTTACTTAGAATATGTCCCCCATAGTAAAGTGTTACCATAATAATATAATATGCAAGTAATTAATGGTAAATATGTTCCCCATACCAAAGTGATACCATACTACTAATAATAATAATATAATAATAATAATATTATTATACATATACATATGTTCCCCGTACTAAAGTGTTACCATAATAATATAATAATAATAATAATAATAATAAACAATAAATAATAGTGAATATGTCCCTGTACTAAAGTGTTACCATAATAATATTAATAATAATGCTAATAATAATAAACTAATTAATGGTGAATATGTTCTCCATACTAAAGTGCTACAATAATAATAATAATAATATAATAATTATAATACTACTACTACTACTAATAATAATAATAATAATAAGAAGAAGAAGCAACTAATTAATAAGCAACTAAATAATGGTGATTATGTTCCCCATACTAAAGTGTTACCATAATAATAATAATAATAATAATAATAATAATAACAAGCAAATAATTAATAAACAACTACATAATGGTGAATATGTTCCCCATACTAAAGTGTTACCATAATAATAATAATAATAATAATAATAATAATAATAACAAGCAAATAATTAATAAACAACTACATAATGGTGAATATGTTCCCCATACTAAAGTGTTACCATAATAATATAATAATCATCATTATAATAATAATAATAATAATAAGCAACTCATTAATAAGCAACTAATTAATGGTGAATATGTTCCCCATAGTAAAGTGTTACCATAATAATATAATAATAATAAGAATAATAATAATAATAATAAAAAGCAACTAATTAATGAAGTAATACCATAATAATATAATATATATTATATATAATATACCATAATATATATATATATATATATATATATATATATATATATATATGTATATATATATATATATATATATATATATATATATATATATATATATATATATATATACATAATATTATGTTACCATAATAATACTAATAATAATAAGCAACTAAATAATGGTGAATATGTTCCCTATACCAAAGTGATGCCATAAAAATATAATAGTAATAATAAACAAGTAATTAATAAACTACTAATTAGCATATATTGTATTGAGAAAAAAACAAATATCTGCTTGTCACCTTCATTATACATAAAAAAAAATATCTAATAATCAAATGCATATGCATTTTGATTCATCATGATTAATCGCAGGTCATTACCCGCGCGCATAATTAAATAATATTAAAAAAGCGGCCCTCTGAAAGCAGCCATCACAGCGATGTGGCCCTCAATGAAAATGAGTCCGACAGCCAGTGTGGGGATGAAAAGCAGCCAGTCTGCATGGAGATAAGAAGGCTGGCAAACATACACAGTCCGATCTACATGTTTGAAATGCAGACACAACACTGACTCAGACAGACCTTGTCATGCAAGCTCACATGCAAATACTCCAAGATGCAAAAAAACAAAAACAAAAAAAAAAACATCCAAAACAAAAAAGATCTTTTTTTTTGCACCAAACTCAAGTCTGGACTCTCCACCACGGGAGAACTATTGTGTAACGGCCGAGTTCTCCCGGCAGCGGAAAATGTGCTTCTTACTTCTTGACCTGAATATTCAATCGGCCCCGTGGCGCTGCACAAAAGCGGGAGGCGAGGAGAAGGACCGACGCGCTCCTTCCCACGCCAAACCATCTTCTTCTCGCCCCGCTTTCTGACTTTTTGCCACTTAGTTGTTGCCCGACTACAAACCCCGTTTCCATATGAGTTGGGAAATTGTGTTAGATGTAAATATAAACCATCGATTGAATATGCTACAAAGACAACATATTTGATGTTCAAACTGATAAACATTTTTTTTTTGTGCAAAGAATCATTAACTTTAGAATTTGATGCCAGTAACACGTGACAAAGAAGTTGGGAAAGGTGGCAATGAATACTGATAAAGTTCAGGAATGCTCATTAAACACTTATTTGGAACATCCCACAGGTGTGCAGGCTAATTGGGGACAGGTGGGTGTCATGATTGGGTATAAAAACAGCATCCCAAAAAATGCTCAGTCTTTCGCAAGAAAGGATGGGGCGAGGTACACCCCTTTGTCAACAAATGCGTGAGATAATAGTCAAACAGTTTAAGATTAACGTTTTTCAAAGTGCAATTGCAAGAAATTTAGGGATTTCAACATCTACGGTCCATAATATCATCAAAAGGTTCAGAGAATCTGGAGAAATCACCCCACATGAGCGGCATGGCCGGAAACCAACATTAAATGACCGTGACCTTCGATCCCTCCGACGGGACTGTATCAAAAACCGACATCAATCTCTAAATGTCACCAAATACAGTTGGTCGCTACGTCTGTAAGTGCAAGTTAAAGCTCTACTATGCAAAGCCAAAGCCATTTATCGACAACATCCAGAAACGCCGCCGGCTTCTCTGAGCCCGAGATCATCTAAAATGGACTGATGCAAAGTGGAAAAGTGTTTTGTGGTCTGACGAGTCCACATTTCAAATTGTTTTTGGAAATACTCGACATTGTGTCATCTGGACCAAAGGGGAAGCGAACCATCCATACTGTTATCGACGCAAAGTTCAAAAGCCAGCATCTGTGAAGTGAAGTGAAGTGAATTATATTTATATAGCGCTTTATTCTAGAGACTCAAAGCGCTTTACATAGTGAAACCCAATATCTATGTTAAAATTAAACCAGTGTGGGGGCACTGGGAGCAGGTGGGTAAAAATGTCTTGCTTAAGGACACAACGGCAGTGACTAGGATGGCGGAAGCGGGAATGGAACCTGCAACCCTCCAGTTGCTGGCATGGCCACTCTACCAACCGAGCTATACCGCCCCATCTGTGATGGTATGGGGGTAAATTAGTGCCCAAGGCATGGGTAACTTACACATCTGTGAAGGCACCATTATTACTGATCTTTTGCTGCCATCTAAGCGCCGTCTTTTTCATGGATGCCCCTGCTTATTTCAGCAAGACAATGCCAAGCCACATTCAGCACGTGTTACAACAGCGTGGCTTCGTAAAAAAAACGGTGCGGGTCCTCTTCCGGCCTGCCTGCAGTCCAGACCTGTCTCCCATGGAAAATGTGTGGCGCATTATGAAGCGTAAAACACGACAGCGGAGAACCCGGACTGTTGAACGACTGAAGCTCTCCATAAAACAAGAATGGGAAAGAATACCATTTTCAAAGCTTCAATAATTAGTTTCCTCAGTTCCCAAATGTTTATTGAGTGTTAAAAGAAAAGGTGATGTAATACAGTGGTGAACATGCCCTTTCCCAACTACTTCGGCACATGTTGCAGCCATGAAATTCTAAGTTATTTGCAAATCATTGTATTCCGTTTATATGTACATCCAACACAATTTCCCAACTCATATGGAAACAGGGTTTGTAAATCGTGCAAACTGTCAGTATGAAGCTCCCGAGCCGAGGGTTCGCCTCTGGCGCTGAATATTTTTTGGGCGTTCAAGTCCTAACACGCCCCTTCTCCTTTTTGCTATGCACTTTCCCCCCCCAGATCCTTCCCTTACATTGACAACGCACAAAGAAACTTGTCCACATAGCCTAAACAACAGACTCCTGCCCGAGTCCTCGGTGGGTAAAGTACTTGCTCCGCACCCGGGTTGAGCTCCTTTAAGACAAGACAACACTTACGGCCTGCTGAATAAATGCAACATAGTGCGGCGGAGTCTCTCCAGGACGAACGTGGGGGCTTCGCCCGGGCTCGCATTCCTCGCCGGGCAGATGTTATCCGTGTTTTACGCCGACAATTTCGGGAGTCCTGGGAACGCCAGCGGAGCCCTCTGCCCTCTGAGCGCGCCGCTCCCAAAGGACGTGCGTTGCTACAAACACCACCCCTCTCCGCCTCGCATTTAAAAAGACAGTGCTACCCGCAGACGACGCCTTAGGTAGAGGACACTAAAACACAAGCTGGGAATCGAACGTGGCAAAGGTGTTTTAATGAGTTCATCATTCATTTAGGTTTTTATTATAGCGCCGGAAGATAATAGGGATGCAGCGTCAGCAGTTTTAAGGGTTATGCAGTAAAAAGGAAATTTGACATGACCTAAAATTGATAAAACCGTCCCAAAAAACTGCCTGGTCAGTTTACTTTGCATAGAGTGGAAACACTTAAATAGGATTTGGCCGCCTCTTTTATCACGTGTTCGACATGAATTGTCGGGGCTCGACTACTTCCTTGGCTATTTTTGTCGGGCTTTGGTGCAGCTTTTTCCAAATAAAATTGACTCGAGGTCGGTAAGCACAACCGGAATTAATACGTACATACGGGTTAAAAGTGAAGTGAAGTGAATTATATTTATATAGCGCTTTTCTCAAGTGACTCAAAGCGCTTTACATAGTGACACCCAATATCTAAGTTACATTTAAACCAGTGTGGGTGGCACTGGGAGCAGGTGGGTAAAGTGTCTTGCCCAAGGACACAACGGCAGTGACTAGGATGGCACAAGCGGAAATCGAACCTGCAACCCTCAAGTTGCTGGCACGGCCACTCTACCAACCGAGCTATTTTACATTGAGTAGAAAACCTCAAAGTGCTACAGTGTATTGAACAATTTTAAATAAAAATATAATAACAATAAGGTGGCGACTTGTCCAGGGTGTACCCTGCCTTCCGCCCAATTGTAGCTGAGATAGGCGCCAGCGCCCCCCGCGACCCCAAAAGGGAATAAGTGGTAGAAAATGGATGGATGGATGGATGGATAAAAATAAATTAAAATAAAAACTAGAACAGCCTAATAGCTAGAACTAAGCTGCAAATAACTAAAAAAGGCTTTTTTTTAAAAGAGGGGGTTTTAAGCCTTTTTTTTTAAAAGCATCTGCAGTCTGTGGTGCCCTCAGGTGGTCAGGGAGAGCATTCCACAGAATGGGAGCGGCGGAGCAGAAAGCCCGGTTTCCCATTGTTTGGAGTAAGTTAGCCTGTCCGGAGCAGAGGTGTCGTGCGGGGGATTTGGGGGTGAGCAGTTCTTTGAGGTAGAGGGGGGCATTTAAAGGAGAATATAAAAAGATTATATCAGTCGGTATCTTAATGTACAGCAAGTGATGTTCATTATGTTTGTTTCCCCTCATTAAAGGTCTGCAGTGAGTAATAATTAGTGATGTCGAAGAAAAAAGCAAAAGTCAAGATTAGTTTTTTTTAATTTAATTTAATTTAATTTAATTTTTAATTTAATAAAAGGCGTGCTGTTGATTTTTGAAAATGGTTAGAACATGGGTGTCCAACTCTGGCCCGCGGGCCAAATTTAATTTGGCCCTTGAGGCAATATCAAATTAACATTAGAGCTGGCCAGCCGCTGTAACACCGCATTCACCGCTAATACTTTTACTTGCGAACCCTCCCGATTTTCCCGGAAGACTCCCAAAGTACAGTGCCCCTCCCGAATTTCATCCCGGACAACAATATTGGGGGTGGGCCTTAAAGGCATTGCCTTTGGCGTTCTCTACAACCTGTCGCCATGTCCGCTTTTCCTCCATATAAACAGCGTGCCGGCGCTTTCGCATAATATATGCGGCTTATACACACACACACAAGTGAATGCAAGGCATACTTGGTCAACAGCCATACAGGTCACACTGAGGGTGGCCGTATAAACAACTTTAACACTGTTACAAATATGCGTCACACTGTGAACCCACACCAAACAAGAATGACACATTTCGGGAGAACATCCGCACCGTAACACAACATAAACACAACAGAACAAATACCCATAAGCCCTTGCAGCACTAACTCTTCCGGGACACTACAATATACACCCCCCCGCTATCACCAAACCCCGTCCATCTCAATCTCGCCGCCAAAAAGAGGCATTCCATTTTTATTTAAATTTTAGTTGATATGCTATTGATATTTTTGAGTTATTATCATTATTTGAAATTCGATTTTGCATGTCACTATCAAGTTATATACTGTTAGCTTTGCTTGTTCAAGATTCAATGCAAAACTTGTTTGGGTCCGTATTAAAGGGTTAATTTGTTCAACCTCGGCCCGCGGCATTGTTCGGTTTTAAATTTTGGCCCACTCTGTATTTGAGTTTGACACCCCTGGGTTAGAATGTCCGCCCTGAGATCGGTAAGTCGTGTGTTCAAACCCCGGCCGAGTCATACCAAAGACTATAAAAATGGGACCTGTTACCTCCCTGGTTGGCACTCAGCATTAAGGGTTAGAATTGAGGGTTAAATCACTAAAAATTATTCCCGGGCGCGGCACCGCTGTTGCCCACTGCTCCCCTCACTTCCCAGGGGATGATTAAGGGTGATGGGTCGAATGCAGAGAATAATTTTGCCACATCTACTATGTGTGTGACAATCATTCGTACTTTAACTTTACTTTAACGTTTTGAATAAAATAAACATGAGGGCCGGGTTGAAGTCGTTCACAGTTGAATAGACCTGGGGTCTTAAGCTCAGGCACAAAAACCGGGCGTACATTCTTTTTCACGGCAAAGCTGAGATGAACAGTCAAGTCATTGTTTTGTCTGCTCGCGGAAAACAAACATCCTAATCTAGGATTTGACTCCCTCGAATGGCTGTGGAAATAGGACCAGGCTGTTCTGAAAAACAACACACCGAGGACACATCAATGATGGACGCTTTTGACCTCCCTCCCTCCTCCACGACACCTAGTGTGGAACTTTTCACCCCTCTGTTGCGAGTTTTTCGTGATTAAATGTAACGTGTTTATCTGTTCATTGCATGGAGGTTTTTTCCCACTCCAGACTACGACCCCTTAGGAGCCCAGTCTAGATTGTGTTTTTTTTACTCATCTTTTTCCCCAGCGTTTTAACTTTTCCCATCTTTTACGGGGCGCCTCGTGGCGACCCATCAGCGTTCCTGTTCTGTAACCCTGTACACTCTTTTTGGGTCTAATCTTGAACTGGTTTGTGCTGAAAAGAACGTTTTAGTGTACTTGTGCAATGATAATAAAGACCTAATCAAATGAAGTTGATTTGAGGTCGGTAAGCGCAAATAGAATACGTACATTAGGCACAACGGGTTACAAAGCGTGCTGTTGATTTTTTAGAAAATAAAATGACTTTAAGTGTGTCTTGTAGTCCGAAAAATACAATACTCCTATTTTGAGTATAACGTCAATGAATAAAATAAACATGAGGGCCAGTTTGACGTCATTCACAGTAGATTAGACCTGGGGCCTCAAGCATTAGGATTGCTGAGGCACAAAAACCTGGCGTACGTTCTTTTTCACGGCAAAGATGAAATGAACAGTCAAGTCATCGTTTTGTCGGCTCACGGAAAAACAAACATCCTAATCTACGATTTGACTCCCTCGAATGGCCTTGACACTGTGGAAATAGGACCAGGCTGTTCTGAAAAACACCCACCGAGGACTCCTCAATGATGGACACCTCACTGATGGACGCTTTTGACCTCCCTCCCTCCTCAACGACACCTAGAGTCAAATTTTCACCCCTCTGTTGCGAGTTTATCGTGATTGAATTTAACATGTTTATGTGTGCATTGCATGGAGGTCTTTTTCCCCACTCCAGACTACGCCCCTTTAGGAGCCCAGTCTAAAATGTATTTTTTTACACATCCTTTTCCCCAGCGTTTTACCTTTTTCCCATCTTTTACGGGGCCCCTCGTGGCAATCCATCAGCGTTCCTGTTCTGGAAACCTGTACACTCTTTTTTAGTCTAATCTTGAACTGGTTTGTGCTGAAAACAAAGTTTTAGTGTACCTGTGCAATGACAATAAAGACCTAATAAAATAAAATGTATTCGAGGTCGGTAAGCGCAACCAAAATTAATACCTACATTAGGCACAACGGGTTACAAAGCGTGTTGTTGATTTTTTTAGAAAATGAAATGATTTTAGGTGTGTCTTGTAGTCCGAAAAATACAATACTCCTATTTTGAGTATAACGTCAATGAATAAAATAAACAGGAGCGCCAGTGTGACGTCGTTGACAGTTGAATAGACCTGGGGTCTCAAGTTCAGGCACAAAAACCGGGCGTACTTTCTTTTTCACGGCAAAGCTGAGATGAACAGTCAAGTCATTGTTTTGTCTGCTCGCGGAAAACAAACATCCTAATCTAGGATTTGACTCCCTCGAATGGCCTTGACGCTGTGGAAACAGGACCAGGCTGTTCTGAAAAACACCCCACTGAAGACACCTCAATGATGGACGCTTTTGACCTCCCTCCCTCCTCAACGACACCCGGAGTCGAACTTTTGCAGATTGGCCTCAGTCTAAAAAACATTACATCATCACACCCAAGACAATTGGGCATACACGCACGCACCCCCCACCCCCGCCCTCACCACCGACCGCTTTTTCCCCTCGGGGTGATGGTCGGACGGCAGCGCGTCAAAGCAGCGGTCGCCTTTCAGGGCCCCAACTCCCCGCCCTTCTATTGCGAGTTTGTCGTGATTAAATGTAACGTGCTTATGTGTGCATTGCATGGTGTTTTTTCCCCCCACTCAGGACTAGGACCCCTTAGGAGCCCAGTCTAGATTGTATTTTTTTACTCCTCTTTTCCCCCAGCGTTTTACCTTTTTCCCATCCAATCATGGCACCCACCTGTTCCCAATTAGCCTGCACACCTGTGGGATGTTCCAAATAAGTGTTTGATGAGCATTCCTCAACTTTATCAGTATTTATTGCCGCCTTTCCCAACTTTTTTGTCATGTGTTGCTGATTATTTGCAAAAAAAATTAAGTTTATGAATTTGAACATCAAATATGTTGTCTTTGTAGCATATTCAACTGAATATGGGTTAAAAAATGTTTGCAAATTATTGTATTCCGTTTATATTTACATCTAACACAGTAGATGTAGTTTGTAGTTTGTGATGTAGCAACGAACAGGAATTCTGTCGCCTCGCCATCATCACATCTCTAAAAGGACATATATGGAGTGCCAGTTGGCAAGCAGGATGTCCCTCCCTGTTCCGCTGTAGCAGGAAGCAGGCGCTCGGCCCTGGACGGACGGACGCCAGCGCTGAGACGACTAAAGCGAGTCCCAGAAACATAGTTCCACGTGGACCAATTGCGTACACAGTGTTGGGTCCGTGATGGTCTAATACCAGAGGGCGCTTTGAAGCACTTGTCCGCCAGGATGCGGCAAATTCCACTTTCTTATCGCAGTCGTTCAGTGAGTGAGTCGCGGTTTCGAGAGAGCGGCTGGTTAAAGGTTAACTACAGAGAGAAGGCAGAGGCCTTAGGGGGATTTCCTCATTCCAGTCCTGGTTGTGGTGATGTCATTTCTCACAGGATTGTTTGGAGTGCAGCTGCTCTGCAATGGGCCAGGAGTTTGTGCCGGTTCTAGAAACTCAGTCCGTTATCGATTGACGGTACAGGGCAGGCCGTGTGGTCCTATTCGTCAAAACTGGATTTATTCTTAGAGAAAAGGGCCTCTGATGTGGGCAGCACGGTGTAGAGGGGTTAGTGCGTCTGCCTCACAACACGAAGGTCCTGAGTAGTCCGGGGTTCAATCCAGGGCTCGGTATCTTTCTGTGTGGAGTTTGCATGTTCTCCCCGCGACTGGTGGGGTCTCGGGTTCAATCAGGGGCTCGGGATCTTTCTGTGTGGAGTGTGCATGTTCTCCCTCCGTGACTGCGTGGGTCCTGGGTTCAATCCCGGGCTCGGGATCTTTCTGTGTGGAGTTTGCATGATCTCCCCGTGACTGGGGGGGCGGGTTCCCTACCACCTCCAAAAAACATGCACCTGTGGTTAGGTTGATTGGCAACACTAAATTGGCCCTAGTGAGTGAATGTTGTCTGTTTTGTTCTAGAAACTCAGTCCATTATCGATTGACGGTACAGGACAGGCCCTGTGGTCCTATTCGTCAAAATTAGATTTTTTCTTAGAGAAAATGACCTCTGATGTGGGCAGCACAGTGATAGAGGGGTTAGTGCATCTGCCTCACAACACAAAGGTCCTGAGTTGTCCGGGGTTCAATCCAGGGCTCGGTATCTTTCTGTGTGAAGTTTGCATGTTCTCCCCGTGACTGTGTGGGTCCTGGGTTCTTATCCCAGGCTCGGGATCTTTCTGTGTGGAGTTTGCATGTTTTCCCAGTGACTGCGTGGGTCCTGGGTTCAATCCCAGGCTTGGGATCTTTCTGTGTGGAGTTTGCATGTTCTCCCCGTGACTGTGTGGGTCCTGGGTTCCTATCCCAGGCTTGGGATCTTTCTGTGTGGAGTTTGCATGTTTTCCCAGTGACTGCGTGGGTCCTGGGTTCAATCCCGGGCTCGGGATCTTTCTGTGTGGAGTTTGCATGTTCACCCCGGGACTGCGTGGGTCCTGGGTTCAATCAGGGGCTCGGGATCTTTCTGTGTGGAGTTTGCATGTTTTCCCCGTGGCTGCGTGGGTCTTGGGTTCCTTTCCTAGGCTCGGGATCTTTTTGTGTGGAGTTTGCATGTTTTCCCAGTGACTGCGTGGGTCCTGGGTTCAATCAGGGGCTCGGGATCTTTCTGTGTGGAGTTTGCATGTTCTCCCCGTGACTGTGTGGTTCCTGGGTTCTTATCCCAGGCTCGGGATCTTTCTGTGTGGAGTTTGCATGTTTTCCCAGTGACTGCGTGGGTCCTGGCTTCAATCCCGGGCTCGGGATCTTTCTGTGTGGAGTTTGCATGTTCACCCCGTGACTGCGTGGGTCCTGGGTTCAATCAGGGGCTCGGGATCTTTCTGTGTGGAGTTTGCATGTCCTCCCCGTGACTGCGTGGGTCCTGGGTTCCTATCCCAGGCCCGGGATCTTTCTGTGTGGAGTTTGTATGTTTTCCCCGTGACTGCGTGGGTCCTGGGTTCATCCCAGGGCTCGGGTTCTTTCTGTGTGGAGTTTGCATGTTCTTCCCTTGACTTTGTGGGTCCTGGGTTCAATCCCGGGCTCGGGATCTTTCTGTGTGTAGTTTACATGTTCTTCCCTCCCACCTCCAAAAGACATGCACCTTGGGTTAGGTTGATTGGCAATACTAAATTGGCCGTAGTGTGTGAATGTTGTCTGTGTCGGCTCTGCGATGAAGTGGCGACTTGTCCAGGGTGTACCCTGCTTTCCGCCTGATCGCATCTGAGATAGGCGTTGTTTACTTGAGTCATATCGCCATTATAGTGCAGCCTACACGTATCTCTTATGTTTGACTGCCATCTACTGGTCACAATTACCAGGTACCAAATAAAATTGCTTCAAGGTCGATAATAGCGCCCACCCGTGACCCTGAAGGGATTAAGCGGTAGAAATTAATGGATGGATGGGTCTCTGATGTCGCACAAACCGCTATCACTCCATGACCAGTTTGCATAAGCTCTGTAACTGTTGGGGTGTCAAGAGTAGGGACGGAATACACTTTTACGCCTTCTTCACGCTCCCCGTATGCCCCTTTTTAGTTTAGTCTTTATTTGAAGGGACAATGCACGGAAACATTAAACTCAAAGACAGATAAATTCTGTACCAGATTATAGTTAATTTCCATCTGCAGTCCCTGGCTACCTATATTCAAGGGATACAAAAATCATGCAGTAAAACGATGACAATAAAATCATACCATGGCATGTAATCAAATTAAGAAAAGTCATAAAATGCCCTTTCAAGGACACATAATATACAATACACCCACACCTCACGAAACGCCTCACAATTTACAACAAAAATGCTGTCATGGATAAACATAATACACATTTAACATAGTGGCCACCTTATTGACCGTGTGAGCAGCTATTTAACTTCAATTGTGAATGAAGAGTAATCTGTTAAACTTTTCAAGTTTGTTGTGAGGTCGTTCTGTTCCTTTATGGCTTTATATGAAAAGGCTGATTGCGCAAAATATGTTTTACGTCTGGGTACGCTACACCGCCCCCTAGTGGGGGCTTGTGTGTTTCTAGTTGTCACAGCAGAGGTAAACTGGACAAAGTGCTTAAGTGGCGCTGATGCAGTGTTATTTAGGAGTCGATGGGCCATTCGTATTGATGCTAATCTTTGAATGTCAGCTAAATTGAACAATCTATATTTTTGGAGAACTAAACAGGCTGTGGATACTTAGGCCTGTGTTTTTCAACCACTGTGCTGCGGCATGAGATATTGTGTCATATTGCAGTCTACATGTATCTCATATGTGTGACTGCCATCTACTGGTCACACTTATTATTACACCATGTACCAAATAAAATTGCTCCGAGGACGGAAAGCACAACCAGAATTATTCTGTACATAAACACATCGGGTTACAAGGCGCACTGTCGAGTTTTGAGAGAAAACCCATTTTTAAGTGCGCCTTATAGTCCGGAAAATGCAACATTTAAAGATGTTGTTAACTGGTCTCATATTGCAGTCTACACGTATCTCTTATGTGTTACTGCCATCTACTGGTCACACTAATCATTACACTATGTACCAAATAAAATTGCTTTGAGGTCGGTAAGCACAACCATAATTATTCCGTACATTAGGCACACCGGGTTACAAGGCACACTATCAAGTTTTGAGAGAAAAAAAAAGATTTTAAGTGCGCCTTATAGTCCGAAAAATGCCACATTCAAAGTTTTGGTGTTGTTAACTGGTGTCATATTGCAGTCTACATGTATCTCATATATGTGACTGCCATCTACTGGTCACACTAATCATTACACTATGTACCAAATAAAATTGTTTTGAGGTCGGTAAGCACAACCAGAATTATTCCGTACATAAGCACATCGGGTTATAAGGCACACTGTCAAGTTTTGAGAGAAAACACATTTTTAAGAGCACCTTATAGTCCGGAAAATGCAACATTTAAAGGCGTTGTTAACTGGTCTCATATTGCAGTCTACACGTATCTCTTATGTGTGACTGCCATCTACTGGTCACACTAATCATTACACTATGTACCAAATAAAATTGCTTTGAGGTCGGTAAGCACAACCATAATTATTCCGTACATTAGGCACACCGGGTTACAAGGCACACTATCAAGTTTTGAGAGAAAAAAAAAGATTTTAAGTGCGCCTTATAGTCCGAAAAATGCCACATTCAAAGTTTTGGTGTTGTTAACTGGTGTCATATTGCAGTCTACATGTATCTCATATATGTGACTGCCATCTACTGTTCACACTAATCATTACACTATGTACCAAATAAAATTGTTTTGAGGTCGGTAAGCACAACCAGAATTATTCCGTACATAAGCACATCGGGTTATAAGGCACACTGTCAAGTTTTGAGAGAAAACACATTTTTAAGAGCACCTTATAGTCCGGAAAATGCAACATTTAAAGGCGTTGTTAACTGGTCTCATATTGCAGTCTACACGTATCTCTTATGTGTGACTGCCATCTACTGGTCAGACTAATCATTACACTATGTACCAAATAAAATTGCTTTGAGGTCGGTAAGCACAACCATAATTACTCCGTACATTAGGCACACCGGGTTACAAGGCACACTATCAAGTTTTGAGAGAAAAAAAAAAGATTTTAAGTGTGCATTATAGTCCGGAAAATGCCACATTCAAAGTTTTGGTGTTGTTAACTGGTGTCATATTGCAGTCTACATGTATCTCATATGTGTGACTGCCATCTACTGGTCACACTAATCATTACACCATGTACCAAATAAAATTGCTTTGAGGTCGGTAAGCACAACCAGAATTATTCCGTACATAAGCACATCGGGTTATAAGGCACACTGTCAAGTTTCGAGAGAAAACACATTTTTAAGAGCGCCTTATAGTTCGGAAAATGCAACATTTAAAGAGGTTGTTAACTGGTGTCATATTGCAGTCCTCACATATCTCTTATGTGTGACTGCCATCTACTGGTCACACTTATCATTACACCATGTACCAAATAAAATTGCTGCAAGGTCGGTAAGCACAACCAGAATTATTCCGTACATTAAGCTCATCGGGTTACAAGGCGCACTGTCGAGTTTTGAGAGAAAACCCATTTTTAAGTGCGCCTTATAGTCCGGAAAATGCAACATTTAAAGGTGTTGTTAACTGGTCTCATATTGCAGTCTACACGTATCTCTTATGTGTGACTGCCATCTACTGGTCACACTTATCATTACACCATGTACCAAATAAAATTGCTGCAAGGTCGGTAAGCACAACCATAATTATTTCGTACATTAGGCTCATCGGGTTAAAAGGCGCGCTGTCGATTTTTGAGAGAATACACATAGTTAAGTGCGCCTTATAGTCTGGAAAATGCAACATTCAAAGTTTTGGTGTTGTTAACTGGTGTCATATCGCAGTCTACATGTATCTCATGTGTGTGACTGCCATCTACTGGTCACAGTTACCATTACACTATGTACCAAATGAAATTACTCCGAGGTCAATAAGCACAACCATAATTATTCCGTACTTTAGGCGCACCGGGTTGTAAGGCACACTGTCGAGTTTTGGGAGATTTTTTTTTTTAAGTGCGCCTTCTAATCCGGAAAATGCAACATTCAAAGTTTTGGTGTTGTTAACTTGTGTCATATTGCAGTTTACATGTATCTTTTATGTGTCACACTTTACATTACACCATGTACCAAATAATATTGCGCAGAGGTTGGTAAGTAAAACCATAATTATTCCGTACATTAGGCGCACCGGGTTACAAGGCACACTGTCGAGTTTAGAGAGAAATAAATACTTAGTGCACCTTATAGTCCGGAAAATGCAACATTTAAAGAGGTTGTTAACTGGTGTCATATTGCAGTCCTCACGTATCTCTTATGTGTGACTGCCATCTACTGGTCACACTTATCATTACACCATGTACCAAATAAAATTGCTTTGAGGTCGGTAAGCACAACCAGAATTATTCCGTACATTAGGGTCATCGGGTTACGAGGCGCACTGTCGATTTTTGAGAGAATACACATTTTTAAGTGCGCCTTATAGTCCGGAAAATGCAACATTTAAAGTTTTGGTGTTGTTAACTGATGTCATATTGCGGTCTACGCGTATCTCTTATGTGTGACTGCCATCTACTGGTCACACTTATCATTACACCATGTACCAAATAAAATTGCTGCGAGCTCGGTAAGCACAACCAGAATTATTCCGTACATTAGGCTCATCGGGTTATAAGGCGCGCTGTCGATTTTTGAGAGAATACACATTTTTAAGTGCGCCTTATAGTCCGGAAAATGCAACATTCAAAGTTTTGGTGTTGTTAACTTGTGTCATATTGCAGTTTACATGTATCTCATATGTGTGACTGCCATCTACTGGTCACACTTAACATTACACCATGTACCAAATAAAATTGCTCTGAGGCTGGTAAGTAAAACCAGAATTATTCCGTACATTAGGCGCACCGGGTTACAAGGCGCAGTGTCGAGTTTTGAGAGACATAAATATTCAGTGCGCCTTATAGTCCGGAAAATGCAACATTTAAAGGTGTTGTTAACTGGTGTCATATTGCAGTCCAAAAGTATCTCTTATGTGTGACTGCCATCTACTGGTCACACTTGTAATTACACCTTGTACGAAATAAAATTATGTGGTCGGTAAGCACAACCAGAATTATGCGTTATGAGGCACACTACGGATTTTTGAGAAAATGAAAAGGATTTTAAGTGCGCCTTATAGTCCGAAAAATACGGTCCTTTTTTTCAGTCTGGTTACTATCCTGCAGGTTAGTGCCAATAAGGCCAAAAAGGAACCAAGTTTTGGTACCCATTCCTAGTCAAGAGTAGAAGTTTTAGCAATGCACTCCAGAATAAAAGGCCAAAATGGGATTAAATGTATTTTTACTCCGTAAAGGACTCTCAAGTCAAATCGTGCCAAACAGTGTGTAGGCTTGTGTGTGTGTGTGTGTGTGTGTGTGTACATGCAGCCTTGCCAAGACGGGGTAAGCAGAAAGAGGCCAGTCTTAAGGCCGGTGCTCCGGGAAAAAAGACAAACCTATTTAGTGACTCACCACCTGCCTGCAAACAGGTTGTTGATGCTGCGCCTGACCTGGCTGCTCTCTCTCTCTCGGTAATCAGCACATTCAGTATTTCGGCTCCATGTGTTGAGCAATGAGGGGTCAGGAGCTGCCATTATTGAATGACTTGTGACTTTGGAACCTCGGTTTACGAACCCTCTTATTTGCGAACTTTTAAATTTGTAACCTTTGGGTGTTGACTTTGAGTATACACGCTTCATTCATTCATTCATTCTGTCATTTTCTGTTTTTCTTTTTTAGTTTTGTCCATTTTGCGAACTCAGTATGAGTCCCAAAAAGATAACAGAGCAGCTTGGGAAAGGTGGTGGCGCTCATAAGTATGGGAGAATCGACAAAGAAGCACGTTTTAATTGTGATGAGGCCCTATTTTTGGGGGGGAGGGGAAAATGCCAAAGCAGACTTATTTCAAGGGGTGTTCAATAAAATATTCTTTCGAATGAATCGTGATTCCTTTCAATGACAATTTTTAATCGATTGAAACAAATAAAAAAAGTGAATTGTATTTATATAGCGCTTTTCTCTAGTGACTCAAAGCACTTTACCAAAATTGAAGTTACATTTAAAGCAGTGTGGGTGGCCCTGGGAGCAGGTGGTTAAATTGTCTTGCCCGAGGACACAACGGCAGTGACTAAGATGGTGGAAGCGGGGATCGAACCTGGAACCTGGAGATCAAGGGAATCAATCATGGTTACACAGAGGGCCACATCGCAGTTATGGCTGCCCTAAGAGGGCCGCTTGTAACCGAGTATCATTTACGAATATTAACATGTAAGGGGCGGCATAACTCGGTTGGTAGAGTGGAACTTGAGGGTTCCAGGTTCGATTCCTACTTCTGCCGGTGTGTCCTCTGGCAAGACACTTCACCCACCTGCTCCCGGTGGCCACCCACACTGCTTTAAATGTAACTCAGATATTGGGTTTTACTATGGGGCTTTATAGCTGGGTTGGTAGAGCGGCCGTGCCAGCAACTTGAGGGTTGCAGGTTCGATCCCCGCTTCCACCATCCTAGTCTCTGCGGTTGTGTCCTTGGGCAAGACACTTTACCCACCTGGTCCCGGTGGCCACCCACACTGGTTTAAATGTAACTTAGATATTGGGTTTCACTATGTAAAGTGCTTTGAGTCACTTGAGAAAAAGCGCTTTATAAATATAATTCACTTCACTATGCAAAAGCACTTTGAGTCACAAGAGAAAAGCGCTATATAAATATAATTCACTTCACGTCACAAGAATGACCTCATGATATTATGAAATTAACCGCTGTGCATTTGATTATTATATTTGTATTACATAATCTGTAAAAAAAAAAAAAAATGAATTTTTTTAGTAAAAAAAATAAAATAATAAAAAAATGGCAGCGGAGTCGCCACAATTTTACCGTAAAATTTACGATGGTTTTTACATACATATATACATACATACATACAAATGGAAAAACATTACTATAGTTTTTTTTTCAAACTTTAAAATCTTGGCAACTGAGCCGCCAGTTTTTTTTTTTTAATGTAAAATTTGTAATTTCTACAGTGCACAATTTGATGAATTGCTTTGATATGCTGTAACTCAAGCATATATATATATTTTGTTTATTTTTTCAAAAAGTTTGAAATTAATGATAGTGTTTTTTTTGCATTATTTGATAATGACATTTAAAATATACTCAAAAGCATGCAATACATGTTTTTCTGCCCGTCACTATGAAAAGATCACATTTAGTAAAATGATAAAATGCTTTATTGGCTCCTATTATTTCAGGGCTTTCAGGGGCCACTTTAAATGATGTGGCCCCCGGGCCATAAGTTTGTGATCATGACTGCCGTAAATATTTACTTTAGAAAAGAAAAGTGTGGGATATTTTTATTGCCTTATTTGCACTTGACTTTATTAAATCTTTGGGTAGAATTTTACTAGACAAAACTAGATTTCTATTAAGTAATATAGAAACGTATATTATGGAGGAATGTAGTTAATCACAGAAATGGCATTCAATGTTATTAAAAATACATTGATTTTGAATCGAGAATACAAATTTAATCGAATCGTGCGGTACCTAAATTCTTTCGGCCCTACCTATTTCACAACTGAGGAATAGAGCTAGCTACCTCTGGTTCAGCGACGCCTCCTTCCCGGCTTCTCCTCTGTCTTTCAGCCTCATTTTTTGCCAATATAATGTAGACCTATATGACTTTTTAAAATGTTTTTTTAATTCTATAGTTGTTAACGTTAAGGACTTTTGTGATTTCTGATCGTTTGTGAGTGCGCCAAAGGGACTTCTGCGTGTTGGCAGAGTATGGCATACAGACGCTGGCTTGATAATAAAGAGAAGGTTCATCCATGACGTCCTTGTTTTGTTTTTCTTGGTATACAGTCCTGTATAGAACTTGGTATTGTGTACAACGTGTACAAACTGTCACTTAAATATGGACTTTTGTCGAGGCCGAACTCATTATTCCTATTTATATTGTTTCTTATAGACACATTTGCTTTACTATACGAACTTTGATTGACAACCCCTTTTTAAACAAACCAAATTAAGCTCATGAATCGAGGTTCCCTTCTTACAAAAAGGCTGCATGTCACACCAAAAATGAATGTGCTTCCCCCTGGAACAAATGGCAAATGGGTTATACTTGTATCGCGCTTTTCTACCTTCAAGGTACTCAATGCGCTTTGACACTATTTCCACATTCACCCATTCACACACACATTCACACACTGATGGCGGGAGCTGCCCTCAAGCCGTCCCCAATCAAATAGAAGAGCTTTATAATAACTGCACTTTAAAAAAGTTAGAGATATACGATTTGACTCCCTCGAACGGCCTTGACGTTGCAACAACAGGAGTAGGTTGTTCTGAAAACATCCCCCGAGGACTCGCAAACATGGACGCTTTTAACCTCCCTTCCTCCCCTCCTAAACGACACCTGGAAGTCGAACTTTGCTTGCACCGCATGCAGAATGGCCCCAGGCCTTTGGACACCACACCACTACACACAAATATAATGGGCATACATACAAAAACACACTCCCACCCCCACCCAACGCCTTCACCACCCCTTGATTCCCCTATGGGAGGATGGACGGCTGAGTAGCGCTTTATATCAGCAGGCAGGACCCCAGGGCCCCAACTCCCCCTCCCCCAACTATTGCGAGTTGTTGTGATTATATGTAAATTTGTTTTTTCCCTTGGACTCAATCTGGAGCCCCCTCCCGAGGGTCCAGCCTTTGACTGATATTTTTTTTACTCTTCCCCCAATTTCACCTTTTTCCCACGTTTTTTAAGGAGCGCCGCAAGAGGCTGATCCGTTGGCGGACCTGTTCTTGTCTGCCTGTAACATATGTCTGATCTTAGTGGGACTGTGGCGCAAATGTAATTTCAGTTCTTCTTTGTCTTGTACATGTTAAAGTATGAATAAAAATAAAAAAGAAGGGTAAACATCCCAAACTACTGCCGGTAATGGTTGTGAAAATGAAAGAAAAATGAAAAGCGTGCAACCCGTGTTGCTGTTTTTCTTTACATTTAGCGATGGCGTGCTTGAATAGAACAACATGCCAAACACAGCTGACTGGAGTCAATGCACTTGTCCATCCATCCATCCATCTTCTTCCACTTATCCGAGGTCAGGTCGCAGGGGCAGCAGCCTAAGCAGGGAAGCCCAGACTTTCCTCTCCCCAGCCACTTTGTCCAGCTCTTCCCGGGGAATCCCAAGGCGTTTCCAGGCCAGCCGGGAGACATAGTTTTCCCAACGTGTCCTGGGTCTTGCCCGTGGCCTCCTACCGGTTGGGCGTGCCTTAAACATCTCCCTAGGGAGGCGTTTGCTGGGGGATCCCGAGCCGTTCCCAGGCCAAATGGGAGACATAGCCTTCCCAACGTGTCCTGGGTCTTACCTATGGCCTCCTACCGGTTGGATGTGCCCTAAACACTTCCCTCGGGAGTCTTTCGGGTGGCATCCTGACCAGATGCCTAAACCACCTCATCTGGCTCCTCTCGATGTTGAGGAGCAGTGGCTTTAGTTTTAGTTTGAGCTCCTCCCGGATGGCGGAGCTTCTCACCTTATCTCTAAGGGAGAGACCCGCCACCCGGCGGCGGAAGCCCATTTCGGCCGCTTGTACCCGTGATCTTGTCCTTTCGGTCATAACCCAAAGCTCAGGACCATAAGTGAGTATGGGAACGTAGATCGACCGGTGAATTGAGAGCTTCGCCTTCCGGCTCAGCTCCTTCTTCACCACAACGGATTGATACAGCGTCCGCATTACTGAAGACGCCGCACCGATCCGCTTGTCGACCTCACGATCCACTCTTCCCTCACTCGTGAACAAGACTCCGAGGTACTTGAACTCCTCCACTTGGGGCAGGGTCTCTTCATTGCACTTGTTTACTCCCTTATTAGTCAATAAAGTCAATAAGGTGTTAGTTTCAGCCCTCCCCCGGCTTTCGGTTCTGTTTAGTTCAACTGTGTCCAAAGACAACATTTAATACATTAAGTGGGCCATGTGATCGGGAAAAAAAAACCCACCCAATCCGAGTCCTTATCAATACTTTCTCCCAGGACCCGGTGACTAGTGATCGTAAAGAAGGAGCCCGATCGATGAGATCTCGTGCCGCTCTGTCGATATCTGCTGAGCAGATGTTAAAGGATCCACCTCGCCCATCCGAAGGCTAAAGCCGTCCCCGGTTTTTGCAAGGGATTACAGGCGTGTGCATAAGGCGGAGATTAGCGGACGGCATCGGATCTAAAAGCGCGTTGGTTAGCGTGGAGGGGTCTGCGTCAGCCCGTTGTAATCAAGCGATTGCTTTTTTGGCAGAAACAGACGTCAAGTCCGTCATGGTGCCAGAATAATGTCGCTTCTACCAACCCTAGTGTAAATATTCCAACATCCACCACTTTCATCGCCCCAACCCCCCACACCCCCTCCTCTAAACCGCCAGCGGTTATGACCTGTTGACCCCTTAGTCGAAGGCAGCACTGGCATCCCATCTAATGTGCTCCGCTCCAGTTCATCAGCTCTGAGGGGAACTAATTCCTATCGCAGATTCGTCTCTGATAGAGCGGTTACTCCGGGATGGGACTCGATGATACCATGACTGAGGAGTGGGGAGGATGATTGAGGCATTGTGTCGCTAAATGCAGGCCGTCAACACAACAGTTAATAATAATAATAATAATAATAAGAGTAATGTATTTTATTTGTAAAAAGCACTTGTAATCGAGAAAACAACCTCAAAGTGCTACAGTGTATTAAATAAATAAATAAAAAGATAATTAAAAAAAAAAGCTAGAACTAGTATGCATATATCTAAAAAAAAAAAAAGAAAGGTTTTTAAGCCTTTTTAAAAAGCATTCACAGTCTGTGGTGCCCTCAGGTGGTCAGGGAGAGCGTTCCACAGACTGGGAGCGGCGGAGCAGGAAGCCCGGTCTACCATTGTTCGTAGCTTTGTCCTCAGAGGTTAGGTAAAGATTCAACAATGTAGAGGAACAATACCAATATTGGGCTACGACAGTCTTCGCAAAAAAGCGATACTCTATATATATATATATATATATATACATGCATATATGCGTATACATCTGATATCACATGGACAAAGATAAGACTTTCTGGAGGAAAGTTCTGTGGTCAGATGAAATAAAAATGTTGCTGTTTGGCCACAATACCCAGCAATTTGTTTGGAGGAGAAAAGGTGAGGTCTTTAATCCCAGGAACACCACTCCTACCAACAAGCATGGTGGTGGTAGTATTATGCTCCGGGCCTGTTTTTCTGCAAATGGAACTGTTACTTTATAGAGAGTAAAGGAGGATTACCTCAAAATTCTTCAAGACAACCTACCATCATCAGCCGGGAGTTTGGGTCTTTAGCGCAGTTGGGGGTTCCAATAGGACAATGACCCCGAACACATTGTCAAAAGTGGTAAACGAATGGCTAAATTAGGCTAAAATTAAGGTTTTCCCTAAGTCCTGACTTAAACGTGGGGACAATGCTGAAGAAAGTAGTCCATGTCAGAAAACCAACACATTTAGCTGAACTGCACCAACTTTGTCAAGAGAGAAGTGGTCAAAAACTCGACCAGAAGCTTCTTGACAAAAAAGGTGCAGTTCAACTAAATGTGTTGGTTTTCTGACATGGACTTGTTTCCTCAGCATTGTCCACACGTTTAAGTCAGGACCCTGGGAAGGCCATTCGAAAAACATTCATTCTAGCTTGAATTAGCCATTCCTTTTACCACTTTTGACGTGTGTTTGGGGGTCATAGTCCTGTTGGAACACCCAACTGCTCCCAAGACCCAACCTCCGGGCTTGTCCTGAAGAATTTGGGAGGTAATCCACCTTTTTCCATTGTCCCATTTACTCTCTGTAAAGCACCAGTTCCATTGGCAGCAAAAACAGGCTTAGAACATAATACCACCACCACCATGCTTAACGGTAGGCGTGGTGTTGTTACATTTTAAAACAAGTGTATTGTTGATAATAGAGGTAATTATTGTTACTACTCGTTATCAATAGTGCTATTTCTATTGTTCTGTTCTATTCCGTTCTGTTGTTGTTGTTGTGTCTCGATCTGAACCCCGCAATTTAACCCTATGTCTTCCTTTTTTACCCCCCTTTCCATCCCTTCCTGCTCCGGTCCGGCTGCGCCAAATAATAATACATTTAATAAAGTCAAATACGAATAAGGTGACAAGAAAAGTATCCCACACAGCAAATATGATCAACAATGACATTTTAAGTTAAAGTACCAATGATTGTCACACTGGCGAAATTATTATTGATCACCCACTGGGAGGTGAGTGAGGGGAGCAGTGGGCAGCGGCGGTAGCCGCGCTCGGGAATTATTTATCAATCAATCAATCAATGTTTATTTATATAGCCCTAAATCACTAGTGTCTCAAAGGGCTGCACAAACCACTACGACAATTTATGGCAGTGGTACCGAATCTTTTTGTAGCTGCGGACCGGTCAATGCTTGATCATTTTTCCTGCGGCACGTTGTTGTTTTTTGTTGTTGTTTTTTTTATTTTTTTGTCGTGAAAAAGGGAGTTTTTTTTTGGTTGGTGCACTAATTGTAAGTGTATCTTGTGTTTTTATGTTGATTTAATAAAAATAAAAAAAATATTATAATAATTAAAAAAAATAAAAATAATAATAATTAAATAAAAATAATAATTAAAAATTCTTCTGCGGCCCGGTACCAATCGAGCCGCGGTCTGAGTTTTTTTTTTTTGTTGTTGTTTTTTTTTTAAGTCATGAAAAAGGACGTTTTTTTGGGTTGGTGCACTAATTGGAAGTGAATCTTGTGTTTTTATGTTGATTTATGTTGATAATTAAAACAAATAATAGTAATAAAATAAAAAAATAAAAAAAATAAAAATCTTTAAATAAAAATAATAATGAAAAAATCTTCTGTGGCCTGGTACCAATCGAGCCGCGGCCCGAGTTTTGTTTTGTTAGTTTTTAAAAAAAATTTTATTTATATTTTTAGTCATGAAAAAGGGAGGTTTTTTGAGTTGGTGGACTAATTGTAAGTGTATCTTGTGTTTTTATGTTGATTTAATTAAAATAAATAAATAAATAAAAAAATAATAATAAATTATTCTGCAGCAGTGGCCCGAGTTTTGTTTTGTTAGTTTTTTTATTTGTAAAATTTTTTTTTTTTTTTTTTGTCATGAAAAAGAGAGTTTTTTTTGGTTGGTGCATTAATTGTAAGTGTATCTTGTGTTCTTATGTTGATTTAATAAAAAAAAATTAAAAATAATAATAAAACAAAAACATTTAAAAAATAAATAATTAAATAAAAATAATAATAAAAAATTCTTCTGCGGCCCGGTACCAATCGAGCCGCGGCCCGAGTTTTGTTTTGTTTGTTTTTTTGTTTTTTTTTTCTTTTATTTTTTTAGTCATGAAAAAGGGAGTTTTTTCGGGTTGGTGCACTAATTGTAAGTGCATCTTGTGTTTTTATGTTGATTTAATTAATAGTAATAATAATAATAAAATACTTTAAAAAAAATCTTTAAATAAAAACAATAATACAAAATTATTCTGCGGCCCGGTACTAATCGAGCCGCGGCCCGAGTTTTGTTTTGTTTGTTTTTTTGTTTTTTTTTAGTCATGAAAAAGGGAGGTTTTTTGAGTTGGTGGACTAATTGTTAGTGTATTTTGTGTTTTTATGTTGATTTAATTAAAATAAAAAATAAAAATAAAAAATAATAATAATAAATTATTCTGCAGCCCGAGTTTTGTTTTGTTAGTTTTTTTATATATATTTAATTTTTTTTAGTTATGAAAAAGGGAGGTTTTTTGGGTTGGTGTACTAATTGTAAGTGTATCTTGTGTTTTTTATGTTGATTTAATAAAAAAAAAAAAAAAAAAAAAAAAAAATAACAATAATAATAAATTATTCTGCGGCCCGGTACCAATCGAGCCGCTGCCTGAGTTTTGTTTTGTTAGTTTTTTGTTTAGTCATGAAAAGGGGAGGTTTTTTGGGTTGGTGCACTAATTGTAAGTGTATGTTGTGTTTTTATGTTGATTTAATAAAAATGAAAAAAATAAATAAAATAAAAATAATAATAATACAAAATTATTCTGCGGCCCGGTACCAATCGAGCCCGTTACCGGGCCACGCCCCGTTGGTTGGGGACCACTGATTGATGGTACCTTCAAGGTACTATTTCCACATTCACCCATTCACACACTGACGGCGATAGCTGCCAGTCAAACTGAAGAAAGATAAGGAAGACTTCTATAAACAAGTTATCGATGCTTTTGATCAGAAGGAGCTGGCATGGACTTCATTTATAAGTAAAGGTAACACCATAATAACGTTTTTTTTAAATTAAATGTGCTTTTCATGATGGTATCCTTACATCACACTCAAATTTTTACTGCATGCCTTTGGTAAGTGCCGGAGTGAGAAGAGGTTTTAAAACAATTTGCGCATTCTTACCCTTACCGCATGCCTTTGGTAAGCGCAGGAATGAGAAGAGGTTTTAAATTAATTAGCGCACCGGCGGCAATTCAAGGAAATACGGTATTCTGTACAATCGATCACTAAATGGGAACACCCGGATACGTTTTACAACTTGTTTAAGTCGGGGGTCCACGCTAATCAATTCACGGGAAATTCTTACAGTTTAGGTAGGTAGCTAGGTCTTTAGGTCTTACAGTAGGTCTTCACAGTTTGCTTACTACGGTTTGCGAAATTAAACGTGAACTTGAATGGAGACAGGTACAGATTCCATCCAACTTCATTCTAAAAACAGCTGGTGCGTAACCCGGTGAGTCACGCACCTTTGCTTTGTTACTCATCTTATCGACTTCCTCGTTCCCGTTCTGCTTCCCCGTTTGCTCCGACTTTGCCGCCATCGCTCCTAAAGCGGGACACCTTAAGCTCGTCCGATGATTCCAAATAGCCGCTTCAATTGTGCACACCCATTCATGCGCATAAAAGTGTTTTCTCATACTTCCTCCCCCACGGGCCCAGGGGGTACACGCTGCATATAAATACCAGTTGATGTCTGGTCTGCCTCAAGGAGATTCGATGCAATGCCGTCACTGGAAAAAAGTTGGCGTAGTTTTAAATCCGTGGGGCTAGTCTCCAGAATTCTAATTCTTCATCTAACCCAGGGGTGTCAAACTAAAATACAGAGTGTGCCAAAATTCTAAACTGAACTTTGTTCTGTTGTGTTACGGTGCGGATGTTCCGCCGAAATGTGTTTGTCATTCTTGTTTGGTGTGGGTTCACAGTGTGGTGTAATAGTGTTAAAGTTGTTTATACGGCCACCCTCAGTGTGACCTGTATGGCTGTTGACCAAGTATGTGTTGCATTCACTTGTGTGTGTGTAGAAGCCGCATATATTACGTGACTGGGCCGGCACGCTGTTTGTATGGAGTAAAAGCGGACGTGACGACAGGTTGTAGAGGATGCTAAAAGCAGTACCTTTAAGGCACGCCCCCAATATTGTTGTCCGGGTGGAAATTCGGGAGAATGGTTGCCCCGGGAGATTTTCGGGGGAGGCACTGAAATTCGGGATTCTCCTGGAAAAATCGGGAGGGTTGGCAAGTATGAGAATTACAGCTCTAATGTTAATTTATTATTGCCTCAAGGGCCAAATTAAATTACACGGCGGGCCAAATTTGGCCCGCGGGCCAGAGTTTGACACCCATGATCTAACCAAAGGCTTTTTGCTCGATTGTATGTTTCCAGCTTCCATCTATCCATCCATTTTCTACCGCTTATTCCCTTTGGGGTCTCGGGGGGCGCTGGTGCCTATCTCAGCTACAATCGGGCGGAAGGCGGGGTACACCCTGGACAAGTCGCCACCTCATCGCAGATGTTTCCAGCTTTACTTACTTAATTACTCTTACTTACTTCAATCAATGAATCAACGAATGTTTATTTCTATAGCCCTAAATCACAAGTGTCTGAAACGGCTGCACAAACCACAACGACATCCTCGGTAGAGGCCACATAAGGGCAAGGAAAAACTCACCCCAGTAGGACGTCGGTGACAGTGACAATGATGACTATGAGAAACCTTGGAGAGGACCGCATATGTGGGCAACCCCCCCAGGGGACCGAAAGCAATGGATGTCGAGCGGGTCTAACATGATACAGTGAAAGTCCAATCCATAGTGGATCTAACATAACGGTGAGTCCAGTCCACTTGCTTATTTACTTAATTTCTTACTCTTTTCTGTTCACAGATATTGTGGAGCCACCTCAGAAAGTTTCCGTAATTCCAACGAACATTACAAAATCTGGCGGCAAGTCCGACGAGGAGAGTGGAGGTTTGTTATAGCTCTTGACCACAGGTAACAACATATCCCAATATGACACGAATACCGAACCAAAGAACACTACGATCCTTTCGTGAGTTCCGATGCATACCGCTCTGGGAAATTACCGAAATTCAATGGTCAAGTCAAAGTCAGAACCCGACATTGATTAAACGTCGTCAAAAAGCATGTTGTTTCAACGTTGTATTTGTGTTGTAGAACATTGGTTGGAAAATGACCACATTTCAATGGTCAAGTTAACGTCAGAACACGATGTTCGTCAAAAGCATGTTGTTTCAACGTTGACTTTGTGTTTGTGTTTTAGAACATTGGTTGAGAAGTAACCAAATTTCAATGGTCAAATTAACGTCAGAACCCGAAATTGATTAAATATCAAAAAGCATGTTGTTTCAACGTATTTGTGTTGTTGAATATTGGTTGCAAAATAACCAAACTTCAATAGTCAAGTTAACGTCACAACCCGACATTGATTAAACGTTGTCAAAAAGCATGTTGTTTCAACGTTGCATTTGTGTTGCAGAACATTGGTTGAGAAATTACCAAATTTCAAAGGTCAAAACCCGACATTGATTAAACGTCGTAAAAAAGCATGTTGTTTTAACGTTGTATTTGTGTTGTGGAACATTGGTTGCAAAATAATCACATTTCAATGGTCAAGTCAACGTCAGAACCCGATTTTCGTCAAAAGCATGTTGTTTTAACGTTGTATTTGTGTTGTAGAACATTGGTTGGAAAATTACCGAAAGTCAATGGTCAAATCAACATCAGAACCCGACATTGATTACACGTTGTCAAAAAGTGTGTTGTTTCAACGTTTTATTTGTGTTGTAGAACATTGGTTGCAAAATAACCACATTTCAATGGTCAAGTCAACGTCAGAACCCGACTTTGATTAAACGTCTTCAGAAAAAGCATGTTGTTTCAACGTTGTATTTGTGTTGTAGATTATTGATAGGAAAATTACCACATTTCAATGGTCAAGTTAACGTCACAACCCGACAGTGATTAAACGTCGTCAAAAAGCATGTTGTTTCAACGTTGTATTTGCGTTGTGGAATATTGGTTGGAAAATACCCACATTTCAATGGTGAAGTTAACGTCAGAATCCGACAGTGATTAAACATCGACAAAAAGCATGTTGTTTCAACGTTGTATTTGTGTTGTGGAATATTGGTTGCAAAATAACCACATTTCAATGGTCAAGTCAACGTCAGAACCCGACATTCGTCAAAAGCATGTTGTTTCAACGTTGTATTTGTGTTGTAGAACATTGGTTGGGAAATTACCGAAAGTCAATGGTCAAATCAACGTCAGAACCTGACATTAATTACACGTCGTCAAAAAGTGTGTTGTTTCAACGTTGCATTTGTGTTGTAGAACATTGGTTGCAAAATAACCACATTTCAATGGTCAAGTCAACGTCAGAACCCGACTTTGATTAATTGCTTCAGAAAAACATGTTGTTTCAGCGTTGTAATTGTGTTGTAGAATATTGGTTGGGAAATGACCAAAAGTCAATGGTCAGGTTAACGTCAGAACCCGACATTGATTAAATGATGTCAAAAAGCATGTTGTTTCAATGTTGTATTTGTGTTGTGGAACATTGGTTGCAAAATAACCACATTTCAATGGTGAAGTTAACGTCAAAACCCGACATTGATTAAACGTAGTCAAAAGCATGTTATTTCAACGTTGTATTTGTGTTGTAGAATATTGGTTGTAAAATTACCACATTTCAATGGTCAAGTCAATGTCAGAACCCTACTTTCGTCAAAAGCATGTTGTTTCAACGTTGAATTTGTGTTTGTGTTTCAGAACATTGGTTGCAAAGTAAGCAAATTTCAATGGTCAAATTAACGTCAGAACCCAACATTGATTACACGTCGTCAAAAACATTTATGTTTCAACGTTGTATTTGCGTTGTAGAACATTGGCTGCAAAATAACCAAATTTCAATGGTCAAGTTGACGTCACAACCCAACATTGATTAAACGTCGCCAAAAAGCATGTTGTTTCAACGTTGTATTTGCGTTGTGGAACATTGGTTGCAAAATAACCACATTTCAAGAGTCAAATCAACGTCAGAACACGACGTTCGTCAAAAGCATGTTGTTTCAACGTTGTATTTGTGTTGTAGAACATTGGTTGGGAAATTACCGAAAGTCAATGGTCAAGTCAACGTCAGAACCCGACATTGATTACACGTCGTCAAAAAGTGTGTTGTTTCAACGTTTTATTTGTGTTGTAGAACACAGGTTGCAAAATAACCAAATGTCAATGGTCAAGTTAACGTCAGAAACCGACATTGATTAAACGTCGCCAAAAACCATATTGTTTCAATGTTGTATTTCTGTTGTAGAGCATTGGTTGGAAAATGACCAAATTCAATGGTCAAATCAACGTCAGAACCCGACATTGATTACACGTCGTCAAAAAGTGTGTTTTTTCAACGTTGTATTTGTGTTGTGGAATATTGGTTGAAAAATAATCACATTTCAATGGTCAATTTAACGTCAGAACCCGACTTTCGTCAAAAGCATGTTGTTTCAACGTTGTATTTGTGTTGTAGAACATTGGTTGGGAAATTACCGAAAGTCAATGGTCAAATCAACGTCAGAACCCAACATTGATTACACGTTGTCAAAAAGCATGTTGTTTCAACGTTGTATTTGTGTTGTAGAACATCGGTTGCAAAATAACACAATTTAAATGGTCAAATTAACGTCAGTACCAGACATTGATTAGACGTCGTCAAAAAGCATGTTGTTTCAACGTTGCATTTGTGTTGTAGAACATTGGTTGGGAAAATTACCGAAAGTCAATGGTCAAGTCAACGTCAGAACCCGACATTGATTAAACGTCGCCAAAAAGCACGTTGTTTCAACGTTGTATTTGTGTTGTAGAACATTGGTTGCAAAATAACCAAATTTCAATGGTTAACAGGGTTAACGTCACAACCCGACATTGATTAAACATCGTCAAAAAGCATGTTTTTTCAACGTTGTATTTGTGTTGTAGAATATTGGTTGGAAAATTACCACATTTCAATGGTCAAATCAACGTCAGAGCCCGACATTGATTAAATGTCGTTAAAAAGCATGTTGTTTCAACGTTGTATTTGTGTTGTAGAATATTGGTTGCAAAATAACCACATTTCAATGGTCAAGTCAACGTCAGAACCCGACATTCGTCAAAAGCATGTTGTTTTAACGTTGTATTTGTGCTGTAGAAAATTGGTTGCAAAATAACCAAATTTCAATGGTTAACAGGGTTAACATCACAACCCGACATTGATTACACATCGTCAAAAAGCATGTTGTTTCAACGTTGTATTTGTGTTGTAAAACATTGGTTGGAAAATTACCACATTTCAATGGTCAAATCAACGTCGGAGCCCGACATTGATTAAATGTCGTTAAAAAGCATGTTGTTTCAACGTTGTATTTGTCGTGTAGAATATTGATTGCAAAATAACCACATTTCAATGGTCAAGTCAACGTCAGAACCCGACTTTCGTCAAAAGCATGTTGTTTTAACGTTGTATTTGTGTTGTAGAACATCGGTTGGGAAATTACCGAAAGTCAATGGTCAAGTCAACGTCAGAACCAGACATTGATTAAACATCGTCAAAAAGCATGCTAGTTCAACGTTGCATTTGTGTTGTAGAACATTGGTTAGAAAATGACCAAAATTCAATGGTCAAGTCAACGTCAGAACCCAACTTTCGTCAAAAGCATGTTGTTTCAACGTTAAATTTGTGTTGCAGAACATTGGTTGGAAAATGACCAGAATTCAATGGTCAAGTTAACCTCAGAACCCGACATTGATTTAACGTTGTCAAAAAGCATGTTGTTTCAACGTTGTATTTGCGTTGTGGAACAATGGTTGGAAAATAACCACATTTCAATGGTCAAGTCAACGTCAGAACCCAACTTTCGTCAAAAGCATGTTGTTTCAACGTTAAATTTGTGTTGCAGAACATTGGTTGGAAAATGACCAGAATTCAATGGTCAAGTTAATGTCACAACCCGACTTTTGTCAAAAGAATGTCGTTTCAACGTTGTATTTGTGTTGTAGAACATAGGTTGGGAAATAACCAAATGTCAATGGTCAAGTTAACCTCAGAACCCGACATTGATTTAACGTCGTCAAAAAGCATTTTGTTTCAACGTTGTATTTGCGTTGTGGAACAATGGTTGGAAAATAACCACATTTCAATGGTCAAGTCAACGTCAGAACCCAACTTTCGTCAAAAGAGTGTTGTTTCAACGTTGTATTTGTGTTGTAGAACATTGATTGGGAAATTACCGAAAGTCAATGGTCAAGTTAACCTCAGAACCCGACATTGATTTAACGTCGTCAAAAAGCATGTTGTTTCAACGTTGTATTTGCGTTGTGGAACAATGGTTGGAAAATAACCACATTTCAATGGTCAAGTCAACGTCAGAACCCAACTTTCGTCAAAAGAGTGTTGTTTCAACGTTGTATTTGTGTTGTAGAACATTGATTGGGAAATTACCGAAAGTCAATGGTCAAGTTAACCTCAGAACCCGACATTGATTTAACGTCGTCAAAAAGCATGTTGTTTCAACGTTGTATTTGCGTTGTGGAACAATGGTTGCAAAATAACCACATTTCAATGGTCAAGTCAACGTCAGAACCCAACTTTCGTCAAAAGAGTGTTGTTTCAATGTTGTATTTGTGTTGTAGAACATAGGTTGGGAAATAACCAAATGTCAATGGTCAAGTTAACCTCAGAACCGACATTGATTTAACGTCATCAAAAAGCATGTTGTTTCAACGTTGTATTTGCGTTGTGGAACAATGGTTGCAAAATAACCAGATTTCAATGGTCAAGTCAATGTCAGAACCCAACTTTCGTCAAAAGCATGTTGTTTCAACGTTGTATTTGTGTTGTAGAACATTGATTGGGAAATTACCGAAAGTCAATGGTCAAGTTAACCTCAGAACCCGACATTGATTTAACGTCGTCAAAAAGCATGTTGTTTCAACGTTGTATTTGCGTTGTGGAACAATGGTTGCAAAATAACCACATTTCAATGGTCAAGTCAACGTCAGAACCCAACTTTCGTCAAAAGAGTGTTGTTTCAACGTTGTATTTGTGTTGTAGAACATAGGTTGGGAAATAACCAAATGTCAATGGTCAAGTTAACCTCAGAACCCGACATTGATTTAACGTCGTCAAAAAGCATGTTGTTTCAACGTTGTATTTGCGTTGTGGAACAATGGTTGCAAAATAACCACATTTCAATGGTCAAGTCAACGTCAGAACCCAACTTTCGTCAAAAGCATGTTGTTTCAACGTTAAATTTGTGTTGTAGAACATTGGTTGGAAAATGACCAGAATTCAATGGTCAAGTTAATGTCACAACCCGACTTTTGTCAAAAGAATGTTGTTTCAACGTTGTATTTGTGTTGTAGAACATAGGTTGGGAAATAACCAAATGTCAATGGTCAAGTTAACCTCAGAACCCGACGTTGATTTAACGTCGTCAAAAAGCATGTTGTTTCAACGTTAGGTTTGAGTCTCTCAACATCAGGACCTAATTTAACAAGTTCTCAACGTCGTTTCAATGTCTTGTGCCTGCTGTGATATCGCTAACAGCAGGATGATACGGCAGCTGTAAAACCTGTAACGAGAGATTTGGACTCAAGTCCCTTGGCTTTGCAGCAACAAACAAGTTGACCTTTAGACCTTAGCTTGCATACCACGGCTTATTTATACCTATCAAACATAGCGGACAACAAGATGCTACCAGGGTAGCGGGACCATGTACTACCTAGTGACAGAAGGTGGATGCTAGTCATCAATATTCCAGAGGAGGATATTGTCATCATCACTAAAAGTTGCCGTCAAATCAGCAAAGTACGAGGGGACACTGAAACGCTGAAGTGGACCGGCAAACCATGACTCATCAGTGTTGACTAAGCCCTGAAAGTAGCACTTCAAAACCCTCCCTGCGGACGGGAAGCGACAAGGCAAGCGGTCGGCGTCCACGGCCCGCTAGCATCCCCCATTCGCCCCTCGGTACGTTCCGAACCGCGTCCGGTCCGGGCCCTTTAGCTCGGCCACGTCGCGTGACACAGTCCGGCCTCTGCGAGGGGTGTCGGCGGCCAAAAGCCCCTTTCCGGCCTCAGGGGAATGGAAGGCAATGAAATGACGGAAGAGGCTGGAATGCCCCTTAAGGATGGAGCGAGGAGCCGGTCCCTCCCCTGCGAAGACCGCCGTGGCACAGACTCAAACAAGCGGCGGGATGGAACTCACCAGGCATCGTCAGAAAATCCCCCCCTCCCGGCGCGATCGAGGACGGGCGGAGAGAGACGGCCGGGCTGGACTGGAGGGGGGAAGGGAGCCGACGGATGGATGCTCTCCTTTTACAGATCCATGGTCCTTTTTCTCATGCTGGTTCCTCTCTCCGACCGCGCTTTAAGACTGTTGCTCGCCCCGGCTCTCGACTTTCTCTTCTGCTCCCTCTCTCTCTCCCTTCCTTTCTCGCCGCCGCCTCCTCCCCCCGCTGCCGCCGCTCGAAGGCAGGGCTGGAGCGCGAGCGATACAATGCCCCACTTCCACGGGTGGATTTGCGGCGGAGCGTTGCAGTTTCGTCCCCCCCCCCGCCCTTTGTCCTCTGCCGTCTTTACCGCCCCCACTCCGACCCTGCTCGCCGACTGAGATCGGCTCAACCTCTCCCTTTCCCGGTCACTGATTGACTGCGCCTCCCGTCTCCGTCTCCTCGTGCGGGGAGGAGCCTGGCGGCGGGGTGGGACGTGTGTGGTGCAGGCCAGCTTAGCCCCCACCCCCCCGTGTAGCTCCACTGGTGTTCTTTGTCCTGTCAACACTAGTGCGAGGTGGATTGCTTCTCCTGTCAGCTGTGCCGTGTTGTCGTCGGGGTAAGGGGTGGCACCTATTGTCACCGGAGAATGACTCCGCTGTAAAACCGGGACCGGCGCCGGATCTGAACAGGGGACGGTCGCCGTACCGAGGTGACGGTGGGGGTTATTTCTAGGGGGCTGTGGCGAGCGCCCCAGTTGCCGATCCCTACTCCCTGCACATCTGCGGTGATGTCATATTTGATGACGTCGCCGCTATTATTCCAGACAAACACATTGGGCCTTGGAAGGGAAGCGGAAGTCCTTCGAGCTGGGCAAAAAAACCCCACAAAAGCACCTGATCACGGGTCGCCTGTGACGTCTAAGAGCGCGTTTGTAAAAAGTTTCGACTGTAACGCGTTGCAGATTTTAGATCAATTGTCAGCCTTCGTTCCCGGTGTCTGAAGCAAGTCGGTGCAACTTCCCTCAAACTGCAAGATGATTTTACTTCAAATAAGTGAAGTGAAGTGAATTATATTTATATAGCGCTTTTTCTCTAGTGACTCAAAGCGCTTTACATAGTGAAACCCAATATCTAAATTACATTTAAACCAGTGTGGGTGGCACTGGAAGCAGGTGGGTAAAGTGTCTTGCCCAAGGACACAACGGCAGTGACTAGGTTGGCAGAGGCAGGAATTGAACCTGCAACCCTCAAGTGGCTGGCACGGCCACTCTACCAACCGAGCCAAATTTAGCTCGTCTTCAGAAATCCCAAAAGCCATGCTAAGTAAGTTAGTATACCGTTTTTCCTTGAATTTCCGCAGGGCGTATAGTATACCCCCCAAACTCGCTTGGGGGGGTATAGCTCGGTTGGTAGAACGGCCGTGCCAGCAACTTGAGGGTTGCAGGTTCGATCCCCGCTTCCGCCATCCTAGTCAATGCCGTTGTGTCCCTGGGCAAGACACTTTACCCACCTGCTCCCGGTGACACCCATACTGGTTTAATTGTAACTTAGATATTGGGTTTCACTATGTAAAGCGCTTTGAGTCGCTACAGGAAAAAAAACGCTATATAAATATAATTTATTTCCCAAAATAATTAGCGCATGCTTAGTATTACCGCCTGGTCAAACTCGTGACGTCACGAGTGACACTTCCGATGTCATCATTTTCAAAATGGATTAGGCTGATTTCAATACCGGTAATTTGAAATCGCATAAAGGGAAGAAGGTTAAGAGCTATTCAGTAGGATTTAAGGTCCAAGCTTACATCACACTCAAATTTTTTACCGCATGCCTTTGGTAAGTGCCGGAGTGAGAAGAGGTTTTAAAATAATTAGCGCATGCTTACTTTTACCGCATGCTTACTTTTACCACATGCCTTTGGTAAGCGCAGGAGTGAGAAGAGGTTTTAAAATAATTAGCGCATGCTTACTTTTACCGCATGCCTCTGGTAAGCGCAGGAGTGAGAAGAGGTTTTAAAATAATTAGCGCATCATGCCTTTGGTAAGTGCCGGAGTGAGAAGAGGTTTTAAAATAATGTGCGCATGCTTACTTTTACCGCATGCCTTTGGTAAGCGCCGGAGTGAGAAGCGGTTTTAAAATAATTAGCGCATGCTTACTTTTACCGCATGCCTTTGGTAAGCGTAGGAGTGAGAAAAGGTTTAAAATTAATTAGTGCATGCTTACTTTTACCGCATGCCTTTGGTAAGCGCCGGAGTGAGAAGAGGTTTTAAATCAATTGGCGCATGCTTACTTTTACCGCATGCCTTTGGTAAGTGCCGGAGGGAGAAGAGGTTTTAAAATAATTAGTGCATGCTTACTTTTATCGCATGCCTTTGGTAAGTGCCGGAGTGAGAAGAGGTTTTAAAATAATTTGCGCATGCTTACTTTTACCGCATGCTTTTGGTAAGCGCCGGAGTGAGAAGAGGTTTTAAAATAATTAGCACATGCTTACTTTTACCGCATGCCTTTGGTAAGCGCCGGAGTGAGAAGCGGTTTGAAAATAATTAGCGCATGCTTACTTTTACCGCATGCCTTTGGTAAGTGCCGGAGTAAGAAGCGGTTTTAAAATAATTAGCGCATGCTTACTTTTACCGCATGCATTTGTTAAGCGCAGGAGTGAGAAGAGGTTTTAAAATAATTAGCGCTTGCTTACTTTTACCGCATGCCTTTGGTAAGTGCCAGAGTGAGAAGAGGTTTTAAAATAATTAGCCCATGCTTACTTTTACCGCATGCCTTTGGTAAGTGCCGGAGTGAGAAGAGGTTTTAAAATAATTAGCGCATGCTTACTTTTACCGCATGCCTTTGGTAAGCGCCGGAGTGAGAAGAGGTTTTAAAATAATTAGCGCATGCTTACTTTTACCGCATGCCTTTGGTAAGCGTAGGAGTGACGTTTTAAATTAATTAGCGCATGCTTACTTTTATCGCATACCTTTGGTAAGTGCCGGAGGGAGAAGAGGTTTTAAAATAATTAGCGCAAGCTTACTTTTACCGCATGCCTTTGGTAAGTGCCGGAGTGAGAAGCGGTTTTAAAATAATTAGCGCATGCTTACTTTTACCGCATGCCTTTGGTAAGCGTAGGAGTGAGAAAAGGTTTTAAAATAATTAGCGCATGCTTACTTTTACCGCATGCCTTTGGTAAGCGCAGGAGTGAGAAGAGGTTTTAAATTAATTAGCGCATGCTTACTTTTACCGCATGCCTTTGGTAAGCGCCGGAGTGAGAAGAGGTTTTAAAATAATTAGTGCATGCTTACTTTTACCGCATGCCTTTAGTAAGCGCCGGAGTGAGAAGCTGTTTTAAAATAATTAGCGCATGCTTACTTTTACCGCATGCCTTTAGTAAGCGCCGGAGTGAGAAGCTGTTTTAAAATAATTAGCGCATGCTTACTTTTACCGCATGCCTTTAGTAAGCGCCGGAGTGAGAAGCTGTTTTAAAATAATTAGCGCATGCTTACTTTTACCGCATGCCTTTGGTAAGCGCCGGAGTGAGAAGAGGTTTTAAAATAATTAGCGCCTGCTTACTTTTACCGCATGCCTTTGGTAAGCGTAGGAGTGAGAAAAGGTTTAAAATTAATTAGCGCATGCTTACTTTTACCGCATGCCTTTGGTAAGCGCCGGAGTGAGAAGAGGTTTTAAATTAATTAGCGCATGCTTACTTTTACCGCATGCCTTTAGTAAGCGCCGGAGTGAGAAGCTGTTTTAAAATAATTAGCGCATGCTTACTTTTACCGCATGCCTTTGGTAAGCGCCGGAGTGAGAAGAGGTTTTAAAATAATTAGCGCATGCTTACTTTTACCGCATGCCTTTGGTAAGCGCCGGAGTGAGAAGCTGTTTTAAAATAATTAGCGCATGCTTACTTTTACCGCATGCCTTTAGTAAGCGCCGGAGTGAGAAGCTGTTTTAAAATAATTAGCGCATGCTTACTTTTACCGCATGCCTTTGGTAAGCGCCGGAGTGAGAAGAGGTTTTAAAATAATTAGCGCATGCTTACTTTTACCGCATGCCTTTGGTAAGCGCAGGAGTGAGAAGAGGTTTTAAATTAATTAGCGCATGCTTACTTTTACCGCATGCCTTTGGTAAGCGCCGGAGTGAGAAGAGGTTTTAAATTAATTAGCGCATGCTTACTTTTACCGCATGCCTTTAGTAAGCGCCGGAGTGAGAAGCTGTTTTAACATAATTAGCGCATGCTTACTTTTACCGCATGCCTTTGGTAAGCGCCGGAGTGAGAAGTGGTTTTAAAATAATTAGCGCATGCTTACTTTTACCGCATGCCTTTGGTAAGCGCAGGAGTGAGAAGAGGTTTTAAATTAATTAGCGCATGCTTACTTTTACCGCATGCCTTTGGTAAGCGCCGGAGTGAGAAGAGGTTTTAAATTAATTAGCGCATGCTTACTTTTACCGCATGCCTTTGGTAAGCGCCGGAGTGAGAAACGGTTTTATAATAATTAGCGCATGCTTACTTTTACCGCATGCCTTTAGTAAGCGCCGGATTGAGAAGCTGTTTTAAAATAATTAGCGCATGCTTACTTTTACCGCATGCCTTTAGTAAGTGCCGGAGTGAGAAGCTGTTTTAAAATAATTAGCGCATGCTTACTTTTACCGCATGCCTTCAGTAAGCGCCGGAGTGAGAAGAGGTTTTAAAATAATTAGCGCATGCTTACTTTTACCACATGCCTTTGGTAAGCGCAGGAGTGAGAAGAGGTTTTAAATTCATTAGCGCATGCTTACTTTTACCGCATGCGTTTGGTAAGCGCCGGAGTGAGAAGAGGTTTTAAAATAATTAGCGCATGCTTACTTTTACCGCATGCCTTTGGTAAGCGCCAGAGTGAGAAGAGGTTTTAAATTAATTAGCGCATGCTTACTTTTACCGCATGCCTTTGGTAAGCGCCGGAGTGAGAAGAGGTTTTAAAATAATTAGCGCATGCTTACTTTTACCGCATGCCTTTGGTAAGCGTAGGAGTGAGAAAAGGTTTAAAATTAATTAGCGCATGCTTACTTTTACCGCATGCCTTTGGTAAGCGCCGGAGTGAGAAGAGGTTTTAAAATAATTAGCGCATGCTTACTTTTACCGCATGCCTTTGGTAAGCGTAGGAGTGAGAAAAGGTTTAAAATTAATTAGCGCATGCTTACTTTTACCGCATGCCTTTGGTAAGCGCCGGAGTGAGAAAAGGTTTTAAATTAATTAGCGCCTCGGCGGCAATTCAAAGAAATACGGTAACTTACTATCAGTGTTCAGACAATTACTTTTGTGATAAACTCACAATGATACGCATTTTGCTGGAGAAGCAGCTTGCGGCATATTTATTACCTCGCTACAATGCTACCGTGAATACGATACACGTTTAATAACGTGACCATTTGGGTTCCAGTAACCGTGGCGTTCACGTCGCCACATCCTTAAAGGCCTACTGAAATGAGATGTTCTTATTTAAACGGGGATAGGAGGTCCATTCTAGGTGTCATACTTGAGCATTTCGCGATATTGCCATATTTTTGCTGAAAGCATTTAGTAGAGAACATCCACGATAAAGTTTGCAACTTTTGATCCCTAATAAAAAAGCCTTGCCTGTACCGGAAGTATGTGCGTGTGATGTCACGGGTTGTGGAGATCCTCACATCTGAACATTGTTTATAATGTGAGCCACCAGCAGTATGAGCTATTCGGACCGAGAAAGCGACGATTTCCCCATTAATATGAGCGAGGATGAAAGATTCGTGGATGAGGAAAGTAAGAGTGAAGGACTAGAATTTTTTTTTTTTAAATAAAATAAAAAGCGACGACTCCGGGCGGCGGCAGTGTAAGCGTTTCAGATGTTATTAGACACATTTACTAGGATAATTCTGGAAAATCCATTATCAGCTTATTGTTTTAATAGTGTTTTAGTGAGATTGTAAAGTCATACCTCAAAGTCGGAGGGCTGCGGTGAACACACGCCAGTGTCTCAGAGAGAAGCCAAGCTCACAGCTTCTTTAAAGTAGCAACATTGTCTTCAATTCAAAGGATGTACATTGAAAATGCCATAAATTCAGGACTATTTTTTTCCTACGCTTTGAACCCTGCGCTTTATGAAATGTGTGGATATTTCTTCACTGATGGCCATAAGTTAAAGTTAAAGTAACACTAGGTGTGGTGAAATTTGTCCTCTGCATTGGACCCATCCCCCTTGTTCACCCCCTGGGAGGTGAGGGGAGCAGTGAGCAGCAGCGGCTGCCGCAGGCGAGAATAATTTTTGGGTGATTTAACCGCCAATCCCAACCCTTGATGTCTGCAGTAAGTGTTGAAAACAAACATTGTATTTTTTTTAATCATATAGAGGATCTCTGACTCGTATTGTTGCAGTAGGTCCTTAAACACCAGCAGAGTGCTCCAATCATATAGAAGATCTTTGATTAGAATTTCTGCAGTAAGTAATTTAAAAGGTGCTTCTATTGTATAGAGCATCTTTGAATCTTCTTTCTGCAGTAGGTCCGCTCCTGTTGCATAGAAGATCTTTGACTTGTGATTTTTTTTTAGTAGGTCCTTAAAACCAGCAAAGATCTCCAATCAAATGGAGGATCTTTGACTATAATTTCTGCAGTAAGTGATAAAAAAACTTAAAAAAAAAATCTTATAGAGGATCTCTGACTCAGGTTTTTGCTGTCGGTCCTTAAAAACAACAAAGTGCTCCTGTCATGTAGAGGATATTTTACTTGTGTTTTTAGTATACAAAAACAAAACAAAACCTATAGGTCCTTAAAACCAGGGAAGCCTTCCAATCATATGGAGGATCTTTGACTAGAATTTCTGCAGTAAGTGTTGTAAAAAAACACTTTATTTTTTTAATCATATAGAGGATCTCTGACTCGTATTGTTGTAGTAGGTTATTAAAAACCAGCAGAGTGCTCCAATCATATATGAGATCTTTGATTAGAATTTCTTCAGTAAGTAATTTAAAACGTGCTTCTATTATATAGAGGATCTTTGAATCGTCTTTTTACAGTAGGTCCGCTCCTGTCGCATAGGGGATCTTTGACTTGTGATTTTTTTTAGTAGGTCCTTAAAACCAGCAAAGATCTCCAATCAAATGGAGGATCTTTGACCATAATTTCTGCAGTAAGTGATAAAAAAACTTTAAAAAAAAATCTTATAGAGGATGTCTGTCTCAGGTTTTTGCTGTCGGTCCTTAAAAACAACAAAGTGCTCCTGTCATGTAGAGGATCTTTAACTTGTGTTTTTAGTATACAAAAACAAAACAAAACCTATAGGCCCTTAAAACCAGGGAAGCCCTCCAATCATATGGAGGATCTTTGACTAGAATTTCTGCAGTAAGTGTTGAAAAAAAATACTTTATTTTTTTTAAAATCATATAGAGGATCTCTGACTCGTATTGTTGCAGTAGGTCCTTAAAAACCAACAGAGTGCTCCAATCATATAGAGGATCTTTGATTAGAATTTCTTCAGTTAATAATTTAAAACGTGCTTCTATTATCTAGAGGATCTTTGAATCGTCTTTCTGCAGTAGGTCCGCTCCTGTTGCATAGAGGATCTTTGACTTGTGATTTTTTTTTAGTAGGTCCTTAAAACCAGCAAAGATCTCCAATCAAATGGAGGATCTTTGACTATAATTTCTGCAGTAAGTGATAAAACAAACTTTAAAAAAAAAACTTATAGGGGATCTCTGACTCAGGTTTTTGCTGTCGGTCCTTAAAAACAACAAAGTGCTCCTGTCATGTAGAGGATCTTTGATTTGTGTTTTATAGTATACAAAGAAAAAAACCTACAGGTCCTTAAAACCAGGAAAGCCCCCCAATCATATGGAGGTTCTTTGACTAGAATTTCTGCAGTAAGTAATTTAAAAGGTGCTTCTATCATATAAAGGATCTTTGAATCGTCTTTTTGCAGTAGGTCAGCTCCTGTTGTATAGAGAATCTTTGACTTGTGATTTTTCTTTTAGTAGGTCCTTAAAACCAGCAAAGATCTCCAATCAAATGGAGGATCTTTGACTATAATTTCTGCAGTAAGTGATTAAAAAAACTTTAAAACAAAATCTTATAGAGGATCTCTGACTCAGGTTTTTGCTGTCGGTCCTTAAAAACAACAAAGTGCTCCTGTCATGTAGAGGATCTTTAACTTGTGTTTTTAGTACACAAAAACAAAACAAAACCTATAGGTCCTTAAAACCAGGGAAGCCCTCCAATCATATGGAGGATCTTTGACTAGAATTTCTGCAGTAAGTGTTGAAAAAAAATACTTTATTTTTTTTTAAATCATATAGAGGATCTCTGACTCGTATTGTTGCAGTAGGTTCTTAAAAACCAACAGAGTGCTCCAATCATATAGAGGATCTTTGATTAGAATTTCTTCAGTTAATAATTTAAAACGTGCTTCTATTATATAGAGGATCTTTGAATTGTCTTTTTGCAGTCTGTCTGCTCCTGTCCTATAGAGGATCTTTGACTTCTGTTTTTTTTTTTTTTAGTAGGTCCTTAAAACCAGCAAAGATCTCCAATCAAATGGAGGATCTTTGACTATAACTTCTGCAGTAAGTGATTAAAAAATCTTATAGAGGATCTCTGGCTCGGGTTTTTGCTGTCGGTCCTTAAAAACAACAAAGTGCTCCTGTCATGTAGAGGATCTTTAACTTGTGTTTTGTAGTATCCCCCAAAAAACTACAAAAAAAAAACCACCTACAGGTCCTTAAAACCAAGAAAGCCCTCCAATCATAGGGAGGATCTTTGACTAGAATTTCTGCAGTAAGTGTTGAAAAAAAAATAAAAACACATTTTTTTAGTCACCTAGAGGATCTCTGACTCATGTTTTTGCAGTAGGTCCTTAAACACCAGCAGAGTGCTCCAATCATATAGAGGATCTTTGATTAGAATTTCTGCAGAAAGTAATTTAAAAGGTGTTTCTAATATATAGAGGATCTTTGAATCGTCTTCTTGCAGTAGGTCCGCTCCTGTCCTATAGAGGATCTTTGACTTGTGATTTTTTTTTTAGTAAGTCCTTAAAACCAGCAAAGATTTCCAATCAAATGGAGGATCTTTGACTATAATTTCTGCAGTAAGTGATTAAAAAATCTTATAGAGGATCTCTGGCTCTATTGACCCCTGCACTATTGTATAGTGCAGGGGTCACCAACCTTTTTGAAAGCAAGAGCTACTTCTTGGGTACTGATTAATGCGAAGGGCTACCAGTTTGATACACACTTAAATAAATTGCTAAAAATAGCAAATTTGCTCAATTTACCTTTAATAAATATATCTAAATATATATATATATATATATATATATATATAAAAAGGGTATTTCTGTCTGTCATTACGTCGCACATTTTTTTTCCTTTTACGGAAGGTTTTTTGTAGAGAATAAATGATGAAAAAAACACTTAATTGAACGGTTCAAAAGTAGAGAAAACGGGAAAAAAATTTAAATAAAATATAAAAACAATTTCGACTTTTTAAATTCAAAATTCAACCGAAAAAAATGAAGAGAAAAACTAGCTAATTCGAATCTTTTTGAAAAAAAAATAATAATAATAATTTATTGAACATCATTAGTAATTTTTCCTGATTAAGATTAATTTTAGAATTTTGATGACATGTTTTGAATTAGTTAAAATCCACTTTGAAATAAGATTTAAAATTGATTCTACAGATTTTCTATATTTGCCAGAATTTTTTTTTTATTTATTTTAATCATAAGTTTGAAGAAATATTTCACAAATATTCTTTGTCAAAAAAAAAGAAGCTAAAATGAAGAATTAAATTTGAATGTATTTATTATTCTTTACAATAATAAAAAAAAAATACTTGAACATTGATTTAAATTGTCAGGAAAGAAGAGGAAGGAATTTAAAAGGTAAATAGTTATATGTCTTTAAAAATCCTAAAATCATTTTTAAGGTTGTGTTTTTTTCTCTAAAGTTGTCTTTCTGAAAGTTCAAAAAATAAATGAATTTATTTAAACAAGTGAAGACCAAGTCTTTAAAATATTTTCTTGGATTTTCAAATACTATTTGAGTTTTGTCTCTCTTAGAATTAAAAATGTCGAGCACAGCGAGACCAGCTTGCTAGTAAATAAATTAAATAAAAAAAATGGAGGCAGCTCACTGGTAAGTGCAGCTATTTGAGCTATTTTTAGAACAGGCCAGCGGGCGACTCATCTGGTCCTTACGGGCTACCTGGTGCCTGCGGGCCCCGCGTTGGTGACCCCTGGTATAGAGGATCTTTGAATAGTCTTTTTGCAGTCGGTCTGCTCCTGTCGTATAAAGGATCTTTGACCTGTGATTTTTTTTTTTAAGTCCTTAAAACCAGCAAAGATCCCCAATAAAATGGAGGATATTTGACTATAATTTCTGCAGTAAGTGATTAAAAAATCTTATAGAGGACCTCTGGCTCGGGTTTTTGCTGTCGTTCCTTAAAAACAACTGTCATGTAGAGCAGGGGTCGGGAACCTTTTTGTCTGAGGGAGCCAAGAAGCTAAATATTTTAAAATGTATTTCCCTAAGAGCCATATAAAAATTTTTTTAACACCGAACACAACTAAACGCGTGCATTTTTTAGTAAGACCAACATTTCCAGAGTATAATAGGTCTCTTATTCTCTGTATTAACATTGTTATTCTGAAGTTAACTGTGGAGGGGGCGTGGCCTGCGGGCCTGCAGCAAAGCCGGATGTTGCCAGGACCGGCATGGAAATCAGCGACAGGTGCATAGACGGCCCACCTGGGCCTTTTTATCTCATCACCTGTCGCTCTGTTAAAAGCAGGAGGAGAGACGGGGTCGGGGCTGGAGCCAGAGCGCGAGTGAGGACGAGAGGGACAAGAAGTGAATTATATTTATATAGGTCTTTTCTCAAGTGACTCAAAGCGCTTTACATAGTGACACCCAATATCTAAATTACATTTAAACCAGTGTGGGTGGCACTGGGAGCAGGTGGGTAAAGTGTCTTGCCCAAGGACACAACGACAGCAACTAGGATGACACAAGCGGGAATCGAACCTGCAACCCTCAAGTTGCTGGCACGGCCACTCTACCAACCGAGCTATGCCGCCCCCGAATGACGAATGCTGGAAAGCAACTGAGAGAAAAATAAAATAAAACAATATTGTAACCCTAAAACAGGCTCTTGGTGGTCTGAAGAACCCCCAGGATGGCAAGCCCCACACTAACCAATAATAAAAAAATTACTTCTTGCCATTAACGCAACTTCTTGAACATAAAAATGCATGAGAATGTTTCATATTTTGAACGTTATTTTTAACACTGTGATTACAAGTGGAATTATTCATTTTATCCGAGACCCAGATGCAGTCATCAAAAGAGCCACATCTGGCTCTAGAGCCATAGGTTCCCTACCCCTGATGTAGAGGATCTTTGACTTGTGTTTTTTTAGTATACAAAAAAACTAAACGCTTTCTCTTGTGATTCTTTGCGACGTCCGCGATGAGGAGCATAACAAGCCAGACGCTTAAAAGCCGTGCGCCATCAAAGAGGTTCTAAAGGATGCGCTGAATGGTTCTCCAGAGAAAGGGACGACAGATAAGAGGTGCCGTCTACCATTTGAACGGTTGATGAACGCGCAATCGAGAGCGTGACACAAAGTCGCTCTTGACAAAATGTGTGATCTTTTCTGAAGTGTGCGGTGGCGAGATATACGTGGAGTGGCATCTGAGCGTGGATGATGAGAACTTCATGGAATGACGGACTACAGCAACGCAGTCGTGGTGCAAAATGTCGTCGTGTGTTTTCCGGCCGCGAGTCAAAACCTGCACCTGAAGCGTCGACGTTTGTTTCTAACTAGGTCACACTGCGCCGCCGTGCCACACGTGCCGCGCTCCCCACTAATGAATTTACAGCCAAATGGGATCCAATATTGCCAGCAGGCGACTAGGACCATGTTAGAGGACTATCCTACAAACCCCGTTTCCATATGAGTTGGGAAAATGTGTTAGATGTAAATATAAACAAAATAGAATGATTTACAAATCATTTTCAACCCATATTTTGTTAAATATGCTACAAAGACAACATATTTGCATATAATCATTAACTTTAGAATTTGATGCCAGCAACACGTGACAAAGAAGTTGGCAAAGGTGGCAATAAATACTGATAAAGTTGGGGAATGCTCATCAAACACTTATTTGGAACATCCCACAGGTGTGCAGGCTAATTGGGAACAGGTGGGTGCCATGATTGGGTATAAAAACAGCTTCCCCAAAAAATGCTCAGTCTTTCACAGGAAAGGATGGGGCGAGGTACACCCCTTTGTCCACAACTGCGTGAGCAAATAGTCAAACAGTTTAAGAACAATGTTTCTCAAAGTGCAATTGCAAGAAATTTAGGGATTTCAACATCTATGGTCCATAATGTCATAAAAAGGTTCAGAGAATCTGGAGAAATCACTCCACGTGGAAACCAACATTGAACGACCGTGACTTTCGATCCCTCAGACGGCACTGTATCAAAAACCGACATCAATCTCTAAAGGATATCACCACATGGGCTCAGGAACACTTCAGCAAATCACTATCACTAAATACAGTGTGTCACTACATCCGTAAGTGCAAGTTAAAGCTCTACAATGCAAAGCAAAAGCCGTTTATCAACAACATCCAGAAACGCCGCCGGCTTCTCTGGCCTTGAGATTATCTAAAATGGACTGATGCAAAGTGGAAAAGTGTTCTGTGGTCTGACGAATCCACATTTCAAATTGTTTTTGGAAATATTCGACATCGTGTCATCCGGACTAAAGGGGAAGCGAACCATCCAGACTATTATCCACGCAAAGTTCAAAAGCCACCATCTGTGATGGTATGGGGGTGCATTAGTGCCCAAGGCATGGGTAACTTACACATCTGTGAAGGCACCATTAATGCTGAAAGGTACATACAGGTTTTGGAACATATGCTGCCATCTAAGCGCCGTCTTTTCATGGACGCCCCTGCTTATTTCAGCAAGACAATGCCAAGCCACATTCAGCACGTGTTAAAACAGTGTGGCTTTGTAAAAAAAAGAGTGCGGGTACTTTCCTGGCCCGCCTGCAGTCCAGACCTGTCTCCCATGGAAAATGTGTGGCGCATTATGAAGCGTAAAATACGACAGCGGAGACCGCGGACTGTTGAACGACTGAAGCTCTACATAAAACAAGAATGGGAAAGAATTCCACTTTCAAAGCTTCAACAATTAGTTTCCTCAGTTCCCAAACGTTTATTGAGTGTTGTTAAAAGAAAAGGTGATGTAACACAGTGGTGAACATGCCCTTTCCCAACTACTTTGGCACGTTTTGCAGCCATGAAATTCCAAGTTAATTATTATTTGCAAAAAAAAATATAAGTTTATGAGTTTGAATATCAAATATCTCGTCTTTGTAGTGCATTCAACTGAATATGGGTTGAAAATGATTTGCAAATCATTGTATTCTGTTTATATTTACATCTAACACAATTTCCCAACTCATATGGAAATGGGGTTTGTACATCCGGCAAAAGCAACTAACTTTAATGCTTAATTAGCCGAAGCTCCGGGCCTTTTTTCTCCTTTGCAACAAAGAAGTGGTATTTTGCCACGAAAATGAATGCCTAAAAACACGTTTGCGCGGAAATTTCACACGCATGGGTGGTGGTTAGCGCCTCGCATGTCAGCTTCCCCCATCAGTGTGAATGTGAAGTGCTTTGGGTTTCATTCCAGGTACAGTAAAGCGCTGTATAAATAGAGACCATTTACCTGTACTACATTCTATTATACTATACTATATTCAAACAGTCTACATGTGCTTTGTGGACACTTGGAGAAGGCATTGGACCGTGTCCATCGGGAAGTCCTGTGGGGGGGTGCTCAGAGAGTACGTGGTAACGGGCTGTGATTGTGGCGGTCCGCTCCCTGTATGATCAGTGTCAGAGCTTGGTCCGCATCGCCGTTTCCAGTGAGGGTTGGACTCCGCCAAGGCTGTCCTTTGTCACCGATTCCGTTCATAACTTTTATGGACGGAATTTCTAGGCGCAGTCAAGTTGTTGAGGGGTTCCGGTCTGGTGGCCACAGGATTAGGTCTATGCTTTTTGCTGATGATGTGGGCCTGATGGATTCATCTGGCCGGGATCTTCAGCTCTCACTGGATCGGTTCGCAACCAAGTGTAAAGCAACTGGGATGAGAATCAGCACCTTCAAGTCCGAATCCATGGTTCTCGCCCGGAAAAGGGTGGAGTGCCATCTCCGGGTTGGGGAGGAGATCCTGCCCCAAGTGGAGGAGTTCAAGTACCTCGGAGTCTTGTTCATGAGTGAGGGAAGAGCGGATCACGAGATCGACAGGCGGATTGGTGCGGCGTCTTCAGTATCGATCCGTTGTGATGAAGAAGAAACTGAGCCGGAAAGCAGAGCTCTCAATTTACCGGTCGATCTACGTTCCCATCCTCACCAATGGTCATGAGCTTTGGGTTTTGACCAAAAGGACAAGATCATGGGTACAAGCGGCCGAAATGAGTTTGACTCTCCCTTAGAGATAGGGTGAGAAGCTCTGTCATCCGTGGGGAGCTCAACGTAAAGCTGCTGCTCCTCCACATTTAGAGGCGCCAGATGAGTTGGTTCGGGCATCTGGTCAGGATGCCACCAGAACGCCTCCCTAGGAAGGTGTTTAGGGCACGTCCAACTGGTAGGAGGCCACGGGGAAGACCCAGGACACGTTGGGAAGACTATGTCTTCCGGCTGGCCTGGGAACGCCCCGTTATCCCCCGGGAAGAGCTGGAGGAAGTGGCTGGGGAGAGGGAAGTCTGGGCTTCCCTGCTTAGGCTGCTGCCCCCGCGACTTAACCTCGGATAAGCGGAAGAAGATGGATGGATGGATGGACATTCTACTTGTTATCTAAATGGCACGCGCTGTTGTTCCTCGAGTGTGTTTTTGTCACAACAATGCTTCTAAAAGGTTGAAGAGCTTCTCATGTGTGATGTTCACGCGGTATGAGGACCTGGAAAACTAGGGAGGCTGGGGAGGGGGCCGAGAGTGCTGGAGATATTGCCACGAGAGGGCAAAGGAGCGCCTGCACGCACGGAGGCTAGGAGGGCTGGAGCGAAGCGGGGTTGCGGCTTTGATGAGGCCCTCGGTATTCCCATCACGCTCAAGGCTCATCCATTACAGCTCATTACCCAAAGAGAGAGCGAAAGAGCGGCGAATCTTAGCCAGGCTCGCGCCACCCCGCAGGAGCCTGAGAAAACTCCCGACATCGTACACGTATGGACGTCTTCCAATGATTATTTTATACTCTGCAATGCAGTATTTCACCAGGCATCGGTATTCTTTATGGGAGCTATATGACAAGTGGTACCGCCGAGCTGTAAGGTCAAATCACGTCAGCTCTGTATTATTTTATCGTGATATTACGACAATTTTTCCCCATTTTACATTGTTTCCTTATTTGATTGTATTTGTATGACGTGTGCAAGCTGTGGGCTGCAAACACCCACACTTTGGACACACTCCCCTGAGGTTGTCACAGACGGTATTTGTTTTGTTTTTTAGTCCCAATGCTTTCTGGAGTATTTCCTAAAGATTTAAAATGATTCCGCCACAAAGCGTACCATATTTTCCAGACCATAGGGCGCAACGCCGATGAATTGTGTATTTTTAAATCTTTTTTTTCATAAATAAGGCGCACCGGATCATAAGGCGCACCCCCGATGAATGGTCAATTTTTAATTTATTTTTTCATATATAAGGCGCACCGGATTATAAGGCGCACCGCCGATGAAGGGTCTATTTTTAAATCTTTTTTCATACATAAGGCGCACCGGATTATAAGCCGCACAGCCGATGAACGGTCTATTCCAAAATCGTTTTTCACACATAAGGCGCACCGGATCATAAGGCGCACTGCCGATGAATAGGCTATCCCCCAAAAATGTTTTCATGTATAAGGTGCACCGGAATATAAGGTGCAGTGCCGATGGTCTATTTTTTAAAATATTTTTTTCATGTATAAGGCGCACCGGATTAGAAATTGCACTGCCGATGAATGGTCCATTTTAAAAAATATATTTTTTTCATACATAAGGCGCACCGCCGATGAATGGTCTATTTTTAAATCTTTTTTCATATATAAGGCGCACCGGGTTAAAACGCGCACTGCCGACGAATGGTGCGTTTTTAAATCCTTTCTCATATATAATGCGCAGTTCCGATGAATGGTCTATTGCTAAATCTTTTTTCACATATAAGGTGCACTGGATTACAAGGCGCACTGCTGATGAATGGGCAATTGTCAATCTTTTTTTCATATATGAGGCGCACCGCCGATGAATGGCCTATTTCTAAATCCTCTTTCATGTATAAGGCGCATCGGAATATAAGGCGCATCGCCAATGAATGTTCTATTTTTAAATGATTTTTCATATATAAGGCACATTGGATCATAAGGCGCACTGCCGATGAATGGTCCATTTCCAATTTTTTTTTTCATATATAAGGCGCACCGGGTTATAAGACGCACTGCCGATGAATGGTCTATTCTTAAATCTTTTTTCATACATAAGGCGCACCGGATGATAGGCGCACAGCCGATGAACGGTCTATTTCCAAATCTTTTTTCACACATAGGGCGCACAGACGATGAATGGGCTATTGTCAATCTTTTTTTTATATATAAGGCGCACCGCCGATGAATGGTCTATTTTTAAATCTTCTTTCATGTATAATGCGCACCAGAATATAAAGCGCACTGCCGATGAATGGTCAATTTTGAAATCTTTTCTCCATATATAAGGGCTATTGTCAATCTTTTTTAATATATAAGGCGCACCGCCAATGAATGGTCTATTTCTAAATCTCTTTTCACACATAAGGCGCACTGGTTTATAAGGCGCACTGCCGATGAATAGGCCATTCCTAAAAAATGTTTTCATGTATAAGGCGCACCGGGATATAAGGTGCACTGCCGATGAATGGTACATTTTGCCATACCTTTTTTCATGTATAAGGCGCACCGGATTATAAAGTGCACTGCTGATGAATGGTCAATTTTGAAATCTTTTCTCCATATATAAGGGCTATTGTCAATCTTTTTTTATATATAAGGCGCACCGCCAATGAATGGTCTATTTCTAAATCTCTTTTCACACATAAGGCGCACCGGTTTATAAGGCGCACTGCCGATGAATAGGCCATTCCTAAAAAATGTTTTCATGTATAAGGCGCACCGGGATATAAGGTGCACTGCCGATGAATGGTACATTTTGCCATACCTTTTTTCATGTATAAGGCGCACCGGATTATAAAGTGCACTGCCGATGAATGGTCATTTTTTTAATCCTTTTTCATATAAGGCGCACCGGATTATAAGGCGCACTGCAGACGAATGGTCTATTTTTAAATCTTCTTCATATATAAACCGCACGGGATTATAAGGCGCACCGCCGATGAATGGTCTATTTTAAAATCCATTCCCATATACAAGGCGCACCGGATTATAAAGCGCACTGCCGATGAATGGTCTACTTTTAAAATGCTTCTTCATATATAAGGTGCACCGGATGATAATACCGCCGGTGAATGGTATTTTTAAAAATCTTTTTTCCACACATAAAGCGCACCGCCGATGAATGGTCCACCTCCCCCCAATTTTTCTTATATATAAAACGCACCGGATTATAAGGCGTAGAACCGACGAAGGTCTATTTTCAATCTTTTTTTCATATATAAGGCGCACCGGATTATAAGGCACATTAAAGGAGTCGTATTATTATTATTATTTTTCTAAATGTAAAAGACTTCCTTGTGGTCGACATAACATGTAATGGTGGTTCTTTGGTCAAAAAGTTGCATAACTCTGTGTTTTTCAACAAGTGTGACATGGGAGATGATTTAATTTCACCTATTTGGGTTAAAAACATTTTTTGCAAACCAGTAATTATAGTCTGCAAATGATGCGTTGTTGTTGAGTGTCGGTGCTGTAATACTCTTCCATATCAGTAGGTGGCAGCCGGTAGCTCATTGCATTGTAGATGTCGGAAACAGCGGGAGGCAGGGTGCAGGCAAAAAGGTGTCTAATGCTTAAACCAAAAATAAACAAAAGGTGAGTGCCACTAAGAAAAGTCATTGAAGTTTAGGGAAGGCTATGCAGAACGAAACTAAAACTAAACTGGCTACAAAGTCAACAAAAACAGAATGCTGGACGATAGCAAAGACTTTCTGTGGAGCAAAGACGGCATCCACAAAGTACATCTGAACCAACAAAGGACGACAAAAACAACTGAAATATTCTTGATTGCTAAAACAAAGTAGATGCGGGAAATATGACAAAAAAACTCCCGTTGTTGTTGACTTTGGACCAGCGACTGCACGACATTAAGGCCGCGGAACAGAAACACACTGCAGGCTTACACACACACATGCATCCACAAAAATATACGCCACACACATACGTACCCCACCCCCGCAATCTAACGCCCTCGACGCAAATCCCATAGGGGTGATGAAAGGATGGTCAGCGCCTGAGAGCTGCGGCCGGCCACCATGGCCCCGCACTCCCTTCCCTCTGTTGTTAGATATCTAGAGATGAATGCTCTAACATGTTCCCCCGCAATCCAATGCCCTCGACGCAAATCCCATAGGGGTGATGAAAGGATGTTCAGCGCCTGAGAGCTGCGGCCGGCCACCATGGCCCCGCACTCCCTTCCCTCTGTTGTTAGATATCTAGAGATGAATGCTCTAACATGTTCCCCCGCAATCCAATGCCCTCGACGCAAATCCCATAGGGGTGATGAAAGGATCTTCAGCGCCTGAGAGCTGCGGCCGGCCACCATGGCCCCGCACTCCCTTCCCTCTGTTGCTAGATATCTAGAGATGAATAGATATCTAGCATGCATGTACCCCCTCTGTTGCTAGATATCCCGAAATGTACGTTGTAATATGTATACGTGCTTTGCTATGGAGGTTTGGCCCCTTAGGAGCTTGGTCTAGATCGTATCTTTTTACTCATCCTTCCCCAGCGTTTTGCCTATTTCCCCATCTTTTACGGAGCGCCTTGCGGCGACCCATCAGTGTTCCTGTTCTGTAACCCTGAACAAAGTTTGTTTGTACTTGTGCAATGACAAGAAAGACCTATCATATCCACCCCTCCCAGGAGGACCGTCGTACTCGTTCGAGTGACCGCCGATGACGATGATACTTGCAGCTATTCAGGGCGTTTTGCTTGCTGGTGGGTAAGAACCCCCACGTCCGCTTCCGGGATATTTTATGCTCGTATATCACATTCCACGCGAGATGACTGAGAAGTGACGACGCGGTGGCCGCTTCCTATGAAGTCTTGCAATTAGCCCCGCGGTGATTTGAGAAGAGCAGATGGTGGGCGGCAGATGACGGACGCCGTCAGAGAAAGCTTTTTTCAGACACTTAAGAGCAGCTCTTAGTAGAGAGCGGCTTTTGGAGTAGGAGACTATAGGCGCGGGCTGGTAAACATGGAAAGTGTCCTTGGCAGGTAAGATGCAGCACTCTCCTCTGCGACTCACATCTCGCTCAAAAGGACAAACGTTCAGGCTTGAATGTTCCAGTCATTAACCACTAAATTGTCTTGCATCTACACACAAAAAAAAACACTGCCGTTCGATTCAGGCTTGTGTTTGATGACTATAATGTACCCTCGCAAGACCGCAAGCTTCCGGTTTGTCCAGACTAGGACTTTGGTGTGGTTTGTTTTCCCGTGGTGCGAAGCGATTGGACCGGACACGACGTAAAGGTAATGACATATTTTAATTTTTATTGGAACGAAAAAAGGAACATGGATCATAGGCATAGATAAGAAGGGTGTGTCGAGGGTGAGTAGAAGGTGATAGAGGGTGACGTCGCCAGGTTGACTGCCTGGCAACTACAGGCTTAAATGCTGTGGTGATTAACAGGTGCATGGGTCTAAATCAGTGGTTCTTAACCAGGGTTCGGTGAGTCGGCCTCAAGGGTTCGGTGGAGCCTCCACTTAAGCCACACTCGACTCATCGTGTACATAAAATTAGGGATACGGCAACAGCAGAACCCAAACTGATTTGCAGGTGTGTAATTTGTTACGAGTTCATACACTGTGTTGTAGGTGATTTTCATGCACGGTTAGTTTTGTCCACCAGTAAAAGATCATATAACTTTGTCTTGAATTTGAAAAACATTTTATTTTTCACTAAAGAAGGGTTCGGTGGATGCGCATATAAAACTGGTGGGGTTCAGTACCTCCAACAAGGTTAAGAACCGCTGGTATAAATGAACCAGGTGCGTGACATGACAGGTGAAAACTAATTTGTAATGCGCAAAAACAGGAACTAATGGGAGTCAAAAACGGAACGGGACATAACTAAACAGACATGATCACAAAGACATGACACGGTTGAATTTTTGACCACTCCTCTTGGCAAAATCGGTGCAGTCCAGCTAAATTTGTTGGTTTTCTGACATGGACTGTGTGGAGGGAGGTGTGGCCAGCGTGCTCGCAGGAGCAAAGGTCACCGTCGCTGTCTATGGTGCTGAGGACGAGGACCATCGGATAGGGCCGGGGCATGTGTTGACGGCGAGACACAGCTGGCAGGTGATTAGATTTTAATTGTTAATCCAATCATCTGTTGTCTTTAACAGTAAGCAGCCGAGAGCAGGAGGGGAAGAGGATACAAGTGTGACTGAAAAGTCACGTCCTACGGGAGCGAAAAAGTGTGAGAAAATTCTACGGACCTTAAATTATTGCTTAAAACTGCAAGCTTGGCTCTTGTGCCGTGTGTAATAGTGGAACGGCTGGGAAGCGACTTCCACAGACTTATTTCTTCAGCATTGTCCACACCTTTAAGTCAGGACTTTGGGAAGGCCATTCTTAAAACCTTCATTCTAGCCAGATTTAGCCATTCCTTTACCACTTTTGACGTGTGTTTGGGGTCATCGTCCTGTTGGAACACCCAACTGCGCCCAAGACCCGACCCCCGGGCTGATGATTTTAGCTTGTCCTGAAAAATTTGGATTTGATTAACGCCCTTGTTCTCAGCTAGCAATTAACACCCTAGTTGTCAGCTAGCGATTAACGCCCTAGTGGTCATCTAGCGATTAACAACCTAGTTCTCAGCTAGCAATTAGCGCCCTTGTTGTCAGCTAGCGATCCGTGCCTTAGTTGTCAGCTAGTAATTAACGACATAGTTTTCAGCTAGCAATTGGCGACATATTGGTCAGCTAGCGATTAACGCCTTAGTTGTGGGCTAGCAAATGGCGCCGTAGTGATAAACTAGCAATTGGCATCCTAGTTGTCAGCTAGCGAATGCCGCGTTACTTGTCAGCTGGCGATTGGCGCGTTAATCGTCAGCTAACAACTGCCACGTTGGTTGACAAATAGCGATTAGCGCACTCGTGGCCAGCGAGCTACCAGCGCTCTGGTTGCCAACTAGTGATACGCCCACTAGTTGTCAACTCGCAATTACCGCCCAGGTTTTCAGCTAGCAACTGGCGCACTATTTGTCAGCTAGAGATTAACACCCGAGTTGGAAGCAAGCATTTAACCCCCTTGTTTTTCAGCGAGTGATTGGCGTCCTAGCAATTGGCGCGTGTGCTAATTATCAATTAGCACACTAGTTGTCAGCGAGGGATTGGCGCACTATTTGTCAGCTGGCAATTAACATCCTAGATAAAAGTTAGTGATTAACGTCTTAATTGTTAGTTAATGATTGGCACGCTAGTTGTCGACTAGCGATTAGCACACTAGTTGTCAGCGAGTGACGGGCGCACTATATGTCAGCTGGCGATTAACATCCTGGATGGGAATTAGTAATGAACATCTTATTTGTTAGCTAACGATTGACACACTAGTTGTCGACTAGCGATTAGCTCACTAGTTGTCCACTAGCGATTAGCAAGTGATTGCCACACTATTTCTCAGTTATCGATTAACATCCTAGATGAGAGTTAGTAATTAACGTCCTATTTGTTAGTTAACGATTGCCAGCTTGTTGTCGACTAGCGATTAGCACGCTAGTTGTCGACTAGAGATTAGCACACAAGTTGTCAGCGAGTGATTGTCGCACTATTTGTCAGCTGGTGTTTAGCACCCTGGATGGGAGTTAGTGATTAATGTCATAGTTGTAAGTTAACGATTGGCAGCTTGTTGTCGACTAGCGATTAGCACGCTAGGTGTCCATTAGCAATTAGCACACTATTTGTCAACTAGCGATTAGCACACAAGTTGTCAGCGAGTGATTGCCGCACTATTTGTCAGCTGGTGATTAGCACTCTGGATGGGAGTTAGTAATTAACGTCCTAGTTGTTAGTTAGCAATTGGCAGCTCCTTGTCGACTAGCGATTAGCATGCTAGTTGTCCACTAGCAGTTAGCAAACAAATTGTCAGCGAGTGATTGGCGCACTATTTGTCAGCTGGCGATTAGCACCCTGGATGGGAGTTAGTATTAACGTCCTAGCTGTTAGGTTTCAATTGTCACGCTAGTTGTCTATTAGCAATTAGCACGCTAGTTGTCAACTAGCAATTAGCACGCTAGTTGTCAGCGAGTGATTGGCGCAATATTTGTCAGCTGGCGATTAACATCCTCGATGTGACTTAGTGATAATTGTCCTAGTTGTTACTAACGATTGGTAGCTTGTTGTCGACTAGCTATTAGCATGTTAGTTGTCAACTAGCGATTAGCACGCTAGTTGTCAGCCAGTGATTGACACAATATTTGTCAGCGAGTGATTGCCACTCTATTTGTCAGCTGGAAATGAACATCCTAGATGGGAGTTAGTGATTAACGTTCTAGTTGTTAGTTAACGATTGGCAGCTTGTTGTCGACTAGCACGCTAGTTGTCGAGTAGCGATTAACACACAAGTTGTCAGCGAGAGATTGATGCACTATTTGTCAGCTGGCAATTAGCACCCTGGATGGGAGTTAGTGATTAATGTCCTAGTTGTTAGTTAGCGATTGGCAGCGCGTTGTCCACTAGCGATTAGCACGCTAGTTTTCAACTAACAATTAACACGCTAGTTGAGAGCGAATGATTGGCGCACTATTTGTCAGCTAGCGATTAACATCCTATATGGGAGTTAGTGATTAATGTCCAATTTGCTAGCCAACGATTGGCACGCTAGTTGTCGACTAGCGATTAGCATGCTAGTTCTCGACTAGCGATTAGAACACAAAATGTCAGCGAGTGATTGCTGCACTATTTGTCAGCTGGCGATTAGCACCCTGGATGGGAGTTAGTGATTAATGTCCTAGTTGTTAGTTAGCGATTGGCAGCTCGTTGTCGACTATCGATTAGCACGCTATTTGTCCACTAGCGATTAGCAAGCAAGTTGTCAGTGAGTGATTGGCGCACTATTTGTCAGCTGGCGATTAACATCCAGGTTGGGAGTTAGTGATTAACGTCTTAGCTGTTAGCATTCCATTGTCAAACTAGTTGTCGACTAGCGATTAGCACACTAGTTGTCAACTAGCAATTAGCACGCTAGCTGTCAGCGAGTAATTGCCGCAATATTCGTCAGCTGGCGAGTAACATCCTGGATGTGACTTAGTGATAATTGTCCTAGTTGTTAGTAACGATTGGCAGCTTGTTGTCGACTAGCGATTAGCATGCTAGTTGTCGACTAGCGATTAGCACGCCAGTTGTCAGCGAGTGATTGGCACAATATTTGTCAGCGAGTGATTTCCGCACTATTTGTCAGCTGGCAATTAACATCCTAGATGGGAGTTAGTGATTAACGTCCTAGTTGTTAGTTAACAATTGGCAGCTTGTTGTCGAACTAGCACGCTAGTTGTCGACTAGCGATTAACACGCTAGTTGTCAGCGAGTGATTGCAGCAATATTTGTCAGCTGGCGATTAACATCCTGAATGGGAGTTAGTGATTAACGTCCTAGTTGTTAGTAACGATAGTCAGCTCGTTGTCGACTAGCGATTAGCACACTAATTTTCAGCTAACGATTAGCGTAATAGTTGCGTCAAAATACTGTTATTATTTGAACACCGTTTGTATTCCACAACAAGGCTCTTGGAATTTGAGTAGCTTGGAAACCCCTGCTGGAGGTATTTCTACACAATGCAATAGATGGTCAATTTTAACCTAGTGTAAAGGCTGGTGAACAGCAACCATTTTTTTGCAGGCTTTCTTCAAAGGAAGTGTATGACAAGAGTACTGTGCTGACCAGGCATAAACATGCACACAACAACAACAACAACAGCAGCTGCAGGCGTGTGAAGGGTTAAGAGGGGGGTGGGGGTTTAGGGTGGAGAATCAAAGAGGACTTCAGAGGGTTGTATATTGCAATCTGACCACCCGGGGTATGTTTACACAATTTAATAACTCTAAATGTCAACACTTTATTGCATTTATTGATGGATGCCCCCCCCCTGTGCGCGCGGATGCTCCACCTGCCGCTTCATGACATCCGGCCATAAAGAGCCCTTCAACGCCGCCGCCGCACGTTATTTACCGTCGGAGGCGAAGCTCAGCGCGGCGCCGGTTCCAGCGGATTCAGACCTCCGGCAAGGCTGGGACATTTAGGCACTTGAAAGACTGACATTTTAATTCGTACAGTTATTATTCTTTACTTGATCTGGTCCTCATCGTCTCGCAGAACTGTCTTTGGGGTCCACCAGTAGAGGGCAGCAAACTTATTTTTTTTTTTTCCCCACTTTATTTGTATAGCACATTTTTAAAAACAACAAAAATGTTTCCAAAGTGATGCACAACAATAGTACAAAACAATATTCAAATATTATCCTCAGCTCCACCAATGGCTGAAAAAAACCAACAATAAATAAATATAAAACAAATGAAAAAAAAAAATGTATATATATATATATATATATATATATATACATATATATATATATATATATATGTTTTTATTCTGTACCAATGTATATGTGTATATATATATATATATATATATGTGTATGTATATATATATATGTATATTTTTTTAATAAAAACAAATATATATATATATATATATATATATATGTTTTTATATTGGTTTTATATGTATTTATCGTTTTGTTTTTATTCTGTACCAATGTATATATTGTTTGTTTTTATATTGGTATATATATATATATATATATATATATATATATATATGGGAATTTATATATATATATATATATATATATATATATTTGTTTTAATAGTGGTTTTATATTTATTTATTCTTCTGTTTTTATTATGTACCTATTATGTACATATATATATATATATATATATATATATATATATATATATATATATATATATATATATATATATATATATATATATAATAAATACTAACATAAATATATCTATATATATTCATATAAATATGTATAATATACCAACAATATGAAAATACATATGTATGTATAATAAATATACAAATAAATATATATATATTTATATAAATATGTATAATGAATATAAATATATATATCCATCCATCTATTTTTTACCGCTTGTCCCTTTTGAGGTAACTGGAGCCTATCTCAGCTGCATTCGGGCGGTAGTCACCACCTATATTCATTTTTATATTGTTTATTTATTATATCCATTCATTTATTTTTTGGAAGGTCACACGAAGTTTGGAGCTCTGTAGCAACTGACTGACCCCTCTCTGTCAGTTTCCGTGGCCTACCACTTCCTGGCTGAGTTGCTGTTGTTCCCAAACTCTTCACTTTCCTTATAATAAAGTTGACTTTAGACTATTTAGGAGCGGGGAAATTTCACGACCGGATTTGTCGCACAGGTGGCATCCTATGACGGTTCAGCGCTGGAAATCACTGAAAGCGGCCCATTTTTTCACAAATGTTTGTAAAAATAGTCTCCATGCCTAAGTGCTTGGTTTTATTCTCATCATGGGTGGCCAAAAGGCAATATAGTGTATTTCATAGAAAAGTCCTGTCCGTATTAACGACTTGTTTCTGTACCGATTGAGTGAGGAATCTACTGCGGGGTAGCGAACAGCCGCTCAAGTTAGCAAATATGTTTCCATCGGACCGTCTGCGAGGAGCGGTAGCAGATGGTCTACGGCGCCAGCGAGCAGACACACAGTTGTGCTCAGCAGGCAGTCAGTTATCTACTCGCGGGCAGGCGGCTTGAGACCGTCGACGCAGAAACGGAGAAACAAATATATTAATATGTGGCGCTGGGCTGCTTTCGATCCATCTGCTAATACGCTGATGAAAAAAACAAAACACGCCCTCTCCAGCTCCATGCTTTCCCACAATATAAACAGCGTGCCTGCCCAATGATGTTATAACTGTAGAATGATCAAGGGCAAGTTATTGGTTTCTTGTGTGGGTTTATTGTTAGGCAGTTTCATTAACATCCTCCCAGCGCGGTAACAACACACAACAACAGCAGTCACGTTTGCGTCTACCGTAAAGCAGTTTGTCTGCCGTAAACAGCAATGTTGTGACACTCTTAAACAGGACAATACTGCCATCTACTGTACATGCATATGGTTAGAAAAATAGCGATGGAGAATAGAACAATGATGGACAATTCAACCCTTAACTTCACAATGAGTAGATGAGTGTTATGTGTGAGTATATGTGTAAATAAATGAACACTGAAATTCAAATATTTCTTTTATTTATATATATATATATACATTATTTTTTATTTATTTTTTTTATTTTTATTTGTGGTGGCCGTAATTATTTCGTGGCGTGCCGCCACAAACAAAAATAAAAAAATAAAGAAATTAAAAACTTTTGACTTGCTCGACCGCTCCTAAAAGCAATGGGACTCTGTCTGTGAATGGAGCTTGTAGTTACATATTATATAAATGTGTAAATATTATATAAATATGTATATAAATATGTACATAAAGTGTTGTAATTATATTCCAACTCCGCGTTCTTCTCGGTCATCACCACCACCGCCGACGGTACTGTATAAAAAACCAACATCAATCTCTAAAGGATATCACCACATGGGCTCAGGAACACTTCTGAAAACCACTGTCACTAAATACAGTTTGTCGCTACATCTGTAAGTGCAAGTTAAAGCTCTACTATGCAAAGTGAAAGCCATTCATCAACAACATCCAGAAACGCCTCCGGCTTCTCTGGGCTCGAGATCATCTAAGATGGACTGATGCAAAGTGGAAAAGTGTTCTGTGGTCTGACGAGTCCACATTTCAAATTGTTTTTGGAAATATTCGACATCGTGTCATTCGAACCAAAGGGGAAGCGAACCATCCAGACTGTTATCGACGCAAAGTTCAAAAGCCAGCGTCTGTGATGGTATGGGGGTGCATTAGTGCCCAAGGCATGGGTAACTTACACATCTGTGAAGGCACGATTAATGCTGAAAGGTACATACAGGTTTTGGATCAACATATGCTGCCATCCAAGCGCTGTCTTTTTCATGGACACCCCTGCTTATTTCAGCAAGACAATGCCAAGCCACATTCAGCACGTGTTACAACAGTGCGGCGTCGTAAAAAAAAGAGTGCAGGTACGTTCCTGGCCCGCCTGCAGTCCAGACCTGTCTCCCATGGAAAATGTGTGGCGCATTATGAAGCGTAAAATACGACAGCGGAGACCCTGGACTGTTGAACGACTGAAGCTCTACATGAAACAAGAATGGGAAAGAATTCCACTGTCAAAGCTTCAAAAATTAGTTTCCTCAGTTCCCAAACGTTTATTGACTGCTGTTAAAAAGAAAAGGTGATATAACACAGTGGTGAACATGCCCTTTCCCAACTACTTTGGCACGTGTTGCAGCCATGAAATGCTAAGTTAATTCATATTTGCAAAAAAAAAATAAAGTTTATGGGTTTGAACATCAAATATCTTGTCTTTGTAGTGCATTCAACTGAATATGGGTTGAAAAGGATTTGCAAATCATTGTATTCTGTTTATATTTACATCAATTTCCCAACTCATATAAAAAAATCCCAACAGTAGTTGTGCATGTTTCATTGTGCATGGGCACAATCCAGCAGTGCTAAATATAGGCACGCCCAGCGAGTGTCCATCCTCTGTTTAACATGGATGAATATTTCATTTCAGGAGTCCAGCTGCTCCTCATCTGCAGCTCGCTCCCTCCGGTACCGGAGTGCCCCCCCTTCCTCCCGAGCGTGGCAAGAAAACCATCAGGCGCGCAAACAATAACTAGTATTGATTTGTGTAAATAAGCGCGAAATGTGCAATCATGTCGACACCACGACGCAAAGTGTTTCCTGCGTCTCAATGCCTGCCGTGCGGCTGCTCTGGGTATGATGCCCCCCCCCCCCCCCCCACACACACACCCACCACCCCACACCCCTCCCATCGTTTCATCATCCCGTCTCGCTCGCGCGCCGCTTCCCCCGCCGCCGAGTGCGGTGCCTCGCGGGGATGCCGCTCCCACCCTGACTCCTCTCGCATCCTGCTCTCATTTTGCATCTTCTTCATGCATCCTCCATGCATGACACCCTCCAAGCCCCCACCCTATCCTACCACACACACAGACACACACACACACCACTATACACCCATCCTTTCCCTCCCTGCAATCTGTGCCGGGAGTGTGAATCATTACATAGGAGATTGTGTCTTTGCTAAAAGAAGTGCGAGCGCCACGTTGTGCTGTCACCACCTTATCCGGATTGAACGGGAAGCGGAGGAGGCACGAGGGGTAAAGAGGCGAGTGCTGCGACGGGGGCATTAACGGGAAGGGCTTAAGAGGACACGGAGGTGTGTCAAAAGTTGTCTCAATAGCAGAGCTGGGCAAATATGTGGACACATTTCGCACCGCAACACAACAGAACTAATACCCAGAAACCCTTGCAGCACTAACTCTTACGGGACGCTACAATATACCCCTCCCCGCTACTACCAAACCCCGCCCCACCCAACCCCTGACCCCCAATCTACGGAATTCGGAGGGCTTAAGGTTGGCAAGTATGCTGTATATAACGGTATCGGTTGATATCGGAATCGGTAATTAAGAGTTGGACAATATCGGATTATCGGATATCAGCAAAAAAAAGCCTGTTTCCGAACATTTCCAGACTTTTCCACACAAAGTTGTTGTGTAAATTAGTAAAAAAGACAAGAATGACAAACACATTTCGGGAGAACATCCGCACCGTAACACAACATAAACAAATACCCAGAATACCTTGCAGCACTAACTCTTCCAGCACGCTACTGCCAACCCCCCTCAACCAGCCCACCTCAAATCCGCCCCCACACACACCTCAACCCCGGCCCCCCAATCTCCCGAATTTGGAGGTCTCAAGGTTGGAAATTATGCTGTATATATCGGTATCTGTTGATATCAGAATCAGTAATTAAGAGTTGGACAATATTGAAATGTCAACAAAAAGGCCATTATCGGACATCTCTAGACTTTTCCACACAAAGCTGTTGCGTAAATTAGTAAAAAAGACAAGAATTACAAACACATTTCGGGAGAACATCCGCACCGTAACACAACATAAACAAATACCCAGAATCCCTTAAAGCACTAACTCTTACGGGACACTACAATATACACCCCCCCCCCACTACCAAACCCCGCCAAACTCAACCCCTGCCCCCCAATCTCCCAAATTTGGAGGTCTCAAGGTTGGCAAAGAAGGCTATATATATCATATCGGTTGATATCGGAATCGGTACTTAAGAGTTGGACAATATCGGAATATCGGATATCAGCAAAAAAAATAAATTATCGGACATCTCCAGACTTTTCCACACAAAATTATTGCGTAAATTAGTAAAAAAAACAAGAATGACAAACACACTTCGGGAGAACATCCGCACCGTAACACAACAAACAAATACCCAGAATCCCTTGCAGCACTAACTCTTCCAGGATGCTACAATATACACCCCCCCCTACTACCAAAATCCCCCCCCCCCCCCCCCCCCCCAAACTCAACCCACGCCCCCCAATCTCCCGAATTCGGAGGTCTCAAGGTTGGCAAGTATGCTGTATATATCGGTATCGGTTTATATCGGAAACGGTAATTAAGAGTTGGACAATATTGTAATATTGGCAAAGAAAGCCATTATGGGACATCTACAGACTTTTCCACACAAAGTTGTTTGCGTTAAGTAGTAAAAAAAGACAAGAAGGACAAACACATTTCGGGAGAACATCTGCACCGTAACACAACATAAACAAATACCCAGAAACCCTTGCAGCACTAACTCTTATGGGACGCTACAATAAACACTCCCCGCTACTACCAACCCCCCAAAGACACACTTGACCCCTGCCCCCAATCTCCCGAATTTGGAGGTCTCAAGGTTGGCAAAGAAGGATATATATATATATATCATATCTGTTGATATCGGAATCGGTACTTAAGAGTTGGACAATATCGGAATATTGGATATCAGCAAAAAAAGCCATTATCGGACATCTCCAGACTTTTCCACAGAAGGTTCTTGCGTAAATTAGAGAAAAAGACAAGAATGACCAACACATTTTGGGAGAACATCTGCAACGCACAACATAAATAAATACCCAGAATCCTTTACAGCACTAACGCTTACGGGACGCTACAATATATACACCCCCCGCTACTAGCAACCCCCCACCCCCTCAACACACACACCTCAACCCATGCCCCCCAATCTTCTGAATTTGGAAGTTTCAAGGTTGGCAAGTATGCTGCATATATCATATCGGTTGATATCAGAATCGGTACTTAAGAGTTGGACAATATCGGAATATCATATATTGGCAAAAAAGGTTGTTATCGGACATCTCCTGACTTTTCCACACAAAGTTGTTGCGTAAATTAGTAAAAAAGACAAGAATGACAAAAACATTTCGGGAGAACATCCGCACCGTAACACAACATAAACAAATTCCCAGAACCCCTTGCAGCACTAACTCTTCCGGGACGCTACAATATACACCCCCCGCTACTACCAACCCCCCACACACACTTCAACCCCTGCCCCTAATCTCCCGAATTTGGAGGTCTCAAGGATGGCAAAGAAGGTTATATATATCATATCGGTTGATATCGGAATCGGTAATTAAGAGTTGGACAATATCGGATATCAGCAAAAAAAGCTCATTATCGGACATCTCCAGACTTTTCCACACAAAGTTGTTGCGTAAATTTGTGAAAAAGACAAGAATGACCAACACATTTTGGGAGAACATCCGCACTGTAACACAACAAGCAAATACCCAGAATCCCTTGCAGCACTAACTCTTCCGGGACGCTACAATATACACCCCCTGCTACTACCAACATCCACCCCCCCAATCTCCCGAATTCGGAGGTTTCAAGGTTGGCAAGTATGCTGTATATATCGGTATCGGTTGACATCGGAATCGGTCATTAAAAGTTGGACAATATCGGAATATTGGACATCGGCAAAAAAGCTCAGTATCGGACATCTCCAGACTTTTCCACACAAAGTTGTTGCGTAAATTAGTGAAAAAGACAAGAATGACAAACACATTTCGGGAGAACATCCGCACCGTAACACAACATAAACAAATACCCAGAACCCCTTGCAGCACTAACTCTCCCGGGACGCATCTCCAGACTTTTTCTCACAAAGTTGTGGCGTAAACTAGTAAAAAGTTACGTTCATGAGGCTTAAGTAGCTTAAAATAACAACGACAAAGGAGTCCTACCTGTCATTGTCCACGCTCCTGAAGCCAGGGAGGATGTGCCTGAAGCTGGAGTTCCGGTCCAGTTTGGGTTGACTCTTGGTGCGCTTTATCGAGCCCTTCAGGCGCCGGCTCAGGAACCCCTGATGAGAAAAAAAAAAAAAATTATATATATATATTTTTTTCTAATAAATGTTTCATGCATGGACCTTTAATGAGCACTGATCTCGATACACCGGAGTGATGACGTCACAAGGTCGATGATGACATCACCTCCCGTTAGCGGAGCCACAGCGGAAGAACCTTGGCGTGAAACTAATCCTCTTTATTGAGCGATTGCATGTTGTCGTGGCTTGTACACTGTAATCAGGTTTGCATGCTATTTTGTTTCTTTGTCTGGAATCGGAGCCCCGTTCTTTCCCCTTACCAACATCTGCAATCACACTCCCCAAGCGCCCCGTCGTCTCCATGGCAACTACTGGGAGCCGGCGAGGAGGAGAACGTTAAAAAAATAAAAAAATAAAAAGAAGAAAGAAAGAAATTGGCAGGATGCTGCCGATGTTACCCAGACGCCAGGCCGCTTTTATTTAGCACAGAAGCAGAAGTTGGATGAGGATGATGACTCACAGGATGCGGAGGACATGATGGACTGGGAATGATTAAGCGTTCGGCTTCTTGTGTGTTTGAGCTTATCACTTGAAAGGATTTTGACTCACCGATGTTAAATATAAAGACGTTATAACATACAAACCCTCTTTCCATATGAGTTGGACAATTGTGTTAGATGTAAATATAAACAGAATACAATGATTTGCAAATCCTTTTCAACCCATATTCAGTACAAAGATGTTCAAACTCATAAACTAAAATAATAATTAACTTAGAATTTCATGGCTGCAACACGTGCCAAAGTAGTTGGGAAAGGGCATGTTCACCACTGTGTTACATCACCTTTTCTTTTAACATTCAATAAACGTTTATGAACTGAGGAAACTAATTGTTGAAGCTTTGACAGTGGAATTCTTTCCCATTCTTGTTTTATGTAGAGCTTCAGTCCTTCAACAGTCCGGGGTCTCCGCTGTCGTATTTTACGCTTCATAATGCGTCACACATTTTCCAGGGGAGACAGGTCTGGACTGCAGGCGGGCCAGGAAGGTACCCGCACTCTTTCTTTACGAAGCCACGCTGTTGTAACACGTGCTGAATGTGGCTTGGCATTGTCTTGCTGAAATAAGCAGGGGTGTCCATGAAAAAGACGGCGCTTGGATGACAGCATATGTTGTTCCAAAACCTGTATGTACCTTTCAGCATTAATGGTGCCTTCACAGATGTGTAAGTTACCCATGCCTTGGACACTAATGCACCCCCATACCATCACAGATGCTGGCTTTTGAACTTTGCGTCGATAACAGTCTGGATGGTTCGCCTCCCGTTTGGTCCAGATCACAAGATGTCAATATTTCCAAAAACAATTTGAAATGTGGACTCGTCAGACCACAGAACACTTTTCCACTTTGCATTAGTCTATCTTAGATGATCTCGGGCCCAGAGAACCCGGCGGCGTTTCTGGATGTTGTTGATAAATGGCTTTCGCTTTGCATAGTAGAGCTTTAACTTGCACTTACAGATGTAGTGACAAACTATATTTAGTGGCAGCCATTTTCTGAAGTGCTCCTGAGCACATGTGGTGATATCCTTCAGAGATTGATGTCGGTTTTTTGATACAGTACCGTCCGAGCGATCGAAGGTCACGGTCATTCAATGTTGGTTTCCGGCCATGCCGCTTACATGGAGTGATTTCTTCAGATTCTCTGAACCTTTTGATGATATTACGGACCGCAGATGTTGAAATCCCTAAATTTCTTGCAATTGCACTTTGAGAAACGTTGTTCTTAAACTGTTTGAGTATTTTCTCACGCATTTGTGGACAAAGGGGTGTACCTCGCCCCATCCTTTCCTGTGAAAGACTGAGCATTTTTTGGGAAGCTGTTTTTATACCCAATCATGGCACCCACCTGTTCCCAATTAGCCTGCACATCTGTGGGATGTTCCCAATAAGTGTTTGATGAGCATTCCTCAACTTTATCAGTATTTATTGACACCTTTCCCAACTTCTTTGTCACGTGTTGCTGGCATCAAATTCTAAAGTTAATGATTATTTGCACAAAAAAACAAAAGTTTATCAGTTTGAACCTCAAATATGTTGTCTTTGTAGCATATTCGACTGAATATGGGTTGAACATTTTATATTTACATCTAACACAATTTCCCAACTCATATGGAAACGGGGTTTGTATCCGTGCATGTGATGGAGGAATGCACAGTGCAGGGTTGAAATTCTACTGAATTTGCATTCAATCAGGTTGTTTCAGCCAATAATCCTGCTGCAAAATCTAGCACGTTGCATTCAATGTTAATTCCCATGGAAAGTTTCCAACTTTGGATATTCCCGGAAATTTTGCATTTGTTTGGCACTACTTGTGTCCCACATGGTTCCTGGGCCTCGTCTGTTTCGACTCGGCCGCCCGACAGCTTGGTTGTTTACTCGACTCGTTGACATTTTATTAGATTTTTTTTTCTTTTTTTACACGTCACCGTGAAATGACCTGCCGCTGCTCAGTCGGCCCGTTAACACACCTGTATAATTACCAGGCGGCGGGCGCGTGAATAGTGCCGCCGCGGGCTCCGGAGATAATTAGAGAGCAACTTTAGCCACAAACTGGCAGCCTGATCACAGGTGCTCGCCTGCCTTTATTGTCCACAGTCTTGTGGAGGAACTATCATGTTGGTGAACACAAAGAGGCAAGCCAAGTAGAAACTAAACTAGCATCCACACCAGGGTTGCAAAATTCCGGGAATATTCAAAATTGTAAACTTCCCATGGGAATTAACGGGCATAAACATTGAAAGCAACATGCTAGATCTCACAGGATGATTTATTAGCTAAAACAACCCGATTTAATGCAAATTCAGATGAATTTCGACCCTGAACTGTGCATTCCTCCATCACATGCGCGGGCAATTCCTGGCATGCTGCACACTACAGCAGTTCAATGTCAAAGATACAGTTAAACTACCAACGATTGTCAAGACACACATTGAAATTTGTCCTCTGCATTTGACCCATCCCCTTGTTCACCCCCTAGGAGGTGAGGGGAGCAGTGAGCAGCAGCAGTGGCCACGCTTGGGGAATCATTTTTTGGGTGATTTAACCCCCAATTCCAACCCTTGATGCTGAGTGCCAAGCAGGGAGGTAACGGGTCCCATTTTTATAGTCTTTGGGGTTTGAACTCACAACCTACCAATCTCAGGGCGGACACTCTAACCCAGGGGTCACCAACGCGGTAGCCCGTGAGGACCAGATGAGTCGCCCGCTGGCCTGTTCTAAAAATAGCTCAAATAGCAGCACTTACCAGTGAGCTGCCTTTATTTTTTTTGTTGTATTTATTTACTAGCAAGCTGGTGTCTATTTGCTCGACATTTTTAATTCTAAGAGAGACAAAACTCAAATAGAATTTGGAAATCCAAGAAAATATTTTAAAGACTTGGTCTTCACTTGTTTAGATAAATTCATTATTTTTTTTACTTTGCTTCTTATAACTTTTAGAAAGACAATTTTAGAGAAAAACTACAACCTTAAAAATGATTTTAGGATTTTTAAACACATATACCTTTTTACCTTTGAAATTCCTTCCTCGTCTTTCCTGAAAATTTAAATAAATGTGCAAGTATTTTTTTTTTCATTGCACAGAATAATAAATACATTTTAATTTAATTCTACATTTTAGCTTCTGTTTTTTCGACGAAGAATATTTGTGAAATATTTCTTCAAACTTATGATTAAAATTTAAAAAAAAATCTTTAAAATCTTTAAAATCTTTAAAATCACATTTAAATCTTATTTTAAAGTATTTTGAATTCCTTTTAAAAATTTTGTTCTGGAAAATCTACAAGAAATAATGATTTGTCTTTGTTAGAATAATAGCTTGGTCCAATTTGTTATATATTCTAACAAAGTGCAGATTGGATTTTAACCTATTTAAAACATGTCATCAAAATTCTAAAATTAATCTTAATCAGGAAAAATTACTAATGATGTTCTGTAAATTATTTTTTTGATTTTTTTCCAAAAAGATTCGAATTAGCTAGTTTTTCTCTTTATTTTTTTCGGTTGAATTTTGAATTTTAAAGAGTCGAAGTTGCAGATAAACTATGTTTCAAAATGTAATTGTCATTTTTTTCGTGTTTTCTCTTCTTTTAAACCGTTCAATTAAGTGTTTTTTTCATCATTTATTCTCTCCAAAAAATTTTCCGTAAAAGGAAAAAAATGTACGACGGAATGACAGACAGAAATACCCATTTTTTATATATATATATGGGCTTCACGGTGGCAGAGGGGTTAGTGCGTCTGCCTCACAATACGAAGGTCCTGCAGTCCTGGGTTCAAATCCAGGCTAAATTGATTGGCAACACTAAATTGGCCCTAGTGTGTGAATGTGAGTGTGAATGTTGTCTGTCTATCTGTGTTGGCCCTGCGATGAGGTGCCGACTTGTCCAGGGTGTACCCCGCCTTCCGCCCGATTGTAGCTGAGATAGGCGCCAGCGCCCCCGCGACCCCAAAAAGGGAATAAGCGGTAGAAAATGGATGGATGGATATATATATATATATATATATATATATATATATATATATATATATATATATATTTATATATTAAAGGTAAACTGAGCAAATTGGCTATTTCTGGCAATTTATTTAAGTGTGTATCTAACTGGTAGCCCTTCGCATTAATCAGTACCCAAGAAGTAGCTCTTGGTTCCAAAAAGGTTGGTGACCCCTGATCTAACCACTAGACCACTGAGCAGGACTTCATCCAGTCCACTTCATCTATGGTATTTAAGTTTAATCCAGGTGTAACTGCTCGCTACTGTATGACTGTAGACTACTCCAGAGTCTGCAATGAGGAGGCGACTTGTCCAGGGTGTACACCGCCTTCCGCCCGATTGTAGCTGAGGTAGGCACCAGCGACCCCGAAGGGAATAAGCGGGTGGATACTCCAGCAGACTCCCACTCGGCTGGTAGAGTGGCCGTGCCAGCAACTTGAGGGGTTCCTGGTTCGATTCCCACGTCCGCCATCCTAGTCTCTGCCGTTGTGTCCTCGGGCAAGACACTTTACCCCGCCCGCTCCCAGTGCCCACCCACACTTAGATATTGGGTTTCACTGGGGAGTCACTAGAGAAAAGCGCTATATAAATATACTTCACACTTCACAAATAATGAACTGAAAATATTTCTCCGTTAGCCTTGATGCTAATTTCCTCTATGTTGAATCCCATTCATTTATGCTAACAACGTTAGCGATCGGAATTGACCTTTTTCTGTGATCTGTAAATGTCAACTACCCATCCATCCAGTTTCTACCGCTTGTCCCTTTTTCAACTAGCAAATACTAAATCAAAACGCGGAGTTTTCCTCCGCTTTCTGTTCTGCTCGCCATTCTGTTGTCGTACTAGAATGTAGGTCACTGTTTGATGTAGCATGGTGATTGAGTGTTCATGTATTCACCAAGCCTATTTCTATTCATTTGTCCATCGGTAAAATATTTTTAAAGACTACTCCGATTGTTTAACTGACTATTTATATCTGTGTGTGGCATTTTGCATTAGAGTTTTTACAAGCTTCTCATCGTATTTTACAGAATATAATGGGCAGTGTCCACCTTTGAATAAATACAAAAATGGTCAAAATTTCCAAACTTCCCCAGCTTCACGTCCCGAGGCTAATTTCCGAAAATTTCCCGGGTTAAAACTCCCTGATCGAACCTGACTTATAAACAAGTTAAATGTTTTATTATAATAATCAAATGACAGCAGTTATTTTCATAAAAAAAATGTTTAACTAATATATTATTTAAGCCTGTTTTGCCAGTTAGCCGTCCTGACATTGATTGGTTCATGCTCGTTTTTAATGCCACAGGTTCATGCTTGTTTTCATGCGATTGTTCGCAAGTTTGAGTTTCCATGACGACTCATTAATTTCACCTGCCTCATGTGTTCGGATCACGCACCTGCTCTAATCAGAGACAATTACTTAAGCCTGTGGCTGCCAGTTAGTCGTCCTGACATTGATTGGTCCATGCTTGTTTCATGCCACAGGTTCATGCCTGTTTTCATGCGATTGTTTGCATATTTTAGTTTGTTTGAGTTTCCTTGACGACTCATTAATTTCACCCGCCTCATGTGTTCGGATTACGCACCTGCTCTAATCAGAGACTATTATTAAAGCCTGTTTTGCCAGTTAGTCGTCCTGACATATATTTTTTCATGCTCGTTTCATGCCACAGGTTCATGCTTTTTGTCATGCAATTGTTCGTATGTTTTAGTTTCCATGACGACTCATTAATTTCACCTGCCTCATGTGTTCGGATCACGCACCTGCTCTAATCAGAGACTATTACTTAAGCCTGTTTTTCCAGTTAGCCATCCTAACATTGATTGTTTCATGCTTGTTTCATGCCACAGGGCCATGCTTGTATTCATGCGATTGTTTGTATGTTTTAGTTTGTTTTAGTTTCCATGACGACTCATTAATTTCACCCGCCTCATGTGTTCGGATCACACACCTGCTCTAATCAGAGACTATTACTTAAGCCTGTTTTGCCAGTTAGCCGTCCTGATATTGATTGTTTCATGCTTGTTTCATGCCACAGGTTCATGCTTGTTTTCATGCGATTGTTCGCATGTTTTAGTTTGTTTTAGTTTCCTTGACGACTCATTAATTTCACCCGCCTCATGTGTTCGGATTAAGCACCTGCTCTAATCAGAAAATATTATTTACGCCTGTTTTGCCAGTTAGTCGTCCTGAAAGACATTTTTTCATGCTCGTTTCATCCCACAGGTTCATGCTTTTTTTCATGCGATTGTTGGTATGTTTTAGTTTCCATGACGACTCATTAATTTCACCTGCCTTATAAGTTCGGATCACGCACCTGCTTTAATCAGAGACCATTATTTAAGCCTGTGGCTGCCAGTTAATCGTCCTGACATCGATTGTTTCATGCTTGTTTCATGCCACAGGGCCATGCTTGTTTTCATGCGATTGTTTGTATGTTTTAGTTTGTTTTAGTTTCCATGATGACTCATTAATTTCACCCGCCTCATGTGTTCGGATCACACACCTGCTTTAATCAGAGACCATAATTTAAGCTTGTGGCTGCCAGTTAATCGTCCTGACATTGATTGTTTCATGCTTGTTTCATGCCACAGGGCCATGCCTGTTTTCATGCGATTGTTTGTATGTTTTAGTTTGTTTTAGTTTCCATGATGACTCATTAAATTCACCTGCCTCATGTGTTCGGATCACGCACCTGCTCTAATAAGAGACTATTACTTAAGCCTGTTTTGCTAGTTTGCCGTCCTGAAATTAATTGTTTCGTGCTCGTTTCATGCCAAAGGTTCATGCTTTTTTTCATGCGATTGTTCGCATGTTTTAGTTTGTTTTAGTTTCCTTGACGACTCATTAATTTCACCCGCCTCATGTGTTCGGATTATGCACCTGCTCTAATCAGAGACTATTATTTAAGCCTGTTTTGCCAGTTAGTCGTCCTGACATACATTTTTTCATGCTCGTTTCATGCCACAGGTTCCTGCTTTTTTCTATGCGATTGTTTATATGTTTTAATTTCCATGACGACTCATTAATTTCACCTGCCTTATAAGTTCGGATCACGCCCCTGCTTTAATCAGAGACCATTATTTAAGCCTGTGGCTGCCAGTTAGTCGTCCTGACATTGATTGTTTCATGCTCGTTTCATGCCACAGGGCCATGCTTGTTTTAATGCGATTGTTCATATGTTTTAGTTTGTCTTAGTTTCCATTACGACTCATTAGTTTTACCCGCCTCATGTGTTCAGATCATGCACCTTCTCTAATCAGAGACTATTATTTAGGCCTGTTTTGCCAGTTAGTCGTCCTGCCATTGATTGTTTCATGCTCGTTTATAATGCCACAGGTTCATGCTTGTTTTCATGCGATTGTTCGCAAGTTTGAGTTTCCATGACGACTCATTAATTTCACCTGCCTTATGTGTTCGGATTATGCACCTGCTCTAATCAGAGACTATTATTTAAGCCTGTTTTGCCAGTTAGCCATCCTGACATTGATTGTTTCATGCTCGTTTCATGCCACAGGTTCATGCTTGTTTTCATGCGATCGTTCACATGTTTTAGTTTGTTTTAGTTTCCTTGAGGACTCATTAATTTTACCCGCCTCATGTGTTCGGATAACGCACCTGCTCTAATCAGAGACTATTATTTAAGCCTGTTTTGCCAGTTAGTCGTCCTGACGTACATTTTTTCATGCTCCTTTCATGCCACAGGTTCATGCTTTTTTTCCATTTGATTGTTCGTATGTTTTAGTTTCCATGACGACTCATTAATTTCACCTGCCTAATAAATTCGGATCACGCACCTGCTTTAATCAGGGACCATTATTTAAGCCTGTGGCTGCCAGTTAGTCGTCCTGACATTGATTGTTTCACGCTTGTTTCATGCCACAGGGCCATGCTTGTTTTAATGTGATTGTTCGTATGTTTTAGTTTGTTTTAGTTTGTTGTAGTATCCATTACGACTCATTAGTTTTACCCGCCTCATGTGTTCGGATCACGCACCTTCTCTAATCAGAGACTATTTTTTAGGCCTGTTTTGCCAGTTAGTCGTCCTGACATTGATTGTTTTATGCTCGTTTTTCATGCCAAAAGTTCATGCTTGTTTTATGCCGCAGGGCCATGCTTGTTTTAATACGATTGTTCGTATGTTTTAGTTTGTTTTAGTTTCCATTACGACTCATTAGTTTTATCCGCCTCATGTGTTCGGATCACGCACCTTCTCTGATCAGACTATTATTTAGGCCTGTTTTGCCAGTTAGTCGTCCTGACATTGATTGTTTCATGCTCGTTTTTAACGCCAAAAGTTCATGCTTGTTTTCATGCGATTGATCGCATGTTTTAGTTTCCATGACGATTCATTAATTTCACCTGCTTCATGTGTTCGGATCACGCACCTGCTCTAATCAGAGACTATTACTCAAGCCTGTTTTGCGAGTTAGCCGTCTTGACATTGATTGTTTCATGCTCGTTTCATGCCACAGGTTCATGCTTTTTTTCATGCGATTGTTCGTATGTTTTAGTTTCCATGACGACTCATTAATTTCACCTGCGTCATAAGTTCGGATCACACACCTGCTTTAATCGTCGACCATTATTTAAGCCTGTGGCTGCCAGTTAGTCGTCCTGACATTGATTGTTTCATGCTTGTTTCATGCCACAGGGCCATGCTTGTTTTAATGCGATTGTTCGTATGTTTTAGTTTGTTTTAGTTTCCATGACGACTCATTAGTTTTACCCGCCTCATGTGTTCGGATCACGCACCTTCTCTAATCAGAGACTATTATTTAGGCCTGTTTTGCCAGTCGTCCTGACATTGATTGTTTTATGCTCGTTTTTAATGCCACAGGTTCATGCTTGTTTTCATGCGATTGTTCGCATGTTTTAGTTTCCTTGACGACTCATTAATTTCACCCGCTTCATGTGTTCGGATCACGCACCTGCTCTAATCAGATACTATTATTTAAGCCTGTTTTGCCAGTTAGTCGTCTGGACATTGTTTCATGCTCGTTTCATGCCACAGGTTCATGCTATGCCAAATAAGTTTTGTTTAATCATGCCACAGTTAGCGAGTTTTTGTTTCATGTCCATACTTTCTGCCAGAGTGTTGGTTTTTGTATCCTGCGCTAATTTGGGCCTTCGCCTTGTGCGCATATTTGTTTTCACTTTTTGAGTCAAAACTCAATCATGTTCACACCTGCACGCCTTGTCCAGAGTAGTCCGTTTGCATCCCGGGAGAACAATCCTCGCAATAAGCTTTGTAAACCCCCTCGTCATGACAAAAATATTACTCTTTTCTTGGTATTTATTTTTTTGTGTGTTTTTTTTGGCATTGTTTTGGACATAAAACTAAAAAATATATATATTTTGACATTAAGGGAAGACAGTGTATGTGTGTGGTATGCACATAAGATGAACATGTCTGATGCTGAATGTCAATAAAAAATGAAAAAAAATTATATATATATTTCATAGCCTCCTCACAGTAGACTCTGATGACCACGGCTTTATTACTCCAGCATGCACGGCGGGCCTATTCTCTCCCTTTCCATTAGTCCGTAAGATGACTGGCGCCTACATTAACCCCCAGGAACTGCGGGGAGGCCGGACATGAAGTGCTTTTTAATTTGCCTCCATCACCTGCTGAAACAACTGATGGGAAAATGTGCAAAATACACGGAGGAGAAGTAAAAATGGACACATAATGGGAGGTAAAAAGATAGAAAAAAAAAATATTATACACATATTGGGAAAATGAGAGTGGTATAAATGGAACATCAAGTCAGTGGAATTCCATCAATACGTCTGGGTAGTGGGTACCGTTTCGCGTAAAATCGAACGGTATCGTATTCCGATACTTTTGTTGCACGTGATGTCATGAGGTAATGTTACAATGTTCATGTCAACAGAGCAAGCTAGGGGAAGACGCTCAATAGTACAGTAAGGCTCTACTTAAAAAAAAAGAAAAAAATATGCTAGCTCGTTGCTAACTTAAATTGGATATACCATAAAACACGCTACCAAATAGTATTAGCAATTTTACATTTAGATTTCCAGCGATCCCTTTTCTACCACTTCGGAGGGTAGGAGACTATACTATAACTTTTGGACTGTACTTAAATGTATAGTAGACTGTATTTATATTATTCACATGTGAATAATGCTGTATAATACTGTATTTATGTTTTTCACATGTAAATAATGCAGTATAATACTGTATTTATGTTATTTACATGTTAACAATGCTGTATAATAGACTGTATTTATATTATTCACATGTAAATAATGCTGTATAATAGACTATGTAAATTATTCACATGTGAATAATGCTGTATAATAGACTGTATGTATGTTATTCACTTGTGAATAATGTTATACAATTGACTGTATTTATGTTTTTCACATGTGAATAAGGCTGCATAATAGACTGTATTTACGTTATTCACATGTGAATAATACTGTATAATAAACTATAAATGTTATTCACATGTTAATAATGTTATATAATAGACTGTATGTATGTTACTCACATGTGAATAAGGCTGCATAATAGACTGTATTTATGTTATTCACATGTGAACAATGCTGTATAATAGACTGTATTTATGCCATTCACATGTGAATAATTCCGAATAATAGACTGAATTTATGTTATTCACATGTGAATAATGCTGTATAATAGACTTTCCATCCATCCATTCTCTACAGCTTATTCCATTTTGGGGTCGCTGGTGCGGAAGGCGGCGTACACGCTGGACAAGTCGCCACCTCATCGCAGTGTATAATAGACTGTATTTTTGTTATTCACATGTGAATAATGTTATATAATTGACTGTATTTATGTTTTTCACATGTGAATAATGCTGTATAAAAGACTGTATTTATGTTATTCTCATGTGAATAATGCTGTATAATAAACTATGTATGTTATTCACATGTTAATAATGTTATATAATAGACTGTGTGTATGTTACGCACATGTGAATAAGGCAGCATAATAGACTGTATTTATGTCATTCACATGTGAATAATTCTGTATAATAGACTATATTTATGTTATTCGCATGTGAATAATGCTGTATAATAGACTTTCTATCCATCCATTTTCTACCGCTTATTCCATTTTGGGGTCACGGGGCGCTGGTGCCAATCTCAGCGACAATCGGGCAGAAGGCGGGGTACGTACACCCTGGACAAGTCACCACCTCATCGCAGTGTATAATAGACTGTATTTATGTTATTCACATGTTAATAATGCTGAATAATATACTGTATTTATGTTATTCACATGTGAATAATGCTGTGTAATATACTGTATTTATGTTATCCGCATGTGAATAATTCTGTATAATAGACTGTATTTATGTTATTCACATGTGAATAATGTTGTATGTTGGACTCTGTATATGTTATTCACATGTGAATAATGCTGTATAATAGACCGTATTTATGTTATTCACATGTGAATAATGCTGTATAATAGACCGTATTTATGTTATTCATATGTGAATAATGCTGTATAATAAACTGTATTTGTTATTCTCATGTTAATAATGCTGTATAATAGACTGTATTTCTATTATTCACATGTTAATGAATAAAATAGCATGTTAATTTTGGAGTATTGCATATTCTTCTCGCGTGGCTCTCAGTTGTACATTTCGTTACGTGCCGAGACAGTAGTAGGCCGATCCGACCCGGGTCATGCCAGCGTCACGTGTTGTGCGTGGATTGTAATTATTCCACAGCTCATTAAGCGCGGCAAAGGGCGGGAACAACCCGGAGAACGCACGGATTCGCCAACGGGGAGGTGAAAAAGGCCGACCCAGCGGACGGCGCTCCCTGTGCTCCGAGGGGAATGTAACTGCTAAGTGTGGGTTTTTCCCCCATGATGGTTGTTTACACTTCCAGGAAGCATGGCCGGCTTATTTACAGTCCTGGTCAAAAGTTTAGATACACCTAGTGTTATGGCTGTTTTGAGTTTCCAATAAATTCCACAACTCTTATTTTTTGTGGTGATAGAGTGATTGGAGCACATACTTGTTGGTCAGAAAAATAACATTCATGAAGTTTGGTTCTTTTATGAATTTATTATGGCTCTACTGAAAATGTGAGCAAAAGTATACGTACAGCAATGTTAATATTTGCTTACATGTCCCTTTGCAAGTTTCACTGCAATAAGGCGCTTTTGGTAGCCATCCACAGGCTTCTGCTTGAATTTTTGACCACTCTTCTCTTGACAAAATTGATGCAGTTTAGCTAAATTAGTTGGTTTTGGACTTGTTTCTTCAGCATTGTCCTGTTGGAAGACCCAACCTCCGGGCTGATGATTTTAGGTTGTCCTGAAGAATTTGGAGGTAATCCTCCTTTTTTCATTGTCCCATTTACTCTCTGTAAAGCACCAGCTCCATTGGCATCAAAACAAGCCCAGAGCATGATACTACCACCACCATGCTTGACAGTAGGTGTGGTGTTCCTGGGATTGAAGGCCTCACCTTTTCTCCTCCAAACATATTGCTGGGTATTGTGGCCAAACAGCTCAATTTTTGTTTAATCTGAATACACAACTTTACTCCAGAAGGTCTTATCTTTTATTATTAGGGACCGAATTTCCCTTTGGGACAGAGGACCCTATTGAATTTGTAGCGTTTTATTCTTTCTTTGTTTCTTTCTTTATTATTATTCCGTAGCTTTGAGCTGTAATTTGACCCTCTTAACATGCTTCAAAACTCATCAAATTTGACACACACATCAGGACTGGAAAACATTGTGATTTAATTAAAAAAACCTAACCCCAAAACTAAAAATTGCGCTCTAGCGCCCCCTAGGAAGAAAACACAGACAAAACTGCCTGTAACTTCCAGTAGGAATGTCATAGCGACATGAAACAAAAACCTCTATGTAGGTCTCACTTAGACCTAGATTTCATACACTGACATCCTTCAGCAAAAATCAACAAAAAGTTTGCAAATCCCCCTTCAAAACAAAAGTTTTGTAAAAAAAACACTCACCTTTGCCTCTTTGAGCTGTAATTTGACCCCCTTAAAATGATTTAAAACCCAAACTGGACACACATACCAGGACTGATGAAAATTGCGATCTAATCAAAAAACCTAACCCCAAAATTCAAAATTGCGCTCTAGCGCCCCCTAGGAATAAAACAGACAAAACTGCTCCTAGGAAGAAAACAGACAAAACTGCCTGTAACTTCCAGTAGAAACGTCGTAGAGACATGAAACAAAAACCTCTATGTAGGTCTCACTTAGACCTACATTTCAAATGTTTACAGCTCCCTGCAAAAATCAATAGGAAGTTTGCAATTCCCCCTTCAAAACATAAGTTTTGTAAAAACCGGTCACCTTTTTTCAAACATTATATCCTCTGAGCGCGTTTGTCGTGTCGGCTTCAATCTACCACAGGAGAGAGATTGAACCCTTCTGATTAAAAGTTGATGAAAGAGTTTTTATTACTGCTAGGGTTTTGATTTTATCAGCCTTCAAAGAACCGCTGCGCTGAAAACCATTTCAAAGATGGCCGCCGTGCGCAGACAAAGTGAGGGAGACGTCTTTTTTTCCCGTACCGTCTGCTGCTGGTGCGCACGCACCAACATTCGTGAGGGAGGGGCAGTGATCGTCTATACCAAGATGGCTGCCAGGTGCCGTAGCTAAGCCGGTATGTTGTAAAGTTGTCGTTTGGCTGCATATCGTAAAAACAACCGTCCAACATTTTACAACTAATTGTAAACATAGAGGTGCCGACCATCACGGCCGAGTTGCGACGAGAGAGTGTGTTGATGTTAAGATATTACGCCGAGTTGGTAAGTCTATCTATTTGCTATTAGTAGCTACTAGCCGTACCCATGTATTTTCATTCTAACTTATATCTGTCACTAGACACGTTATGGAAGATAAAAACTACAATATTTATAATACTAAGTAGTTCTAACTTATATTATTTGTCAGTAGACACGTTATGGAAGGTAAAAACTACAACATTTATGATACAAAGTAGTGTATAGTTCTAACTTATATCTGTCAGTAGAAACGTTATGGAAGGTAAAAACTACAATATAATAGATAGTAGTGTGTTGTTCTAACTTATATCTGGGAAGCCCTGACTTCCTTCTCCTCAGCCACTTGCATATATACTCGGACCTGTCCATCGCTGCTTGCAGCTTTAATTTATTTTTTTATTTAATTGTGTTGTGTTGGCTCGTTTTTCTTGTGTTATCTTTGAATCCTTCCTCTTGTACAGCACTTTGGCAACCCCCGTAGTAAATTTTATATGTGCTTCATAAATAAAGTTGATTTGAGTTGATTTATCTCAAAAATTGAGCTGTTAAGCCACAATACCCAGCATAATGTTTGGAGGAGAAAAGGTGAGACCTTTAATCCCAGGAACACCATACCTACTGTCAAGCATGGTGGTGGTAGTATTATGCTCTGGGTCTGTTTTGCTGCCAATGGAACTGGTGCTTTACAGAGAGTAAATGGGATTTTACCTCCAAAATTCTTCAGGACAACCTACAATCATCGTCAGGCCGGAGGTTGGGTCTTGGGCTCAGTTGGGTGTTTTAACAAGACAATGACCCCAAACACACGTCGAAAGTGGTAAAGGAATGGCAAAATCAGGCTTCCCAATGACTCCAAACTAGAGATATCCGATAAAATCAGACTGCCGATGTTATCGGCCGATAAATGCTTTAAAATGTAATATCGGAAATTATCGGCATCGGTTTCAAAATTATCGGTATCTTTTTCAAAATGTAAAATGTATGACTTTTTCAAACGCCGCTGTACGGAGTGTTACACGGGCGTAGGGAAGAGTGCAGAGCGTCAATAAAACCTTAAAGGCACATAATAATCACATAATATCTACAGCTTGTCACACACACGAGTGAATGCAAGCATACTTGGTCAAAAGCCAAACAAGTCACACTGAGGGTGGCCGTATAAACAACTTCAACACTGTTACAAATATGCGCCACACTGTGAACCCGCACCAAACAAGAATGAAAAACATATAATAATCACATAATATCTACGGCTTTTCACACACATGAGTGAATGAAAGCATACTTGATCAACAGCCATACAGGTCACACTGAGGGTGGCTGTATAAACAACTTCAACACTGTTACAAATATGCGCCACACTGTGAACCCACACCCAACAAGAATGACAAACAATTTTCGCACTGGAACTCAACATAAACACAACAGAGCAAACACCCAGGATCCCTTGCAGCACTAACTCATCCGGGACACTACAATATACAATATACAATATATTCCGCCTTTCTGTGGCTATGAAATTCACTTTTACTGCCTTCCCCCCTCGAAATGAAACAAGTGAAGTGCACTTTCTAGATTGACTCAATCCTCGGGTGTTGTTGATCTTTTGTCTTATTCTGGTCTAAAAAAAACAATTACAGCATTTAGTCTTGTGTAAACAACTATTTACTATCGGACTGCTTTTCTCATTCTTCCCCGATTTGTCTGCGAATACTTTTTCACGCCAATTAGGACGTGGGTTTTTGACGAGTGCGAGCTCTGCCTCCTTCCCGAGCGTTCGTCGCGGCGAAGGAACGTGACAGAGAAACATTTTGACAGATTTAGCTCAGGGCTGAGGAGGAGCGCTTTCCAGTGTCGCCGCGGCGCTCCGCGGGCCGGGGGCGGGAGGGTGGAGAGGGAGCGCGCCGTGGTGTGGGTTGCTGTTGCTAAAAAGTGGGACGTGCGCCAGACACGACGTTAGCGCCGCCGTCCTATTGTTCACTCGCTGGATTACAAAGGCGTTCCAAAGATAGACGCCGGCGAGATGTAGTTAATTGGTGAGTCATTACGGCGCGGAAAACATCCCTTGCAACGTACACACATATTACACATGTGAGATACAAGTATAGTAACAACATTTTTATTTTATGTTAGATCCACTATGGACTGGACTCTCACACTATTATGTTAGATCCACTATGGACTGGACTCTCACTATTATGTTAGATCCACTATGGACTGGACTCTCACTATTATGTTAGATCCACGATGGACTAGACTCTCACACTATTATGTTAGATCCACTATGGACTGGACTCTCACTATTATGTTAGATCCACTATGGACTGGACTCTCACACTATTATGTTAGATCCACTATGGACTGGACTCTCACTATTATGTTAGATCCACTATGGACTGGACTCTCACACAATTATGTTAGATCCACTATGGACTGGACTCTCACACTATTATGTTAGATCCACTATGGACTGGACTCTCACTATTATGTTGGATCCACTATGGACTGGACTCTCACACTATTATGTTAGATTTAATATTGGCTGGACTCTCACTATTATGTTAGATCCACTATGGACTGGACTCTCACTATTATGTTAGATCCACTATGGACTGGACTCTCACTATTATGTTAGATCCACGATGGACTAGACTCTCACACTATTATGTTAGATCCACTATGGACTGGACTCTCACTATTATGTTAGATCCACTATGGACTGGACTCTCACACTATTATGTTAGATCCACTATGGACTGGACTCTCACTATTATGTTAGATCCACTATGGACTGGACTCTCACAATATTATGTTAGATCCACTATGGACTGGACTCTCACACTATTATGTTGGATCCACTATGGACTGGACTCTCACTATTATGTTAGATCCACTATGGACTGGACTCTCACACTATTATGTTAGATTTAATATTGGCTGGACTCTCACTATTATGTTAGATCCACTATGGACTGGACTCTCACACTATTATGTTAGATCCACTATGGACTGGACTCTCACACTATTATGTTAGATCCACTATGGACTGGACTCTGACTATTATGTTAGATCCACTAAGGACTGGACTATGACTATTATGTTAGATCCACTATGGACTGGACTCTCACACTATTATGTTGAATCCAATATGCACTGGACTCTGACTATTATGTTAGATCCACTGTGGACTGGACTCTCACTATTATGTTAGATCCACTATGGACTGGACTCCCACTATTATGTTGGATCCACTTTGGACTGGACTCTCTCACTATCATGTTAGATCCACTATGGACTGGACTCTCACACTTTTATGTTAGATCCACTATGGATTGGACTCACTATTATGTTAGATCCACTATGGACTGGACACTTACACTATCATGTTAGATCCACTATGGACTGGACTCTCACTATTATGTTAGATCTACTATGGACTGGACTCTCACTATTATGTTAGATCCACTACGGACTGGACTCCCACTATTATGTTAGATCCAGTATGGACTGGACTCTCACTATTATGTTAGATCCACTATGGACTGGACTCTCACACTATTATGTTAGATCCACTATGGACTGGACTCTCACTATTATGTTAGATCCACTATGGACTGGACTCTCACTATTATGTTAGATCCACTATGGACTGGACTCTCACTATTATGTTAGATCCACTATGGACTGGACTCTCTCTATTATGTTGGATCTACTATGGACTGGACTCTCACTATTATGTTAGATCCACCATGGACTGGACTCTCACTATTATGTTAGAGCCACCATGGACTGGACTCTCACTATTATGTTAGAGCCACTATGGACAAGACTCTCACTATTATGTTAGATCCACTATGGACTGGACTCTCACTATTATGTTAGCTCCACTATGGAGTGGACTCTCACAATTATTTTAGATCCACTACGGACTGGACTCACACTATTATGTTCGATCCACTATGGATTGGACTATCTATTATGTTAGATCCACTATGGACTGGTCTCTCACACTATCATGTTAGATTCACTATGGACTGGACTCTCACACTATTATGTTCGATCCACTATGGATTGGACTATATATTATGTTAGATCCACTATGGACTGGTCTCTCACACTATCATGTTCGATCCACTATGGATTGGACTATCTATTATGTTAGATCCACTTAGGACTGGACTCTCACACTATTATGTTAGATCCACTATGGACTGGACTCTCACTATTATGTTAGATCCACGATGGACTAGACTCTCACACTATTATGTTAGATCCACTATGGACTGGACTCTCACTATTATGTTAGATCCACGATGGACTAGACTCTCACACTATTATGTTAGATCCACTATGGACTGGACTCTCACTATTATGTTAGATCCACTATGGACTGGACTCTCACACTATTATGTTAGATCCACTATGGACTGGACTCTCACTATTATGTTAGATCCACTATGGACTGGACTCTCACACTATTATGTTAGATCCACTATGGACTGGACTCTCACACTATTATGTTAGATCCACTATGGACTGGACTCTCACTATTATGTTAGATCCACTATGGACTGGACTCTCACACTATTATGTTAGATTTAATATTGGCTGGACTCTCACTATTATGTTAGATCCACTATGGACTGGACTCTCACTATTATGTTAGATCCACTATGGACTGGACTCTCACTATTATGTTAGATCCACGATGGACTAGACTCTCACACTATTATGTTAGATCCACTATGGACTGGACTCTCACACTATTATGTTCGATCCACTATGGATTGGACTATATATTATGTTAGATCCACTATGGACTGGTCTCTCACACTATCATGTTAGATCCACTATGGACTGGACTCTCACACTATTATGTTCGATCCACTATGGATTGGACTATCTATTATGTTTGATCCACTTAGGACTGGACTCTCACACTATTATGTTAGATCCACTATGGACTGGACTCTCTCACTATTATGTTAGATCCACTATGGACTGGACTCTCACTATTATGTTACATCCACTATGGACTGGACTCCCACAATATTATACTAGATCCAAAATGGACTGGACTCTCACTATTATGTTTGATCCACTATGGACTGGACTCTCACAATCCTATGCTAGATCCACTCAACGTCCGTTGCATTGGTCGACAAGGGTGGAGGGTCCCCACATATGCGATCCCCTCCTAAGTCTTTCATTGTCATCCCATTGGGTTGAGTTTTTGTATAATCACCCCCTGGGAGGTGAGAGGAGCAGTGAGCGGCAGTGGTAGGCCGCGCCCAGGAAACATTTTTTGGTGATTTAACCCCCCAATTCCAATTCCTGAGTGGGAGGTAACAGGTCACATTTTCATAGTCTTTGGTATGACTCGGCCGGGGTTTGAACTCACAACCTACAGATCTCAGGGCAAACACTCTAATCACTAGACCACTGAGCAGGTATTTATCATGCTATGTTAATTCCACACGGCGGAGCTTTAAACGTGTTGAGAGTCCTGACTGGCGACACCGAAGTTTGTTCTCTCAGGGGTTTCACCTTCGAGCCGCCTTGCTCATTTATTATTTATGCGACCGCTAATTGCTAATTAGCTTCAAAGTGATGAGTCATCAAGGAATGTTTTGCTTGGTTAACTTCATGGCTTCATTGTTTATGTACAAAATTAAAGGTGGCGTACAGCGCATATTGCTTTGGGATGAGAGCATTGAGTGTGTGTGTGTTCTGGCAATTCTGACTTAATGGGGACATCGCTCCGTTTAGAGTGTCACCTTTAGGGGACCTCGGACGGTGTGGGGACCAAAAAAAAGGGAAACCTTTTAAAATGATAATCATATCCATTCTGAAGATACCCAAGTGATTTTTAAGCTTTGGCCCATAAAACATGTTTACGGGTTAGTTTGAGTGTGAGACATTTGCACAGCTGTAGTGCTGTATTCTGAGGATCATGTCATATTTAATTTGAACTTTTTTTTTTTAATGGTCCTCAGTAGTCACGTACACATTTGTGTGAGTTATGCAAAATTATTTAAATTTGGTCCCCATGAACACCTGTAGAAAGGGTGGTCCCCACAAGTACTGATCAAACACTTGGTCCCCATTCCAAATGATAACCAGTATGTGTGTGTGTGTGTGTGTTCTGCCAGTTCTGACTTAATGGGGACCTCGCTCTGTTTACACAGTCACCTTGAGGGGACCTCTGACGGTATGGGGACAAAAAAAGGGAAACCTTTTTTAAATAATAGTCAGATCCATTCTGAAGATACCTAAGTGATTTCTAAGCTTTGGCCCATAAAACATGTTTAGTGGTTGGTTTGGGTGTGAGACATTCGCACAGCAGAGGACAGCTATAATGCTGTATTCTGAGGATCATGTCATATTTAATTTGATTTTTTTTATATGGTCCTTAGTAGTCACGTACAAATTTGTCTAAATTATGTAAAATTATTTAAATTTGGTGCCCATGAACCATATTAACTCTTTTTTCCCAGGGTCCCCAGTAAGTATGAACAGCACATTACTTCATCAATCCAGAGATTTAAAGACGTGTATGAGCTAACTGAGCAGTGGCAGTTTTTACCTCATTTTTTTATGCCTACAAAACCTGTAAAAAGGGTGGTCCCCACAAGTCATGATCAAAAACTTGGTCCCCATTCCAAAAGATAACCAGCATGTGTGTGTGTGTGTGTGTTTGGGTATGTGTGTGTTCTGGCAATTCTGACTTAGTGGGGACATCGCTCTGTTTACACAGTCACCTTTAGGGGACCTTGGACGGTATGGGGACAAAAAAAAGGGAAACCTTTATAAACGATTGTCAGATCCATTCTGAAGATACCTAAGTGATTTTTAAGCTTTGGCCCATAAAACATGTTTACTGGTTAGTTTGAGTGTGAGACATTTGCACAGCTGTAGTGCTGTATTCTGAGGATCATGTCATATTTAATTTGAACTTTTTAAAAAAACCTTTTTTTATAAATGATCCTCAGTAGTCACGTACAATTTTGTGTAAATTATGCAAAATTATTTAAATTTGGTGCCCATGAACCATATTAACTCTTTTTCCCCAGGGTCCCCAGTAAGTATGAACAGCACATTACTTCATCAATCCAGAGATTTAAAGAAGTGTATGAGCTAACTGGGCAGTGGCCATTTTACCTCATTTTTTTATGCCTCCAAAACCTGTAGAAAGGGTGGTCCCCACAAGTACTGATCTAAAACTTGGTCTCCATTCCAAATGATAACCAGTATGTGTGTGTGTTCTGCCAGTTCTGACTTAATGGGGACCTCGCTCTGTTTACACAGTCACCTTGAGGGGACCTCTGACGGTATGGGGACAAAAAAGGGAAACCTTTTTTAAATGATCGTCAGATCCATTCTGAAGATACCTAAGTGAGTTTTAAGCTTTGGCCCATAAAACATGTTTAGTGGTTGGTTTGAGTGTGAGACATTCACACAGCAGAGGACAAATATAGTGCTGTATTCTGAGGATCATCCATCCATCCATCCATTTTCTACCGTTTATTCCCTTTTGGGGCCGCGGGGGGCGCTGGTGCTTATCTCAGCTACAACCGGGCAGAAGGCGGGGTACACCCTGGACAGGTCGTCACCTCATCGCAGGGCCCACACAGATAGACGAACAACATTCACACTCACATTCACACACTAGGGCCAATTTAGTGTTGCCAATCAACCTATCCCCAGGTGCATGTCTTTGGAAGTGGGAGGAAGCCGGAGTACCCGGAGGGAACCCACGCATTCACGGGGAGAACATGCAAATCCCACACAGAAAGATCCCGAGCCTGGGATTGAACCCAAGACTGCAGGACCTCGTATTGTGAGGCAGACGCACTAACCCCTCTGCCACCGTGAGGATCATGTCATATTTAATTTGAACTATTTATTTTGATTTTTATAAATGGTCCTCAGTATTCACGTACAATTTTGTGTAAATTATGCAAAATTATTTAAATTTGGTGCCCATATACCTCTTTTTCCCCAGGGTCCCCAGTAAGTATGAACAGCACATTACTTCATCAACGTGTATGAGCTAACTGGGCAGTGGCTATTTTACCTATTTTTTTATGCCTCCGCAACCTGTAAAAAGGGTGGTCTCTACAAGTACTGATCAAAAACTTGGTCCCCATTACAAATGATAACCAGTATGTATGTGTGTGTGTGTGTGTGTGTGTGTGTGTTCTGGCAATTCTGACTTAGTGGGGACATTGCTCTGTTTACACATTCACCTATAGGGGACCTCGGACGGTGTGGGGACAAAAAAAAAAAGGGGAACCTTTTTAAATGATCGTCAGATCCATTCTGAAGATACCTAAGTGATTTTTAAGCTTTGGCCCATAAAACATGTTTAGTGGTTGGTTTGAGTGTGAGACATTCACACAGCAGAGGACAGATATGGTGCTGTATTCTGAGGATCATGCCATATTTAATTTGAACTATTGTTTTGTATTTTTATAAATGGTTCTCAGTATTCACATACAATTTTGTGTAAATTATGCACAATTATTTAAATTTGGTGCCCATGAACCATATTAACTCTTTTTCCCCAGGGTCCCCAGTAAGTATGAACAGCACATTACTTCATCAATCCAGAGATTTAAAGACGTGTATGAGCTAACTGGGCAGTGGCCATTTTTTACCTCATTTTTGTATGCCTCCAAAACCTGTAAAAAGGGTGGTCCCCACAAGTCATGATCAAAAACTTGGTCCCCTTTCCAAATGATAACCAGAATGTGTGTGTGTGTGTGTGTGTGTGTGTGTGTGTGTGTGTGTGTGTGTTCTGGCAATTCTGACTTAGTGGGGACATTGCTCTGTTTACACATTCACCTATAGTGGACCTCAAACGGTGTGGGGACAAAAAAAAAAGGGGAACCTTTTTAAATGATCGTCAGATCCATTCTGAAGATACCTAAGTGATTTTTAAGCTTTGGCCCATAAAACATGTTTAGTGGTTGGTTTGAGTGTGAGACATTCACACAGCAGAGGACAGATATAGTGCTGTATTCTGAGCATCATGCCATATTTAATTTGAACTATTTTTTTTTATCTTTATAAATGGTTTTCAGTATTCACGTACAATTTTGTGTAAATTATGCAAAATTATTTAAATTTGGTGCCCATGAACCATATTAACTCTTTTCCCCAGGGTCCCCAGTAAGTATGAACAGCACATTACTTCATCAATCCAGAGATTTAAAGACGTGTATGAGCTAACTGGGCAGTGGCCATTTTTTACCTAATTGTTGTATGCCTCCAAAACTTGTAAAAAGGGTGGTCCCCACAAGTCATGATCAAAAACTTGGTCCCCTTTCCAAATGATAACCAGCATGTGTGTGTGTGCGTGTGTGTGTGTGTGTATGTGTGTGTTCTGGCAATTCTGACTTAGTGGGGACATTGCTCTGTTTACACATTCACCTATAGTGAACCTCGGACGGTGTGGGGACACAAAAAAAAGGGGGAACCTTTTTAAATGATCGTCAGATCCATTCTGAAGATACCTAAGTGATTTTTAAGCTTTGGCCCATAAAACATGTTTAGTGGTTGGTTTGAGTGTGAGACATTCACAGAGCAGAAGACAGATATGGTGCTGTATTCTGAGGATCATGCCATATTGAACTATTTATTTTAATTTTATAAATGGTTTATTTTTATAAATGGTTTTCAGTATTCACGTACAATTTTGTGTAAATTATGCAAAATTATTTAAATTTGGTGCCCATGAACCATATTAACTCTTTTTCCCCAGGGTCCCCAGTAAGTATGAACAGCACATTACTTCATCAACATGTATGAGCTAACTGGGCAGTGGCCATTTTACTTTTTTTTTTATATGCCTCCACAACCTGTAGAAAGGGTGGTCCTCACAAATTACGATCCAAAACTTGGTCTCCATTCCGAATGATAACTAGCATGTGTGTGTGCGTGTGTGTGTGTGTGTGTGTGTGTGTGTGTGTGTGTGTGTGTGTGTGTGTGTGGCCGGCATGTCTTTGATGTCATGCGGGCTGAAATGAAAGGAGAATTCACATAGGACTAGCCATGACACGCTCGACGGCACGCTGAACTTAGACCCGAGACGTCACACATCAAACGTGCATTTTTCAACTTCAAAAGTGGAACCGGGTCAGCGTCGGCGCTGGCCCGGCCGGACTCGAGGCGGCGGAGGGGGAACGCACTCACAGTACTCACGGTGACTCGGAAAGGGGTGGCGGCACCGCCGGCGGACGTGGCTTCCATGCCGGGCGGGTTCTTGTCCGTCGGGCTGCCCGGCATGCTGCGTCGGCGCCCGGTCCTCTCTGGAGGCGACTCTGCAAACACACGGACCCGTGAGTGTAAGAAACACCTTGGTTGGCATCTTAGCTTGAGGTCAAGCAGAGACAATGTAGCAATAACAACGCTAAATTAAGCTCACACACATAACAACGCCACTGAAAAACATCTAATCTGACTAAATACTAAATTTTTCTAAACTTGATGTACTTTGGGGATCCTTCCTCCAAGCGTGGTGGCTAACCTAAGCTAATTACCTGATAGCATTGAATATATATACTAAACTCAAACCCGGTGAAGTTGGCATGTTGTGTAAATGATGAATAAAAACAGAATACAATGATTTGCAAATCCTTTTCAACTTATATTCAGTTGAATAGACCGCATAGACAAGATACTTAACATTCGAACTGAAAAACGTTCTTATTTTTGGCAAATATTAGCTCATTTGGAATTTGATGCCAGTAACATTTTTCAAAAAAAGCTGGCACCGGTGGCAAAAAAGACTGAGAAAGTTGAGGAATGCTCATCAAACATTTATTTGGAACATCCCACAGATGAACAGGCTAGTTGGGAGCAGGTGGGTGCCATGATTGGGTATAAAAACAGCTTCCACGCAATGCTCAGACAAAGTAAGTCTTGAGTTATTAGGGTAAGTGTTCTCTAATACGTATATCTTGCACTATGGCAAGATATACCAACTCCAATCCGCCATTGGTGTTTTTTTTTTAATATGGTTAAAAAAGTAGATAAGTCAACCCTTTACTTACAAAACCCCAAACTAATAAAGTTGGCACGTTGTGTAAATAGTAAATAAATAAAAAAAAGTATATATTATATATATATAAATATATATACAGTATACATCTACAAACCCCACTACCATATGAGTTGGGAAATTGTGTTAGATGTAAATATAAACAGAATACAATGATTGCAAATCATTTTCAACCCATATTCAGTTGAATATGCTACAAAGACAACATATTTGATGTTCAAACTGATAAACTTTTTTTGTGTGCAAATAATCATTAACCCTAGAATTTAATGCCAGCAACACGTGACAAAGAAGTTGGGAAAGGTGGCAATAAATACTGATAAAGTTGAGGAATGCTCGTCAAACACTTATTTGGAACATCCCACAGGTGTGCATGAACAGGTGGGTGCCATGATTGGGTATAAAAACAGCTTCCCAAAAAATGTTCAGTCTTTCAAATGAAAGGATGGGGCGAGGTACACCCCTTTGTCCACAACTGCGTGAGCAAATAGTCAAACAGTTTAAGAACAACGTTTCTCAAAGTGCAATTGCAAGAAATTTAGGGGTTTCAACATCTAAGGTCCATAATAACATCAAAAGGTTTAGAGAATCCGGAGACCGTGTATGACCGTGACTTTCAATCCCTCAGACGGCTCTGTATCAAAAACCGACATCAATCTCTTAAGGATATCACCACATGGGCTCAGGAATTTTTCAGAAAACCACTGTCACTAAATACAGTTGGTCGCTACATCTGTAAGTGCAAGTTAAAGTTCTACTATACAAAGCGAAAGCCATTTGTCAACAACATCCAGAAACGCTGCCGGTTTATCTGGGCCCGAGATCATCTAAGATGGACTGATGCAAACTGTAAAAGTGTTCTGTGGTCTGACGAGTCCACATTTCAAATTGTTTTTGGAAATATTCGAATTCGTGTCATCCGGACCAAAGGGGAAGCGAATCATCCAAATAGTTATTGATGCAAAGTGTAAAATGCAAGCATCTTTGATGGTATGGGAGTACATTAGTGCTTTAGGCATGGGTAACTTACACATCTGTTAAGGCACCATTAATGTTGAAAGGTACATACACATTTTGGAAAAACATATGCTACCATCTAAGCGCAGTCTTTTTCATTGACGCCCCTGATTATTTCAGTAAGATAATGCCAAGCCACATTCTGCACGTGTTACAACAGCGTGGCCTAGTAAAAAAAAGAGTGCGGGTACTTTCCTGGCCCGCCTGCAGTCCAGACCTGTCTCCCATCGAAAATGTGTGGCGCATTATGAAGCGTAAAATACGACAGCGGAGACCCCGGACTGTTGAACGACTGAAGCTCTACATAAAACAAGAATGGGAAAGAATTCCACTTTCAAAGCTTCAACAATTACTTTCCTCAGTTCCCAAATGTTTATTGAGTGTTGTTAAAAGAAAAGGTGATGTAACACAGTGGTGAACATGCCCTTTCCCAACTACTTTGGCACGTGTTGCAGCCATGAAGTTCTAAGTTAATTATTATTTGCAAAAAAAAAAAAAAAGTTTATGAGTTGGGACATCAAATATCTTGTCTTTGTAGTGCATTCAATTGAATATGGGTTGAAATGTGGTGATATCCATTTATATTTACATCTAACACAATTTCCCAACTCATATGGAAACGGGATTTGCAGAGGCGTTGAAACGGGGGAAGTTAAGTTCCTGTAAACCGCAACAGTTTCTCGCCGTTAGTGAGAAGTGCTATCACTGCAATCATGGGGACAAATTATGGACTATCAAACCAAACTATGTGCACATCCAGGCTCCACATGAAATCCACCCGTTCCAAAACCCAAGATGATACGTAATATGCACTCTCGCAAGATTTCCGTGTTTGTCAGCACAACCGTCTGCTGTTCCGCGGGCCCCGTCGGCGTAATTAGCGCCGGGCATAATTGGCTAGCGGGCGTCTGGAAGAGTCGCACGTCTCGCTGTGCAGATTGCCGCCTTCCGTCGCAACCCGCCCACTTCTCAGCCTCTTTAGGCGTAAACACGGCGCGGAACAGACGTTGGTGTCTGGCCACACCAGTCGGATCTCTATCCGCGACGACCATCTGGGATCTGCGATTTCGCCGCTTCGTCGGCTAAATGAGTTTCTTAGCTTTGATTGTGCTAGCAAAAATGTGTTTTTTACGTGAAGCATTTATACGAGGGGGGCCGTAAAATATGTAATAGCCTCAACCCGTCCCGTATCCCCGTAACGAAGTGTTTATCCTCCATCGCGGATGAACAGGAAACCTAAAACATTGCTTCCCCCATCTTGCTGAAACCTTGCTCAGGAGCGGACCAACGGGAAGCTCGTCCACGGTCTTAACCGTCTCCTGCTTTCTATTCCAACCGGGACGGATCTCTGCGTCGTGTCCTTATCTCCGACGGAGGTCTCACGCTAAAGTCGGTTCCAGAGGCCCGTGTCCTGAAGCAAACCATCAAAGGTTCTGCTTCATGCCGCCAGGAGCGGCTGGATTCACATTTTTAAAGGCTGATTGAGGTTGGGGTAATTGGAGCTTCTTGCACCGTGACAGCGGGGGAGGAAGGCTTCAAGGTCTTCTGGAACCTCTGAAGTCCGTTTGGTACCTCGGGTCACGCAGTCGTCTGTTGTTGAGTTCGCCACGAAACTCAGAAAGTTATGCACAAATTTAGATGGAACTTACAGGAAATATAAGAAATGGGATAAGGAGCAGTTGATTAGATTTTGGGCCGGATCCGGGTAATTCCCACTGTGTTGTCTCACGTTTACCATACCAGCTTCAACTTCTGCGCAGACCTGGTTAAATTAAGGCCCAAATTAAGGATCCTTAAGTGTCCAAAGTGCGGCCCGGGGGCCATTTGCGGCCCGCAGGTATTTTTTTAACGGCCTCACGGCACATTTTAAAAATACGATTGAAACGTAGTACGATCCGTTGTACACGTTGTACCGATCCGTTGTGGTGAAGAAGGAGCTGAGCCGGAAGGCAAAGCTCTCAATTTACCGGTCGATCTACGTTCCCATCCGGTTTAGCTCGGTTGGTAGAGTGGCCATGCCAGCAACTTGAGGGTTGCAGGTTCGATTCCCGTTTCTGCCAACCTAGTCACTGCCGTTGTGTCCTTGGGCAAGACACTTTACCCACCTGCTCCCAGAGCCACCCACACTGGTTTGAATGTAACTTAGATATTGGGTTTCATTATGTAAAGCGCTTTGAGTCCATCCATTTTTCCATTTTCTACCGCTTATTCCCTTTTGGGGTCGCAGGGGGCGCTGGCGCCTATCTCAGTTACAATCGGGCGGAAGGCGGGGTACACCCTGGACAAGTCGCCACCTCATCGCAGGGCCAACACAGATAGACAGACAACATTCACACTCACATTCACACACTAGGGCCAATTTTAGTGTTGCCAATCAACCTATCCCCAGGTGCATGTCTTTGGAAGTGGGAGGAAGCCGGAGTACCCGGAGGGAACCCACGCATTCACGGGGAGAACATGCAAACTTCACACAGAAAGATCCCGAGCCTGGATTTGAACCCAGGACTGCAGAAACTTCGTATTGTGAGGCAGACGCACTAACCCCTCTGCCACCGTGAAGCCCACGCTTTGAGTCACTAGAGAAAAAGCGCTAAATAAATATAATTCACTTCACTTCACCTATGGTCATGAGCTTTGGGTCATGACCGAAAGGATAAGATCACGGGTAGAAGCGGCCGAAATAAGTTTACTCTCACTTAGAGATAGGGTGAGAAGCTCTGCCATCCGGGAGGAACTCAAAGTAAAGCCGCTGCTCCTCCACATCGAGAGGAGCCAGATGAGGTGGTTTGGGCATCTGGTCAGGATGCCACCCGAACGCCTCCCGAGGGAGGTGTTTAGGGCACGTCCAACCGATAGGAGGCCACGGGGAAGACCCAGGACACGTTGGGAAGACTATGTCTCCCGGCTGGCCTGGAAACGCCTCGGGATCCCCCGGGAAGAGCTAGACGAAGTGGCTGGGGAGAGGGAAGTCTGGGCTTCCCTGCTTAGGCTGCTACCCCCGAGACCCAACCTCGGATAAACGGAAGAAGATGGTCGATTGAAACATTTTTAAAACGTAAAAAGTGATATAAAAGAGCAAACGGGTGACGAGGGTGGACGCTCCCCTTTCCTCTCCTGCTTGCTTCTTTGTCTTCTCTTTAACTTTCTTGTTGCCTCTTTTTGCACTGCTCTCCAAATCTAAACATTGGAACTATTTAACTGGCCTCAACAAAATTGACAAGATCTTGGGTTTGGGGGAACCTGCTGTCGTGAAGAAGCGGTTGTTGCTGGACACACGACGGACTCTTGGGAGAAGAAGGAGGGCCACGTGCCTGGCGACCCTTTTCTGTCGACGACATGAAGACATCCACTTATTCAGAATTATGACAACAGGACATCTGCTGATTGGAGTAAGCGGTGCTCTGGTTTATCGACAAATTGCAAGTTGCTGGCAGTCTTCAAAGTACCCCAAAGCTGCCACAAATGATTGGAGGATGCGAGAAGAACTGTGGATTACATCGGACTGTCTACCCCGCAGTTTTTGAGGACCAGTCATAGACAATTTAGAGTGAAAAGCAAATTTTATTTTCACCCGCATACAAAACATTCTAACTTGGATTGTTTCCCTGGCTTCGAGACTCTCCCGAAGGACGGTGTGGTGAAGACACAACAAACTCCCTTCTTGTCTCTCATGGACACACACCTGTTGTTGTTGACTTTGGACTAGCGACTGCACAAAACATCAAGGCCACGGAACAGAGACACACTACGGGCTTACACACACACATCCACAAAAATATACGCCACACATACACACCCCATCCCCCCCAACCCAACGCTCTTGACGCAGATCCCGTAGGGGTGATGAATGGATGGTCAGCGCCTGAGAGCTGCGGCCTACCACCATGACCTTGAACCACCTTCCCTCTGGGATGTATGTGGTAACATGTATATGTGCTTTTTCTATGGAGGTTTTTTTCCCACTCCAGACTGGGCCCCCTTTCTAGTTTGTATTTTTTTACTCATCCTTCCCCAGCGTTTACCTTTTTCCCATCTTTTACGGGGCGCCTTCTGGCGACCCATCAGCGTTTTTGTTCTGTAACCCTGTACACTGTTTGTTTGTCTAATCTTGAACAGGTTTGTGCTGAAAACAAAGTTTCGTTGTACTTGTGCAATGACAATAACGACCTATCCTATCCTATCCTATCCTGAAATGTATCAACAAAAATGTTGCAATGTTTACTCTAATAATTCTTTAAAAAATAATAATGAATCAAAATCAATGTCATTATGAATTATTGACCTATTCAAGGCTCCAATTACGTCACGTTAAATTTTCCACTTTGAGATATTTTTTGGGGAAAATTGTTGCATATTTTGTGTTGGCCATATAAAAAACTGAGCTGTTTTTTTTAAAGAAGGGCCTAAGATGAGCAAACAAAAAACATAAACAACAATAAAACTTATAATTTACAGATAGAGCTGAAGTTGATCTCGAAATTATTGTGTTAAAAGTAAACAGTAAAAAAATGTATAATTTATTTTCTAACACTTTAATGAGTAGGACACTTTTGGATCCCCAATCATTTTAGTGTGATTTTTTTAAAGTACCATTGCTCAAAAAATAATAATGAATCAAAATCAATGTAGTTATTGACCTTTTTAATGCTCCAGTTACAAATATAATCTCAAATATTCCACTTAAAAAAATATTGGGTGAAAATATTGCTTTTTTTGTGATTTTTCCATAAAAAAACTGGGTTTTTGTGACAAAACAAGCATACAACTTCAATCTTTAAAAACGTCACATTGACAGATAGACTTAATGTTGATCTAGGGATTTAATACTTGAATAATAATAAAAATAATAATACTGAATAATGACACACAATTAATATTTTTTGGACCAAAACCCTTTGGGGTCCCCGGGATCAAGCCTGAGTGGAGGCCAAATATATATATTTTTTATACATATATTGTATTGTTTTCTAAAATAAAACATATCAAAGTGGCCCCCGCTTGCTTAGATTTTTCAGTGTGCGGCCCTAAGACCGTAAGTCTTGAACCAAACAAAGTATAGCAGTAAAGCAAAATATGGCAGTAAAAAACAACACAAAAAACTTTAAATGTTCCATTGAAAATATAGAACATTACACACGGCGCTCAAAAATCTGTCAAAATGTTTTTAGTACGACTTCGGTAAGCTTTGAAGCCGCACCGCTTGAAGGATTGTCGGCGCATTAAACGTAGGAGTATTATTATGTTGTGTGTATAAGGACCGCAAACTGGTATCTATTAGCAGACATATTGTCTGGTGTTTTGTTTCGGAATATTATGCAAACTAACTTTTTTTTACTTTCTGGTACCTGCTTATGTGTATTTGGGATCTGCATAAGTCCTGAAAATGAGCGTGTGTCCGCAATTGTAGTCCGTGCCGAGGCCATAGTTATAAGCTACATTTTTTCCCTCTATCTTCTTGTTATGGGACATTCATACTCCGCTGTTGCCATTTGTAATATAAAGTAGTGTAAAGTTCTTACTTATATGTGTCAGTAAACTCACCACGAAAGGGCTAAAAGATACTGGTGAAGTGAGTTTACATTATTCATCCGAGGAACTTTAGTTATCAGAGAGTTCCGGTCGGGACAGTTTTCCACGGGACCTTGTTGTTTCACTAGTGAGCCACGGATGAGGAGATGTTGCTCCGTTATTGATTGAAGTAAAATCTGAATGTCGTTAAAACAGTTAGCTTTGTCTTTTGACACTTCTTCCACTCCCGTCCTTGCATGCTACACCATACTGGCCAACCTTGAGACCTCCGAATTCGGGAGATCGGAGGGGTTTAGGTGGGCAGGGTTGGGGAGGTGGGGTAGTGAGTAGCAAAGGGTGTATATTGTAGCGTCCCGGAAGAGTAAGTGCTGCAAGGGGTTCTGGGTATTTGTTCTGTTGTATTACAGTGCGGATGTTCTCCCGAAATGTGTTTGTCATTCTTGTTTGGTGTGGGTTCACAGTGTGGCGCATATTTGTGACAGTGTTAAAGCAGTTCATACGGCCACCCTCAGTGTGACCTTTATGGCTGTTGACCAAGTATGCCTTGCATTCACTTGTGTGTGTATATAAGCCGCATATATTTTGTGAATGCCTCCAATATTGTCGTCCGGGTGGAAATCGGGAGAAATTCGGGAGAAATTCGGGAAAATGGTTGCCCCAGGAGATATTCGAGAGAGGCACTGAAACTCGTGAGTCTCCCGGGAGGGTTGGCAAGTATGCGCTACACCGCTACAACAAAGATGATGCTGTCAAAGTGGAGGGATGTAAGTAAGACCGCCCACTGAATGACGCATCTTTAAACGACTGTCAGCAAGCGACTTGAAGTTGGTCAGTAAAACATCCTCTATACAACATTCTGACCATGTTATGTAGACCACAAGGAAGTCTTTTACATTTGGGAACAAAATCATAATATAACTCCTTTAATGCGCCTTATAATCCAGTGCGCCTTATATATGAAAATAAACCTGACTAGACCTGCTCATCGGCAGTGTGCCTTATAATCCGGTGTGCCCTATGGTCCCAAAAAACACGGTGAGCACATATATTGTTCATGTAGGTTTTTTTTATTTATTTTTAGCTGACTTTTCCTAGTATTTATTTACGGTTTAGAATCTATAAAAAAAAAGTGTGTTTTACATTGGAATTAAAAATGATAGAAAACATTCCCAAAACATTTTTTTCTAGAGATGTCCGGTAATATCTCACTTTAAAATTCTTTAAAAAATGTAATATCGGAAATTATCGCTATCGGTTTCAAAATGATCAGTATCAGTTTCAAAAAGTAAAATGACTTTTTAAAACGCCGCTGTGTACATGGACGTGGGGAGGAGTACAGAGCGCCAATAAACCTTAAAGGCACATAATAATCACATAATATCTACGGCTTTTCACACACACACACACGTGAATGCAAGGCATACTTGGTCAACAGCCAGGTCACACTGAGGGTGGCTGTTTAAACAACTTCAACACTGTTACAAATATGTGCCACACTCTGAACCCACACCAAACAAGAATGACAACAACATTTACGCACCGTAACACTATATAAACACCACAGAACAAATACCCAGAACTAACTCTTCCGGGACGCTACAAGATAAAAAAAAACCCTCCCCCCACCTCAACCTCCTCATCCTCTCTCAGGGAGAGCATGTCCCAAATTCCAAGCTGCTGTTTTGAGGCATGTTAAACAAAAATAATGCACTTTTGTGACTTCAATAATAAATATGGCAGTGCCATATTGGCATTTTTTCCATAACTTGAGTTCATTTATTTTGGAAAACCTTGTTACATTGTTTAATGCATCACAACAAAATTAAGCATAACAATGTGTTAATTCCACGACTGTATATATCGGTATCGGTTGATATTGGTATCGGTAATTAAGAGTTGGACAATATCGGATATCGGCAACAAAGCCATTATCGGACCTCTCTAATGTTTTCCCTTTAAGTCGTGGACGGCTCCAGTTTGAAAATGTCAAATTCCAGGACCAGTTCCTCCTGATAGCGACGTCTCCCCGCTTCCTTCCTTCCATTAACATTCAGTAATATAGGTCAAGCTGCATATTTCCGCTGCGCTTCTCCAGCAGGTACGCTCCATCGATGGCTCGTTAACCTTTAGTCCTTCCAGCGCAGGACATTTAAGTCCAGCCAAAGGCTGAATAAAAACCGACCAGTCCCCAACAAAGTGTAGATATAACATTGGATGGCGTGGCGTTCTTTCGGCAGCTCATCCTTTAACATTGCCAGCGAGTTTGTTGCTACTGTATTTATATTATCATTCGGTGCAGCCGGGCTGGAGCAGGAGGGGATAGAAAGAGGAAAAAAAACGGAAGACAGAGGGGGGAAATTGTGGGGACCAGAGGGTTATAAGACAGAGAGACAAAAACAACAACAGCAAACACAACAATAGAACAACATCAGCAAATTGGATGTACAAATATGATGGTAAAAGTGATAGCAAAGAAGCAGTTAGTGAAATAAATAATGATACAGAAACGACAATGACAATTATTACACTACACATGGAGCAATACAAATACCAATAGAAATAGCGCTATTGATACTGAACAATACCAATAATTTACTTCTATTATCAACAATATCGAATAGTTGTTCAAATGTAACAATAGATATACATCATGATAACTAGAGATACAAAAGAAAGCAGAAAAATGGAGGGTCACGAAAGAGAAACAAACTGTATTAACCTTGTAGATTGTTATAGTTACAATAGTTGCTATTTCATCTGACAGCAAACTCAGAAAGCTGACTATCCACACACACACACACAGACACACAGACACACACACACACACACACACACACACACACACACACACACACACACACACACACACACACACACAGGTTATCATTTGGAATGGGAACCAAGTTGTCGGTCAGAACTTGTGGGGACCACCCTTTCTACAGGTTGTGGAGGCATAAAAAAATGGGGTAAAATGGCCACTGGCCAGTTAGCTCATAGACGTCTTTAAATCTCTGGATTGATGAAGTAATGTGCTGATCAGTCTTACTGGGGACCCTGGGGAAAAAGAGTTAATATGGTTCATGGGAACCAAATTTAAAATTTAAATCATTTTGCATAATACACACAAATGTGTTCGTGACTACTGAGGACTATTAAAAAAAAAAAAAAAGTTCAAATTAAACATGGCAATCCTCAGAATAAAGTACCACAGCTGTACCTTTTCGGAAGTGTCACCACTTAAATGTTAAAGCAAATCCTGCATCTTCTGTGACATTACTGAAAACTGCTATTTAGCAGTAATGAAGTTGTCTGCAACTTCAACTACCACATATAAAAGGCTATAGAATGGATCTGACTATCATTTAAAAAGGTTTCCCTTTAGAGGACCTGTTGTTTTGGTCCCCATACCGTCAGAAGTCCCCTAAAGGTGACTGTGCAAACACAGCGATGTCCCCGTTAAGTCAGCATTGTCAGAACACACACGCACGCACGCACGCACACACACACACACACACACACACACACACACACACACACACACACACACACACACAGGTTATTATTTAGAATGGGGACTAAGTTGTTGATCAGAACTTGTGGGGACCACCCTTTCTACAGGTTGTGGTGGCATAAAAAAATTAGGTAAAATGGCTACTGCCCAGTTAGCAAATACTCGTCTTTAAATCTCTGGATTGATGAAGTAATGTGCTGATCAGGTCCCTTAGGGACCTGTTTTTTTGGTCCCCATACCGTCAGATGTCCCCTAAAGGTGACTGCGTAAACAGAGCGAGTACCCATTAAGTAAGAATTGCCAGAACACACACACACACACGCACGCACTAACGCACACAAGCGCACACACACACACACACACACACACACACCCCCCCCCCCACACACACACACGCGCAGTCATTTGGAATGTGGACCAAGTTGTTGATCAGAACTTGTGGGGACCACCCTTTCTACAGGTTGTGGTGGCATAAATAAATGAGGTAAAATGGCCACTGCCCAGTTAGCAAATACTCGTCTTTACATCTCTGGATTGATAAAATAATGAGCTGATCACAGGTCCCTTACCTGTTTTTTTGGTCCCCATACCGTCAGAGGTCCACTAAAGGTGACAGTGTAAACAGAGCGAGTCCCCATTAAGTAAGAATTGCTAGAACACACACACACACACACACACACACACACACACACACACACACACACACACACACACGCGACTCCCTCGTTTGGAGTGGAAGTCTAATTACATGTACACAATCTATAGTTACAGACTTTGTGACTTCAATAATATAGCAGTGCCATGTTGGCATTTATTTTTCAAAACTTGAGTTGATTTATTTTGGAAAACCTTGTTACGTTGTTTAATGGATCCAGCGGAGCATCACAACAAAAATTAGGCATAATAATGTGTTAATTCCACAACTGTATATATCGGTATCGGTTGAAATCGGAATCGGCAATTAAGAGTTGGACACTATCTGGATATCGGCAAAAAAGCCATTATCGGACATCTCGGACATTCTTAGCTATTAATGTTTAGAATACAGCATCAGAGACATTATTTCGGAGTGAAATAATTTCGAGTAAGATTAATACCGCATAACACATGATTTGCAGTAAGGTACTGATATCATCCTGTAATGGTGTGGGTATTTGTCCTCGAACGCTAGAACCCTGTAAACACCACCCTTCCTTTTCATGTTGCTTCCAAATACAAGCATACAGCACTTTAAACAGGTTTTCGTTGCCGCCTGCACTTTTGGAGCGTTTTAACCAAGAACAGCTGCCCGTTTTATGGAAAGAGAAGAATGCAGGCATGAAGCAATATTTTTTTGGTGGAGCTCATCAGTGTAAGGGACCTCCTGTTGTTTTAATCAGCATTTAACTTAGACACAAGAAGGTGATGAATAATTAAACCCCCACCCCCCCCAAAAAACCAACTGTGAGCCTGGCAATGACAAGAAGCTGACACTCTCAAGGCTCGGGAAACATATCCTGTAGTTTGTGATGGTTCAAAACTCTTGCAATAGACTGTGACAAGCCTCAGGTCGAGTTCAGAAATAAGAAGCTTGTGTTTATTACTGAAGATTTTCACATGACAACTCAAATTATCACACGTACGAGATACACCTCAGTCTCCGAGATGCTAACCTTCCACTGACCCAATCCTCCAAGCCTTTTTGTTTCTCACTTTGACTATGAAGCCCAATCTTGACATGGTCATGGATAATGAGAGCATCTCCAAAGTTCTTACGACTTAGCATTCGGACCTGAGCTCCTGTACACATTGAAAATCAAAAGAAATGTTCTGGTTTCCTTCCCGAGATGTGTACTTCATCCAAATGTCTTTGGTCAAGAAAGTCACAAACCATTCTGACAACCTCCTTGAACAAAGCCTCCAACATTTTCCTGAGGGAACTCTCCTCAAGGAATCAATAAAGTACTATCTATCTATCTATCTATGAAACCTGAGAGTTCAGAGTTGGCATGACACTGGTCTGAGGTGCAAGAAAACCTTGGACAAGGGAGGACAGTTGTAAGCATTTTGCCTCGATCTGACTAATCCAAATCTATGAGCATCAACAAAATGTTTTTTCTCTCTTGGCTCTTGGCAAAGGCGGTCACACTCCCTCTCTGTGTCTGCCCTGCTTTCCTCTTTTTCCCGTTTAACTTACTTGTTGCCTCATTTTGCACCGCTGTCCACAATCTAAACTATTGAAATAATCAACTTGACTCTCAACAACCTCTCTGTCCTGTCAGAACTCTTTGGATAAGAGAAGTGCCGCGAGCCTGGCGACCCTTCCAGTCGAGGACGTTGACGGAATCTACCTGTTTGGAACCACGGTGACAGGACATCTGCTGATTGGAGTATTGATTGATTGATTGGAACTTTTATTAGTAGATTGCACAGTACAGTACATATTCCGTACAATTGACCACTAAATGGTAACACCCAAATAAGTTTTTTCAACTTGTTTCAGTCCACGTTAATCAATTCATGGTAAGCGTTGCCCTGGTGTATCGGAAAATAGAAAGATGCTCAAAGTACCCCAAAGTAGAACTGTGGACACTCAGACTTTTGTGATTTTTGGATAACATCGGACCATGCCCCAAGTGGAGTAGTTCAAGTACCTAGGAGTCCAGTTCACGAGTGAGGGAAGAGTGGATCGTGAGATCGACAGGCGGATCGGTGCGGCGTCTTCAGTAATACGGACGCTTTATAGATCCACTGTGGTGAAGAAGGAGCTGAGCCAGAAGGCACAGCTCTCAATTTACCGGTCAATCTACGTTCCCATCCTCACCTATAGTCATGAGCTTTAGGTTATGACCGAAAGGACGAGATCATGGGTACAAGCGGCCGAAATTAGTTTCCTCCGCCGGGTAGCGGGGCTCTCCCTTAGAGATAGGGTGAGTAGCTCTGCCATCCGGGGGGAACTCAAAGTAAAGCCGCTGCTCCTCCACATCAAGAGGAGCCAGATGAGGTGGTTTGGGCATCTGGTCAGGATGCCACCCGAACGCCTCCCTAGGGAGGTGTTTAGTGCACGTCCAACTGGTAGGAGGCCACGGGGAAGACCCAGGACACGTTGGGAAGACTATGTCTCCCGACTGGCCTGGGAACGCCTCGGGATTCCCCGGGAAGAGCTGGACGAAGTGGCTGGGGAGAGGAGAGTTTGGGCTTCCCTGCTTAGGCTGCTGCCCCCGCGACCCGACCTCGGATAAGCGGAAGAAAATGGATGGATGGATGGTATTGATTGATTGATTGGAACTTTTATTAGTAGATTGCACAGTACAGTACATATTCCGTACAATTGACCACTAAATGGTAACACCCAAATACATTTTTCAACTTGTTTAAGTCGGGGTCCACGTAAATCAATTCATGGTAAGCGTTGCCCTGGTGTATCGATAAATACGAAGATGCTCGCAGCCATTCAAAGTACCCCAAAGCAGCCACAAATGATTGGTGGATGCGAGTAGAACTGTGGACACTGAGACTTTTATGATTTTGGATAACATCGGACCATGGCTACATATGCACACATACCCCCGACTCCACGCCTTTGCCACCGCTTCAACTAACGTGGTGTGATGGACAACAGGGCAGCGCCCCTAATGGCTGGTAGCTTCGGGCCGATAGCCTTTTGCAAGTCTTGTGGATTCTGTGTCAATGTGTATAAGTGCCAATTAGCTATCAAGTTTTTTTCTCTCGGCCTGAGTCTGTGCTCCTTCCCCTTGTAGGAGCCCAGTCTGAGATAATCTTTTCAGCGTCTACCTTTTCGCCACATTTTACTGGGTGACGTAAGTGGCAACCCAACACTATTCCTGTTTTGTTACTATACAATGTTTCTCTAATCTTGAACGGGTTTGTGGTGATAATGAAATTTCGTTGTAAAGAGCATACCATACAACTTTAACATTTGACAACCAAATAATTAAACAAGGTGACTCGGTAAAGAATCTGGGTATTATCTTCGACCCAACTCTCTCCTTTGAGTCACACATTAAAAGCGTTACTAAAACGGCCTTCTTTCATCTCCGTAATATCGCTAAATTTCGCTCCATTTTGTCCACTAAAGACGCTGAGATCATTATCCATGTGTTTGTTACGTCTCGTCTCAATTACTGTAACGTATTATTTTCGGGTCTCCCCATGTCTAGCATTAAAAGATTACAGTTGGTACAAAATGCGGCTGCTAGACTTTTGACAAGAACAAGAAAGTTTGATCACATTACGCCTGTACTGGCTCACCTGCACTGGCTTCCTGTGCACTTAAGATGTGACTTTAAGGTTGTACTACTTACGTATAAAATACTACACGGTCTAGCTATATCCTATCTTGCCGATTGTATTGTACCATGTGTCCCGGCAAGAAATCTGCGTTCAAAAGACTCCGGCTTATTAGTGATTGCTAAAGCCCAAAAAGAGTCTGCGGGCTATAGAGCGTTTTCCGTTCGGGCTCCAGTACTCTGGAATACCCTCGCGGTAACAGTTCAAGATGCTACCTCAGTAGAAGCATTTAAGTCTCACCTTAAAACTCATTTGTATACTCTAGCCTTTAAATAGACCTCCTTTTTAGACCAGTTGATCTGCCGCTTCTTTTCTTTTTCTCCTATGTCCCCCCCTCCCTTATGGAGGGGGTCCGGTCCGATGACCATGGATGAAGTACTGGCTGTCCAGAGTCGAGACCCAGGATGGATCGCACGTCGGGACCCAGGATGGACCGCTCGCCTGTGTATCGGTTGGGGACATCTCTACGCTGCTGATCCACCTCCGCTTGGGATGGTTTCCTGTGGACGGGACTCTCGCTGCTGTTTTGGATCTGCTTTGAACTGAACTCTCGCGGCTGTGTTGGAGCCACTATGGATTGAACTTTCACAGTATCATGTTAGACCCGCTCGACATCCATTGCTTTCGGACCCCTGGGGGGGTGGGGTGGGGTGGGGGGTGGGGTGGGGGGGTGGGTTTGCCCACATCTGAGGTCCTCTCCAAGGTTTCTCATAGTCAGCATTGTCACACTGGGTGTGAGTTTTCCTTGCCCTTATGTGGGTTCTTCCGAGGATGTCGTAGTCGTAATGGTGTGAACAGTCCTTTGAGACATTTGTGATTTGGGGCTATATAAATAAACATTGATTGATTGATTGAGAAACTTCAAAGACAAACTGCAGAGTCCAGCCGCGAATGATTGAACACTCTGAGAATACAATGACCTGGATGAACGAGAACATCCATAGACGGACTGGACGATTGGTGTTTTCCTGCCAGGTAGATCTAATTGTATAAGTCCGTAAAGGTCTGAAGTCTAACAACCTGTCCTGTTTGAGTATCGTCTTGACAAATGAGACAGTGGTTAAAAATACATTTGATTTGAGAGGCGTCGGAACGACTGAACGCAGAAGACTTGAAAAAGCTTTGTTGAAACTTTTCATGCACTGTTTAGATCCTCCGTGGAGACGGGCAGCCAGAAAAGTAACAATCACAGGGCTGTCAGAGCGTGTTGACGGTGTTCTTTCCACCTGACGTCTCTCAGCCCAACCCTCCCCCACAAAAACACTTTTCCTTGCCCCCGTCCCCCCCCCTCCTCCACCCACCCTCAGGAGCGAGACAATCAGAACCGGTTTTGACGGGCTGCGCTGAAAGTGGAATCTGGTCTCTTGAATATAAAACCTGTGAATTAACGTCAATCAAAAACAAAAGTGCGGGGCAATTTTTACTTCTTCTCATTAGCCACTTCAGTCATCTGACGGGCGCTTGAACAGTGATCCGTGTAATAGAGGGCACAGGCACACAGACGCACACTTTTTTGTTGTCAGGCTATTGTACTCGCTATAAAACACGTGTATGCAAGAGAAGAAGGCTTTTTTTTGTGGGCGGATACAAACAGTATGTCTAATATGCCGACACTTGACCGTTGGAAACGTGCTGGACTCTTGACCCCTGAGATGTAGTATTTACTCAGAGCAGAGACAATAGATACAGAGGTGCTACGCAGGATCCTTGGACTTACTCTGAGGATTTCGAAAAGACACCGTTTCATGATCAAAGTGAAGTGATTGCAGGGGTCAGCAACCTTTTTGAAACCAAGAGCTACTTCTTGGGTACTGATTAATGCGAAGGGCTACCAGTTTGATACACACTTAAATAAATTGCCAGAAATAGCCAATTTGCCCAATTTACGTTTAATAAATAAATCTATATATATATACAAAAATGGGTATTTCTGTCTGTCATTACGTCGTACATTTTTTTCCTTTTACGGAATGTTTTTTTGTAGAGAGTAAAAGATGAAAAAAAACACTAAATTGAATTTTTTTTTTAATTTAATTATATTTATATAGCGCTTTTTCTCTAGTGACTCAAAGCGCTGTACATAGTGAAACCCAATATCTAAGTTAGATTCAAACCAGTGTGGGTGGCACTGGGAGCAGGTGGGTACTTTAAGTTTCTTGCCCAGGGACACAACAGCAGTGACTAGGTCGGCAGAAGCGGGAATTGAACCTGCAACCCTCAAGTTGCTGGCACTGCCACTCTACCACCTGAGCTAAACCGCCAATTTAGCTCCAATTGAACGGTTTAAAAGTGGAAAAAACACGAAAAAAAATGAAAATGTTATTTTGAAACATAGTTTATCTTCAATTTCGACTCTTTAAAATTCAAAATTCAACTGAAAAAAATAACGGAAAAAAATAACTAATTTGAATCTTTTTGAAAAAATTAAAAAAAATATTTATAGAAATCCTTAGTAATTTTTCCTCATTAAGATTAATTTTAGAATTTTGATGACATGTTTTAAATAGGTTAAAATCCAATCTGCACTTTGTTAGAATATATAACAAATTGGACCAAGCTATATTTCTAACAAAGACAAATCATTCCGTTGTACATTTTTTTCCTTTTACGGAAGGTTTTTTTGTAGAGAATAAAAAATGAAAAAAACAAACACTAAATTGAACAGTTTAAAAGACGAGAAAACACAAAAAAAATTAAAATTTAATTTTGAAGCATAGTTTATCTTCAATTTCGACTCTTTAAAATTCAAAATTCAGCCGAAAAAAATGAAGAGAAAAACTAGCTAATTTGAATATTTTTGAAAAAATTTAAAAAATAATTTATGGAACATCCTTAGTAATTTTTCCTGATTAAGATTAATTTTAGAATTTTATGAGATGTTTTAAATAGGTTAAACTCCAATCTGCAATTTGTTAGAATATATAAAAAATTGGACCAAACTATATTTCTAACAAAGACAAATCATTATTTCTTCCAGATTTTCCAGAACAAAAATTTCCAAAGAAATTTAAAAGACTTTGAAATAGGATTTAAATTTTATTTTACAGATTTTCCAGATTTGACAGAACATTTTTTTTGAATTTCAATCATAATAAGTTTGAAGAAATATTTCACAAATATTCTTCGTCGAAAAAACAGAAGTTAAAATGAAGAATTAAATTAAAATGTATTCATTATTCTTTATATAAAAAAATAATTTACTTGAACATTGATTTAAATTGTCAGGAAAGAAGAGGAAGGAATTGAAAAGGTAAACAGGTAAATGTGTTTAAAAATCCTAAAATCATTTTTAAGGTTGTATTTTTTATCTAAAATTGTCTTTTTACGTTTTAAAAATTTTTCAATCGTATTTTTAAAATGTACCGTGGGGCCGTTAAAAAGTTACTTGCGGGCCACAAATGGCCCCCGGGCCGAACTTTGGATACATGCTTGAAACTAGAATATCAAGTGTTGCAAAGCTGTGTCATCAACACTCACAAGTATAAGACTATTTTTTTAAAGTAATCATTTCTTATTTCGAGCATGAAAAAAAAAATCATGACTTTGACACAATTGTGTCTCATAATTAAAACAGATGACAACCAAATTGACTTTGCTGTTTTATTTTCAATTAAACAATAAGAAAATAGGTACTCATATACTAGTACAGTTATTAGTGAGAATATACTTATTTTAAAGGGGAACATTATCACAATTTCAAAAGGGTTAAAAACAATAAAAATCAGTTCCCAGTGGCTTGTTGTATTTTTTAAATTTTTTTCCAAAATTTTACCGGTCTCGGAATATCCCTACATAAAGCTTTAAAGTGCCTTATTTTCGCTCTCTGCGAAGACACTGTCCATTTCCCTGTGACGTCACACAGTGCTGCCAATGTAAACAAACAATGGTGAATACCACAGCAAGATATAGCGACATTAGCTCGGATTCAAACTCGGATTTCAGCGATTTAAGCGATTCAACAGATTACGCATGTATTGAAACAGATGGTTGGAGTATGAAAGTATTGAAGAAGAAACTGAAGCTATTGAGCGAATTCATAGTCATAGCATGGCCGAATAGCTGTGTTAGCATCGCCGGTAAAATGTGCGGACCAAACGATCAGGACTTTCGCATCTTGTGACACTGGAGCAACTTAAATCCTTTGGTTGGTAAGTGTTTTTTTCGCATTAAAAGTGGGTGGAAGGAAACATAATATCGTTGCAAATGCATCTGCAGGTTATCCATACATCTCTGTGCCATGTCTGCTTTAGCACCGCTGATAAATAGCATGTTAGCATCGATTAGCTGGCAGTCAACATCAACAAAACTCACTTTTGTGATTTCGTTGACTATCGTTGCAAATGCATCTGCAGGTTATCCATATATCTCTGTGCCATATCTGCCTTAGCATCGCCGGTCAAATATGGAGACACTCCGGCACATTCAATGGGGGTCTGGCGGCAGATTTCTTGCCAGTGGTGCAACTTGAATCCCTCCCTGTTAGTGTTGTTACACCCTCCGACAACACACCGACGAGGCATGATGTCTCCAAGGTTCCAAAAAATAGTCAAAAAAACGGAAAATAACAGAGCTGAGACCCGGTGTTTGTAATGTGTTGAAAATGAAAATGGTGGGTGTGTTACCTCGGCGACGTCACATTCTGACGTCATCGCCTCCAGCGCGATAAACAGAAAGGCGTTTAATCCGCCAAAATTCACCCATTTAGAGTTCGGAAATCGGTTAAAAAAATAGATGGTCTTTTTTCTGCACCATCAAGGTATATATTGACGCTTACATAGGTCTGGTGATAATGTTCCCCTTTAATGTATTTTTGGGTTCATTGAAGTTAGCTCATTTTACTTGTTTTGGAAAGTCTTGACAACCCGAATTTTCTTGTTCTATTGGAAGATCATTTTGCTGAGTTCAAATAAAATACGCCTATCTTTCGTATTTTTTTTTCTTGTTTTTGAACACTGACTTTTTGCAGTGTAGAAAACATAAAAGCATGTCGTGAGGTCGGGAACGTCGCTTTACTTGCTCCGCTTCCCGGATAATGGCCCTTGATGTCTTTTTAAGTGGCCGTGCATTAAAGTGCGCTGCTGTGAAAAGTATTTTCTAAATTTGCAATTGACAGACAGAGCACTTCACAAGGCTCGTCGTCTACATCAGGCCTATTCTGAGTCGGGGGGTCAAATATAGAGGAAAAAAAATTGGTCTCGGGGCCTTTTTTAGGAACCTAACAATGTCTGATTGAATGCTAGAAACATTAAGATGTACCGCCTTAAAAAAACGGAATGCAATTTTTATTTTTTCACGGAATGAGACACCAAGAATGTACATGAAAATAAAGAAAGTGGGATTTACAATATTAACTATGAAGGATAAAACACTGAATATTGACAACATATGAACGCCACACCCCCTCTCCATTCACATATTTTACAATCAAGCTAAATGCAACAAACAGCAAAGGGTAAAAAAACAACAAAATAAAAACACTTAGTCAAATATATCTGATATATCACTAAGCTTTAGCTTTGTTTTAAAAATCTCCTTCCAAGTCTGTCCCTGACACCCGCATTTCAGGCTGGATGCTCTGGAAAAACTATGTGGAAACGCTGCCAATAGAACATAAAAATGTGGCTTTTCAAGACTTTCCAAAAGAAGTAAAATGAGCTTAAAATAAGTGAATTCTCAGTAATAGCAAGTGCACCTATGGACTGGACTCTCACACTATTTTGTTAGATCCACTATGGACTGGACTCTCAAACTATTATGTTAGATCCACTATGGACTGGACTCTCACACTATTATGTTAGATCCATTACGGACTGGACTCTCACTATTATGTTTATGGCTGGCTCACATCGTACGACCGCCAGACACTTCTGGATGTGGACACATCGGGCCGTTTTGGACTGATAGACGCGTGCGTGCTAAACATGCTAACTAGCATGGGAATACGTCGGCGGCTACATCCAGCGGCCTGTGAAGCAGGGGAGTCTAGTAGCAGCGGGGGCCGTCTACGGAGCAGACGCCAGCGGTGTGATCGGAAACGCGGATGTCGAGCGGGGCTAAAAACAAAGCAGAAGGCTAATCACCACAGAACACCACTTCCCTCCATACCGAAGACGGATTTAGATGGAAAATGCGAGACTACTGGTCTGGGTAAGGAGTCTGTTAAATTAGAACAAGTTTTTTCTGCTTTGAGGGTTTCAGAGTTGGACATGTGTTTTACTGAGGTGGCTAACTATGATGCGTGCAGTTTATCAAAGCAACAAACAAACAATCGGAAAATCCCCGTTACTGAGGTGGCTAACTATGATGCGTGCAGTTTATCAAAGCAACAATCAAACAATCGGAAAATTCCTGTCGTATCAATTCCTAGATATGGTCGTAATTATACTGAATGCACTGAGCATAATAAACACAACATTATTAATATTGCTACTACGGATAATTTGATCAAAAATTCCCTGAAACAGCCCACTACCTATAATATAGGGTTTTTTAAACATAAGATCATTGTCTCCCAAAACGTTGTTAGTTAATGATATTATCAGAGACAACAATCTTAACGTCATCGGTCTCAGCGAAACCTGGCTTAAACCAAACGACTTTTTTGCGCTAAATGAGGCATGTCCTCCTAACTTTACACATGCGCATATTGCCCGTCCGCTTAAAAGGGGTGGGGGGGTCGCACTAATATACAACGAAAACTTTAACCTTAGTCCTAACATAAATAATAAATATAAATCGTTTGAGGTGCTTACAATGAGGTCTGTCACACCGCTGCCTCTACACCTGGCTGTTATCTACCGCCCCCCAGGGCCCTATTCGGACTTTATCAATGAATTCTCAGAGTTCGTTGCTGATCTAGTGACACACGCCGATAATATAATCATAATGAGGGACTTTAATATCCATATGAATACCCCATCGGACCCACCGTGCGTAGCGCTCCAGACTGTAATTGATAGCTGTGGTCTCACACAAATAATAAATGAACCCACGCATCGCAACGGTAATACGATAGACCTAGTGCTTGTCAGGGGCATCACCGTTTCCAAAGTTACGATACTCCCGTATACTAAAGTATTGTCCGATCATTACCTTATAAAATTCGAGGTTCAGACGCATGTTCGTCAAACTAATAATAATAATAACTGCTATAGCAGCCGCAACATTAATGCTGCCACAACGACAACTCTTGCTGACCTACTGCCCTCGGTAATGGCACCATTCCCAAAGTATGTGGGCTCTATTGATAACTTCACTAACAACTTTAACGCTGCCCTGCGCGAAACCATTGATAACATAGCACCGCTAAAGTTAAAAAAGGCTCCAAAAAAGCGCACCCCGTGGTTTACAGAAGAAACTAGAGCTCAGAAATTATTATGTAGAAAGCTGGAACGCAAATGGCGCACGACTAAACTTGAGGTGCACCATCAAGCATGGAGTGATGGTTTAATAACTTATAAACGCATGCTTACCTTAGCTAAAGCTAAATATTACTCAAATCTCATCCACCGTAATAAAAACGATCCTAAATTTTTGTTTAGTACGGTAGCATCGCTAACCCAACAAGGGACCCCTTCCAGTAGCTCAACCCACTCAGCTGATGACTTTTTGCAATTCTTTAGTAAGAAAATTGAAGTCATTAGAAAGGAGATTAAAGACAATGCGTCCCAGCTACAACGGGGTTCTATTAACACTGATACGATGGTATATACGGCGGATACTGCCCTCCAAAATAGTTTCTCTCGTTTTGAGGAAATAACATTGGAGGAATTGTTACAACGTGTAAATGGAATAAAACAGACAACATGTTTACTTGACCCTCTTCCTGGGAAACTGATCAAGGAGCTCTTTGTATTATTAGGTCCATCAGTGCTAAATATTATAAACTTATCACTCTCCTCGGGCACTGTTCCCCTAGCATTCAAAAAAGCGGTTATTCATCCTCTTCTTAAAAGACCTAACCTCGATCCTGACCTCATGGTAAACTACCGACCGGTGTCTCACCTTCCCTTTATTTAAAAAATCCTCGAAAAAAATTGTTGCGGAGCAGTTAAATGAACACTTAGCGTCTAACAATCTATGTGAAACCTTTCAATCCGGTTTCAGGGCAAATCACTCCACGGAGACAGCCCTCGCAAAAATGACTAATGATCTATTGCTAACGATGGATTCTGATGCGTCATCTATGTTGCTGCTCCTCGATCTTAGCGCTGCTTTCGATACCGTCGATCATAATATTTTATTAGAACGTATCAAAACACGAATTGGTATGTCAGACTTAGCCCTGTCTTGGTTTAACTCTTATCTTACTGATAGGATGCAGTGTGTCTCCCATAACAATGTGACCTCGGACTACGTTAAGGTAACGTGTGGAGTTCCCCAGGGTTCGGTCCTTGGCCCTGCACTCTTCAGCATCTACATGCTGCCGCTAGGTGACATCATACGCAAATACGGTATTAGCTTTCACTGTTATGCTGATGACACCCAACTCTACATGCCCCTAAAGCTGACCAACACGCCGGATTGTAGTCAGTTGGAGGCGTGTCTTAATGAAATTAAACAATGGATGTCCGCTAACTTTTTGCAACTCAACGCCAAAAAAACGGAAATGCTGATTATCGGTCCTGCTAGACATCGAACTCTATTTAATAATACAACTCTAACATTTGACAACCAAACAATTAAACAAGGCGACACGGTAAAGAATCTGGGTATTATCTTCGACCCAACTCTCTCCTTTGAGGCACACATTAAAAGCGTTACTAAAACGGCCTTCTTTCATCTCCGTAATATCACTAAAATTCGCTCCATTCTGTCCACTAAAGACGCTGAGATCATTATCCATGCGTTTGTTACGTCTCGCCTCGACTACTGTAACGTATTATTTTCGGGTCTCCCCATGTCTAGCATTAAAAGATTACAGTTGGTACAAAATGCGGCTGCTAGACTTTTGACAAGAACAAGAAAGTTTGATCACATTACGCCTGTACTGGCTCACCTGCACTGGCTTCCTGTGCACTTAAGATGTGACTTTAAGGTTTTACTACTTACGTATAAAATACTACACGGTCTAGCTCCATCCTATCTTGCCGATTGTATTGTACCATATGTCCCGGCAAGAAATCTGCGTTCAAAGGACTCCGGCTTGTTAGTGATTCCCAAAGCCCAAAAAAAGTCTGCGGGCTATAGAGCGTTTTCCGTTCGGGCTCCAGTACTCTGGAATGCCCTCCCGGTAACAGTTCGAGATGCCACCTCAGTAGAAGCATTTAAGTCTCACCTTAAAACTCATTTGTATACTCTAGCCTTTAAATAGACTCCCTTTTTAGACCAGTTGATCTGCCGTTTCTTTTCTTTTTCTTCTATGTCCCACTCTCCCTTGTGGAGGGGGTCCGGTCCGAGGGGGTCCGGTCCGATCCGGTGGCCATGTACTGCTTGCCTGTGTATCGGCTGGGGACATCTTTGCGATGCTGATCCGCCTGCGCTTGGGATGGTTTCCTGCTGGCTCCGCTGTGAACGGGACTCTCGCTGCTGTGTTGGATCCGCTTTGGACTGGACTCTCGCGACTGTGTTGGATCCATTGTGGATTCAACTTTCACAGTATCATGTTAGACCCGCTCGACATCCATTGCTTTCCTCCTCTCTAAGGTTCTCATAGTCATCATTGTCACCGACGTCCCACTGGGTCATTATTGTCACCGATGTCCCACTGGGTGTGAGTTTTCCTTGCCCTTATGTGGGCCTACCGAGGATGTCGTGGTGGTTTGTGCAGCCCTTTGAGACACTAGTGATTTAGGGCTATATAAGTAAACATTGATTGATTGATTGATTGATGTTGGATCCACTATGGACTGGACTCTCACACTATTATGTTAGATCCACTATGGACCGGACTCTCACTATTATGTAAGATCCACTATGGACTGGACTATCACTATTATGTTCTATCCACTATGGACTGGACTCTCACTATTATGTTAGATCCACTATGGACTGGACTCTCACACTATTATGTTAGATCCACTATGGAGTGGACTCTCACACTATTTTGTTAGATCCACTATGGACTGGAGTCTCACACTATTATGTTAGATCCACTATGGACTGGACTCTCACTATTATGTTAGATCCACTATGGACTGGACTCTCACACTATTATGTAAGATCCACTATGGACTGGACTCTCACTATTATGTTCTATCCACTATGGACTGGACTCTCACTATTATGTTAGATCCACTATGGACTGGACTCTCACTATTATGTTAGATCCACTATGGACTGGACTCTCACACTATTATGTTGGATCCACTATGGACTGGACTCTCACTATTATGTTAGATCCACTATGGCCTGGACTCTCACTATTATGTTAGATCCAATATGGACTGGACTCTCACTATTATGTTAGATCCACTATGGACTGGACTCTCACTATTACGTTAGATCCACTATGGACTGGACTCTCACACTATTATGTTAGATCCACTAGGGACTGGACTCTCACTATTATGTTAGATCCACTATGGCCTGGACTCTCACACTATTTTGTTAAATCCACTATGGACTGGACTCTCACTATTATGTTAGATCCACTATGGACTGGACTCTCACAAAATTATGTTAGAGCCACTATGGACTGGACTCTCACTATTATGTTAGATCCACTATGGACTGGACTCTCACACTATTATGTTAGATCCACTATGGACTGGACTCTCACTATTATGTTAGATCCACTATGGACTGGACTCTCACTATTATGTTAGATCCACTATGGACTGGACTCTCACACTATTATGTAAGATCCACTATGGACTGGACTCTCACTATTATGTTCTATCCACTATGGACTGGACTCTCACTATTATGTTAGATCCACTATGGACTGGACTCTCACTATTATGTTAGATCCACTATGGACTGGACTCTCACACTATTATGTTGGATCCACTATGGACTGGACTCTCACACTATTATGTTAGATCCACTATGGACTGGACTCTCACTATTACGTTAGATCCACTATGGACTGGACTCTCACACTATTATGTTAGATGCACTATGGACTGGACCTTCACTATTATGTTAGATCCACTATGGCCTGGACTCTCACTATTATGTTAGATCCAATATGGACTGGACTCTCACTATTATGTTAGATCCACTATGGACTGGACTCTCACTATTACGTTAGATCCACTATGGACTGGACTCTCACACTATTATGTTAGATCCACTAGGGACTGGACTCTCACTATTATGTTAGATCCACTATGGCCTGGACTCTCACACTATTTTGTTAAATCCACTATGGACTGGACTCTCACTATTATGTTAGATCCACTATGGACTGGACTCTCACAAAATTATGTTAGATCCACTATGGACTGGACTCTCACTATTATGTTAGATCCACTATGGACTGGACTCTCACACTATTATGTTAGATCCACTATGGACTGGACTCTCAATATTATGTTAGATCCACTATGGACTGGACTCTAACACTATTATGTTAGATCCACTATGGACTGGACTCTCAAACTATTATGTTAGATCCACTATGGACTGGACTCTCACTATTATGTCAGATCCACTATGGACTGGACTCTTACTATTATGTTAGATCCACTATGGACTGGACTTTCACACTATTATGTTAGATCCACTATGGACTGGACTCTCACACTATTATATTAGATCCACAATGGACTGGACTCTCACAAAATTATGTTAGATCCACTATGGACTGGACTCTCACAAAATTATGTTAGATCCACTATGGACTGGACTCTCACAAAATTATGTTAGATCCACTATGGACTGGACTCTCACAAAATTATGTTAGATCCACTATGGACTGGACTCTCACAAAATTATGTTAGATCCACTATGGTCTGGACTCTCACTACTATGTTAGATACACTATGGACTGGACTCACAATAATATGTCAGACCCACTCCACATCCATTGCATTCGGTCTCCCCTAGAGGGGGAGGGAGGGGTCACCCACATCTGCGGTCCTCTCCAAGGTTTCTCATAGTCATTCACATTGACATCCCACTGGGTTGAGTTTTTCCTTACCCTTATGTGGGCTATGAACCGTGAATGTCGTTGGAGCTTGTGCAGCCCTTTGAGACACTTGTGATTTAGGGCTATATAAATAAACATTGATTGATTTGTGGATTTGCGCCTTATATATGACAAATAGACCATTCATCGGCAGTCCGCCTTGTAGTCCGGTGTGCCCTCTGGTCCGGAAAATACAGTTCTTGAAACAAATCCTGTCATTTTAACATGTAATGTGAATGTAATTTTACTTGTCACTCTGGTCAGGACTCCATTGCAAAACAGTTTTTTTTAAATCTCAATGGGATTTAAAGTTAAAAGTTAAAGTACCGATGATTGTCACACACACACGAGGTGTGGCGAAATTATTTGACCCACCACCCTTGACCACCCCCTGGGAGGTGAGGGGAGCAGTGAGCAGCAGCGGTGGCCGCGCCCGGGAATAATTTTTGGTGATTTTACCCCCCATTTCCATCCCTTGATGCTGAGTGCCAAGCAGGGAGGTAACTAACGGCTCCCATTTTTATAGTCTTTGGTATGACTCGGCCGGGGTTCGAACTCACAACGCAGACACTTTAACCACTAGGCCACTGATTATGTGATAAATCAAGGTTGAATAGAAAAAAAGAATGAAAAGAACGATCATATTAGAACAGGGGTCTCAAACTCAATTTACTTGGGGGCCACTGGATGCAGGCCACGACAAAAGATTTCTCCAAAAATTTATTTTTAAATGTCTCTATTTTTACTTTCATGTGAGGCAATGCAAATTAAATAGAAAAACAACAACACATAACGGTTTGAATTGGTCCAGGTTGTCGGGGACTGTTATTCCTGACGGACAGGTGTCGCGGTGCGCCTGCAGCCAGGCACGTGAGAAAATCCTCGTCTCCATGGCAACGTCTCTGTCATTTTAACTCATTTGCCGCTTTTCCACTAATGCAGGGGTAGGCAACCCAGAACGTTGAAAGAGCCATTTTGGACCCAAATAACACAACCATTCATACAAAACTCGCGGGCTGCACTAACATTAAACTTTCATATTAAGGTGGGGGCTGCAAAATAACGTGGCCCGCGCGTCTGAGACCCCTGTATTAGAAGAATGACGAGGCAAAACACAATTAGACTCCTTCTGTCACAAAGGAGAAAACCGTGTCCTTGTGTAATCTAGCAGGGGAGCCCAGCTCTGGTCTCTACGGGAAGAAGTGGAGGATGTTTGCAGAGACAACTTTGTGTTTGTATAGAAGGCGAAATCCGCCGTTTCTTAGCGAAGGCACAGATGGCGTGACGCAGAGTCGCCGCGCTTCCAAAACTGTGCACTTTTCGCCGCCGTTCCTTGAAACACTTCTTCCTTCCTTGGCGTAATCCAAGTCCATATTGATGGATTAATGGGGGATTAGTTTGCACCTGTCCCCGTTATTGCAGTCGCGGTGGCGCGACATCCGGCCTGGTCTACCACCGTGGAACCGGGCTGAGAGGCCGGGACAGGAGGGAAGGACGCTCAGGCTGAAAGAAAGAAGATGGCTGGTGCTTTTTTTTGGTCATAGCTCAACTAGGACTAAGCACGATTTACCCTGACTCCCATTACTCACATCATGCAGAGCTTTTTAAAAAAAATAATCTATAGCAGGGGTCACAGACGTTATTTTGCGGCCCCCACCTTAATATGAGAGTTTAATGTTAGTGCGGCCCGCCAGTTTTATATGAATGTTGTGTGCGGAGCTGAAGGAATCCACCAATCACGGTGTGGTATTTGGCTCTCGAGGGCCAAACATTGACGTCACTTGTGTGATGCAAGCAGAGAAAACCCTCCCCCTCCCTCACTCTACCCTCCCTCTTGCTCCAGACGGAGACGATTTTTGTTATTTGGGTGCAAAATGGCTCTTTCAACATTCGGGGTTGCCTACCCCTGCATTAGTGGAAAAGCGGCAAATGAGTGAAAGCGACAGAGACGTTGCCATGGAGACGAGGGGTTTTCTAACGTGTTGTTATTTGGGTCCAAAATGGCTCTTTCAACATTCTGGGTTGCCTACCCATGCATTAGTGGAAAAGCGGCAAATGAGTGAAAGTGACAGAGACGTTGCCATGGAGACGAGGGTTTTCTAACGTGCCTGGCTGCAGTCAGACCGCAACACCTGTCCGTCAGTAATAACAGTCCCCGATAACCTGGACCAATTCAAACCGTTGTTTTGTTTATTTTTTCATTTAATTTGCATTGCCTCACATTTCATAATCCTCATTTTGTTCATTTATATTTTGATTTTATTTAGTGAGCTGGCGGGTAAAGTGTCTTGCCCAAGGACACAGGATGGCGGAAAGGGGGGGGATCGAACCTGGAACCCTCAAGTTGCCAACGGAGTCACGCCACTACAGTAAGTCTTTGCTGTCGTCCAGCATTCTGTTTTTGTTTACTGCAAAGTAAACAAAACAGGATGGCGGAAGGGGGGGATCGAACCTGGAACCCTCAAGTTGCCAAACGAGTCACGCCACTACAGTAAGTCTCTGCTGTCGTCCAGCATTCTGTTTGTGTACTGCAAATTAAACAAAACAGGATGGCGGAAGGGGGTGATCGAACCTGGAACCCTCAAGTTGCCAACCGAGTCACGCCACTACAGTAAGTCTTTGCTGTCGTCCAGCATTCTGTTTTTGTTTACTGCAAAGTAAACAAAACAGGATGGCGGAAGGAGGGGGATCGAACCTGGAACCCTAAAGTTGCCGACCGAGTCACGCCACCACAGTAAGTCTTTGCTGTCGTCCAGCATTCTGTTTATGTTTACTGCAAAGTAAACAAAACAGGATGGCGGAAGGAGGGGGATCAAACCTGGAACCCTCAAGTTGCCAACCGAGTCACGACACTACAGTAAGTCTTTGCTGTCGTCCAGCATTCTGTTTGTGTACTGCAAAGTAAACAAAACAGGATGGCGGGAGGGGGGGATCGAACCTGAATACTCAAGTTGCCGACCGAGTCACGCCACAACAGTAAGTCTTTGCTGTCGTCCAGCATTCTGTTTTTGTTTACTGCAAAGTAAACAAAACAGGATGGCGGAAGGGGGGGGGGGAATCGAACCTGGAACCCTGAAGTTGCCGACCGAGTCACGCCACCACAGTAAGTCTTTGCTGTCGTCCAGCATTCTGTTTGTGTACTTCAAAGCAAACAAAACAGGATGGCGGAAGGGGGGGGTCGAACCTGGAACCCTCAAGTTGCCGACCGAGTCACGCCACCACAGTAAGTCTTTGCTGTCGTCCAGCATTCTGTTTGTGTACTTCAAAGCAAACAAAACAGGATGGCGGAAGGGGGGGGTCGAACCTGGAACCCTCAAGTTGCCGACCGAGTCACGCCACCACAGTAAGTCTTTGCTGTCGTCCAGCATTCTGTTTTTATTTACTGCAAAGTAAACAAAACAGGATGGCGGAAGGGGGGGATCGAACTTGAACACTCAAGTTGCCGACCGAGTCACGCCACTACAGTAAGTCTTTGCTGTCGTCCAGCATTCTGTTTTTGTTTACTGCAAAGTAAAGTATATTCTGTTTTTGTTTACTGCAAAGTAAACAAAAACAGAATGCTGGATGACATTTGGCCCTTGAGGCAATATCAAATTAACATTAGAGCTGGCCCACCGGTACTATAAAGGCACTGCCTTTAGCGTTGTCTACAATATGTTGTCACGTCCGCTTTTCCTCTGTACAAACAGCGTGCCGGCCAAGTCACATGATATATGCGACTTGTACACACACTTAAGTGAATGCCAAGCATACTTGCTCAACAGCATTACAGGTCAGACTGAGGGTGGCCGTATAAACCACTTTAACACCGTTACAAATATGCGCCACACTGTGAACCCACACCATACAAGGATGACTAACACATTTCGGGAGAACATCCGCACCGTAACACAACATAAACACAACAGGACAAATACCCAGAACCCCTTGCAGCACTGACTACCACCAAAACCCGCCCCCCACAACCAACCCCACCCATCTCGTTATTATTTTATTTCAAGATTTATTAGCCTGTGGAAAAATGTAATGTTGATATAAAAAAAAGGCATTAAATGTTTGATTTAAATTGCATTTATTTGACCATTTATTGTTTTTGCGTTTGTTTTTTGAATGTTGATTTTGCACTACTAAGTTATATAATTATTGCTTGTTCCATATTCATTGTTCAAGCAAATCAGTGTAGCAAACTTAACAATAATTAACAATTTAGTCATGCACTTTCTCTTGTTACTTCAAGGCTTGAATGTTTGATTCATTCATTATTATTTTATTTTCAAATCTATTATTGGCCTGTGGACAAAGTTTATTTTGATATTTACCTCTGAAGGCTGCAAATAGAAAAGAGGCACTCAATTTTTATTTAAATTGTATTTGATATGCCATTGATATTTTTTTTATTATTATTATTACTGCTCCGGTTTTGATTTTACTCGCCTTCAAAAAACCCCTGTGCAAAGTTTCCTAAAAAATTTCATTTTTGCCTCTTTCAGCTATAATTTGACCCCCTTAAAATGCTTCAAAGTGCAAGTTAAAGCTCTACTATGCAAACCGAAAGCCATTTATCAACAACATCCAGAAACGCCGATCTGTAATTTGACCTCCTTAACATGCTTCAAAACTCACCAAATTTTACACACACATCAGGACTGGCGAAAATTGCCATCTGATAAAAAACCAAACCCAAAAATTTAAAATTGCGCTGTAGCGCCCCCTAGAAAAAACACAGATAAAACTGCTCGTAAATTCTGTTAGAAATGTCGTAGATACATGAAACAAAAACCTCTATGCAGGTCTGACTAAAACCAACGCTTCTTGTTATTATTTGAAACTTGATTTTGCATGTTACTATAAAGTTATATAAGCCTTGCTTGTTCAATATTCAATGCAAAACTTGGATCTCTATTAAAAGGTTCATTTGTTCAACCCTTGGCACACGGCTTTGTTCAGTTTAAATATTTGGCCTACTCTGTATTTGACTTTGACACCCCTGTCCTAGAGCATTCAAAGTTCCTTTCAATGGAACTAAGGGGCCAAGCCCAACTCCTAAAAATACCCAACCCCACACCATAATTCCTCCTCCACCAAATTCCACCCTCGGCAAAATGCAATCCGAAATGTAGCTTTCTCCTGGCAACCTCCAAACCAAGACTGGTCCATCGGATTGCCAGATGGAAAAGTCCAGTGGCGACATGCTTTACACCACTGCATCCCACGCATTGGACTTGGTGATGTATGGCTTAGATACAGCTGGACGGCCATGGAAACCCATTCCATGAAGCTCTCTGCGTACTGCACGTGGGCTAATTGGAATGTCACATGAAGTTTGGACTGCGCAGACAATCTTTGAACTATGCACTGACCCCTCTCTGTCAGTTTACGCAGCCTACCACTCGGTGGCTGAGTTGCTGTTGTTCCCAAATTCTTCACTTTCCTTGTAATAGTCGACTTTGTAATATTTAGGAGCGAGGACATTTCACGACCGGATTTGTCGCACAGGCGGCATCATATGACAGTTCCACGCTGGAAATCACAAATGTTTGTAGAAACAGTCTCCATGCCTAAGTGCTTGATTTTATACAAGTGATTAGGACACCTGATTCTCATCATTTGGATGGGTGGCCAAATACTTTTGGCAATAAAGCGGATGACGGCGAGATGTAATCACAGCCCACGCAGACAGGAACTACACTCGGATAAAAAAAAAAAAACAGGTATCTATGGTGAGATAGCGACATAGAAATACTTGAGGTGAATACTCTGGTTGAAAGCAGGACTATTGTTCCAGCAGCTTCAAAAACAAGCACGCCTGGACAGGACTGGACTCGCCGTCTCTTGCCCGATGTCGTGTTTTGCTATGCAAATATCCCAACCCTGGCGAGAGAAGGGGAAGTAGAGCCAGCTGATACGAGACTTTCCATCCACACACAAACACACACACACACACACACACACACACACACACACACGAACAACAACACATGATCTCATGCAGCCGTCACAGCAACAATGTGCAAGTCAAGAGGTGCCTAGAGCTTTTTCAACCGCTGTGCCACTGCACATACATACATGCATATATATACATATACATACATATGTACATATACGTACATAAATATGTATACATGTACAGATACAACACATACATACATATATACACATATACATAAATATATATATACATGCATATACATACATACACATATACATAAATATATATACATATATATGCATATACATATACACATACATATATATACATACATATGCACACATGTATAAATATATATATGTATATATACACACACACATATATATACCTACATATGCACACATGTATAAATATATATATATATATATACACACACATATATGTATATATACATATATATGTATATATATACATATACATATATGTATATATATATATATACATATACACACATATATATATATATACATATATATATATATATACATATTCATATATATACACATATGTACGTATATATACATATAGTATATTTATACATATGTATACACACACATACACACACACATATATCAATCAATCAATCAATCAATGTTTACTTATATAGCCCTAAATCACTAGTGTCTCAAAGGGCTGCACAAACCACCACGACATTCTCGGTAGGCCCACATAAGGGCAAGGAAAACTCACACCCAGTGGGACATTGGTGACAATAATGACCCAGTGGGACGTCGGTGACAATGATGACTATGAGAACCTTAGAGAGGAGGAAAGCAATGGATGTCGAGCGGATCTAACATGATACTGTGAAAGTTCAATCAACAATGGATACACCACAGTCGCGAGAGTCCAGTCCAAAGAGGATCCAAGACACAGCAGCGAGAGTCCCGTTCACAGCGGAGCCAGCAGGAAACCATCCCAAGCGTAGGCGGACCAGCAGCGCAGAGATGTCCCCAGCCGATACACAGGCGAGCAGTACATGGCCACCGGATCGGACCGGACCCCCTCCACACGGGAGAGTGGGACATAGAAGAAAAAGAAAAGAAACGGCAGATCAACTGGTCTAAAAAGGGAGTCTATTTAAAGGCTAGAGTATACAAATGAGTTTTAAGGTGAGACTTAAATGCTTCTACTGAGGTGGCATCGCGAACTGTTACCGGGAGGGTATTCCAGAGTACTGGAGCCCGAACGGAAAATGCTCTATAGCCCGCAGACTTTTTTTGGGCTTTGGGAATCACTAATAAGCCGGAGTCCTTTGAACGCAGATTTCTTGCCGGGACATATGGTACAATACAATCGGCAAGATAGGATGGAGCTAGACCGTGTAGTATTTTATACGTAAGTAGTAAAACCTTAAAGTCACATCTTAAGTGCACAGGAAGCCAGTGCAGGTGAGCCAGTACAGGCGTAATGTGATCAAACTTTCTTGTTCTTGTCAAAAGTCTAGCAGCCGCATTTTGTACCAACTGTAATCTTTTAATGCTAGACATGGGGAGACCCGAAAATAATACGTTACAGTAGTCGAGGCGAGACGTAACAAACGCATGGATAATGATCTCAGCGTCGTTAGTGGACAAAATGGAGCGAATTTTAGCGATGTTACGGAGATGAAAGAAGGCCGTTTTAGTAACGCTTTTAATGTGTGCCTCAAAGGAGAGAGTTGGGTCGAAGATAATACCCAGATTCTTTACCGTGTCGCCTTGTTTAATTGTTTGGTTGTCAAATGTTAGAGTTGTATTATTAAATAGAGTTTGGTGTCTAGCAGGACCGATAATCAGCATTTCCGTTTTTTTGGCGTTGAGTTGCAAAAAGTTAGCGGACATCCATTGTTTAATTTCATTAAGACACGCCTCCAGCTGACTACAATCCGGCGTGTTGGTCAGCTTTAGGGGCATGTAGAGTTGGGTGTCATCAGCATAACAGTGAAAGCTAATACCGTATTTGCGTATGATGTCACCTAGCGGCAGCATGTAGATGCTGAAGAGTGCAGGGCCAAGGACCGAACCCTGGGGAACTCCACACGTTACCTTAACGTAGTCCGAGGTCACATTGTTATGGGAGACACACTGCATCCTATCAGTAAGATAAGAGTTAAACCAAGACAGGGCTAAGTCTGACATACCAATTCGTGTTTTGATACGTTCTAATAAAATATTATGATCGACGGTATCGAAAGCAGCGCTAAGATCGAGGAGCAGCAACATAGATGACGCATCAGAATCCATCGTTAGCAATAGATCATTAGTCATTTTTGCGAGGGCTGTCTCCGTGGAGTGATTTGCCCTGAAACCGGATTGAAAGGTTTCACATAGATTGTTAGACGCTAAGTGTTCATTTAACTGCTCCGCAACAATTTTTTCAAGGATTTTTGAAATAAAGGGAAGGTGAGACACCGGTCGGTAATTTACCATGAGGTCAGGATCGAGGTTAGGTCTTTTAAGAAGAGGACGAATAACCGCTTTTTTGAATGCTAGGGGAACAGTGCCCGAGGAGAGTGATAAGTTTATAATATTTAGCACTATATATATATATATATATATATATACATATATATATATATATATATATATACATATATATATATACTGTATATATATATATACATACATATACACATATATATATACATATTCATATATATATATACACACACATGTACGTATATATACATATAGTATATTTATACATATACACACACACACACATATATATATATATATACTGTATATATATACAATATATACATACATATATACAGTATACATATACATATATACATACATACATATATATATATATATATATATATATATATATATACAGCATACATACATTTACAGATATATATACACATACATATATATATATATACATACATATATATATACATACATACATACAAACATATATACATGCATACACACATATATACATACGTACACATATACATACATACATACACACATATATACATACATACATACATACAAACATATATACATGCATACACACATATATACATACGTACACATATACATACATACATACACACATATATACATACATACACAAATACATACATACATACATACATACATACATATATATGTAGGTGTGGGAAAAATCACAAGACTACTTCGTCTCTACAGAACTGTTTCATGAGGGGTTCCTCAATCATCAGATTCTCCTGATGATTGAGGGAACCCCTCATGAAACTAATATATATATATATATATATATATATATATATATATATATATATACTCACACATCTTCTACCGCTTGTCCCGTTCGGGGTCACGGGGAATGCTGGAGCCTATCTCAGCTGCATTCGGGCGGTAGGCGGTGTACACCCTGGACAAATCGCCAACTCATCGCAGGGCCAACAGAGATAGACAGACAACATTCACACACTACGGACCATTTAGTGTTGCCAATCAACCTATCCCCAGGTGCATGTCTTTGGCGTTGGAAGAAAGCCGGAGTACCAAAAGGGTCACAGGGAGAACATGCCAACTCCACAGTAAGTCTTTGCTGTCGTCCAGCATTCTGTTTTTCTTTGTTTGTTTTTCAACCCCAAATAAGTGAAATTACATAATCTCCCACGGCACACAAGACTGTACAGTATCTCACGGCACACTACTGCTTGAAAAACACAGATCTATTAAACATTTTGACCAAAGAACCAGCATTACATGTTATGTAAGTGTCTTAAATGTAGGGAAAAAAATGGTTATATGATATGACCTCTTTAAAGAACAGAGTCAAACAAAACATCTCGCCCTGGCAAGGTTGATGATCCCGCCCCCTCTTGTTGTGTTTGTGTGTCAAAGTGGCGTGCATGCGCTTGCTATTAGACGCGAACATCAAGGCAAAGTGTGTTAGCCCGTAAGATTCTCCGCACAGATGACCCCGACTTTTAAAGCGCCACTTTTGTTTTCCGTTTAAAAAAAAACAAAACAACAACACTAAGCAACAGCCTTCGACTTAATGTGTTAATAAATCAATACTCCGCTTCTTCTTTCACTTCATTTAAGCAGATAGACTTAATCTTATCACCCTAACCTTGCAGTCCGCGGTCTTTAAGTTGTGCTTACAGCCTCCACAGATTGACCTCACGGCGCCGTATGAGCCAGGGATATTCAACTGAATTGTTTTGAAAACCACATTTCCAGAAAGCTAAGGAACCCAGGGGCAAGACTTCTCTCTTGGCTATTCGTCTTATTGCGCATATTCCCGAGATTTTAAGAACTACCACAACGGCTGCGAAGGCGGGAGAAGGCTGCAGCAGAAAAGGGTGCCAGTCGTTTAGGACTCCACGCCACTGGACCCTGACTCGATCCTGTGCACCAGTCTCCCCACGCTAAACTAAGTCTCGCACATGCATCCTCCATAAAGGGATACACCCCTACCAGGAGGATCATCATATTCGTTCGAGCGATGATGATGATTCCTGAGAACCAGTGTTCTCCACAGTAGACATTTCATGGTCAATTCATTTTGTCAGAGTGCTGTTTTCAAGAATCTGATAAGGAATTTGAGTCTCTCACAAGTTTTTTTTTAACCGAGCCTGCCAGCCACCAGTTGAATAGCCCAAATGATAAACAAGAGAGGACCTGAGATTGAACCTTGAGGAATCAATCAATCAAAGTTTATTTATATCGTGTCCCAAAGGCAGTGCGTTTCCCACCTAGGCCTTGGGTGATCTCCGACTTCAATGATTACGTCTCAAAATACCATAATTGATGTCAACACATGACCATTGCTGGAGAAATACTACACATAAACAAATGTACACCCTACTGAGCATTGAAACACATCAACAGTGTACAAAAACGGGTTATTTTCTAGGCGCATTCAAAAATCAATTAAAAAATATACCGTACATTTCTCTGCTTGGCTTCTGCAAATGCCAGTCGATTAAAGTTTGATTCAAAGTACACACTTCTCACAAATGTAATAACTGCCCAGACCACAAGATGGCGACAAATACACATGGTACAATGTTAATTAAATGACAAGCAGGACGCACTTTAAGGTAAGTTAAAGTACCCATGATTGTCACACAAAAACACACAAGGTGTGGCGAAATTATTCTCTGCATTTGACCCATCACCCTCGATAACCCTCTGGGAGATGAGGGTTTAGTTTAGTTTAGTTTATTAAGGATCCCATTTAGTCTACACCGCAGTGGAGACTATTCTTCCTGGGGTCCAGGCAAAAAACATCACACAATCACAGAACAAAAGATTAAAAAGCAGTACAACATGATCCAATAATAAATTGTCATAATACAAAAATAGCAACAACAAAGAACCAAAAAAAACTAATCAATTTTGTTACATAATAATTTTCATACCAAAGATAAAAATAGCAATATAAAAATACATATACTGTATACATTTTTGCAAAAATAAAACAAAGAACCAATGGCCTAGGGTAGCAGTGAGCCTGGGAATCATTTTTGATGATTTAACCCCCCAATTCCAACCCTTGATGCTGAGTGCTAAGCAGGTAACTGTAACGTGTAATACTCTTCCATATCAGTAGGTGGCAGTCAGTAGCTAATTGCTTTGTCGATGTCGGAAACAGCGGGAGCCAATGCGCAGGTAAAAAGGTGTAAAAATGTGAGTGCCCCTAAGAAAAGACATTGAAGCTTAGGGAAGGCTATGCAGAACGAAACTACAAAGTAAACAAAACCAGAATGCTGGACGACAGCAAAGACTTACTGTGGAGCAAAGATGGCGTCCACAAAGTACATCCGAACATGACATGACGATTAACAATGTCCCCACAAAGAAGGATAAAAACAACTGAAATGTTCTCGATTGCTAAAACAAAGTAGGGAAATATCGCTTAACCTTCCTCTTGTGTTAGCTTTCTGTTACCATCTCTTATGTTAAAGGGTCGGTTTTGACCCATGTCTTAAATCAGCTGTAAAATACACTAAAAACAATGATCTATCATCCAATTTGTTTCTCATCTCTTGGTGACCTCGTTAGGCTTCCTTATCCTTGAAAATATTGGTTTTAATATTTTTGGTTTGGGCCATTGGGCCTTTTTTTGTCAGTATACCCCTCAATTTCAATTTTTAAAAATGGTAAAACGAACCTCAAGAGAATCATATACATTAAAAAAAAGGTTGTTGTGTTACCTAACGATTACTAAAGGGTATTAGAACACGTCTCTTAAATAAATGTGTTTTATTTATTTTTTCATTTTAAGAATTTTAACTATAGTAACATCTATGGTGTTACGGGTCAATGTCGACCCATATGTATTTACTTCAAGAAAAAGGCTAAAAATTATTTTTTTCCGCAACAGAAATCCAACATCAAACAAACAACAACCAATCAAGCAAATGAAACCAAGAGAAATAGATTACTAGTTCCAAAACTAATAAAAAAACAAAATCAGAGTGGCAAAAAGTGACACTTTTAGTGTCCGTCTTTTGTTTGTTTTTGTACAAGATAACAAGGTAAAATGAGAATCCACTAAAGCTCACATGATTGGGAGAGGAACTGGCTGTCAGTGTGTTCAGTTTTGGCTCTTATCATTGCTTTATCATCTTATTTTTATAACCGGGTCGAAACCGACCCTAACAACACCAAGGGCATAATTTCTACCAGAGCATTTTATAATTTAGTGAAAAAAATTAAAAATGTTTATTTTGTTGACAAAGAGGTTCCTGACAAAGTCAAAAAGCTTTGATGCAAAAAAATAAATGTATGTGGTGTTTTTATGCATTTAAAAACTAAAATGGGTCGGTGCCGACCCTAACACAAGACGAAGGTTAAAGAAAACTTTAGACTTAGACAAACTTCAAAGATCCGCAAGGGAAATTGTTCAACACAGTAGCTCAGGTATAAATGGATTAAATATAGCAATATAAAATATAACATATATGCGAATATATACTTAATATGTGTACAGTATATTATATATACACAGATATATTATGTACATAATATATATACCAATGACCATGTACAATATTACAATATATGTGGCAGCCGCAGCATAAAATCCAACAGAAAATAAACATTAAAAACAAAGAGAAGTAGCTGACATAGAAGGTGTCAGGTAATAGGCAGATATCATATATAAAATACCAAAACAAGAGAAAAAGCCACCAAAATAGGAGCACAAGACAAGAACTAAAACACTACAGACAAGAAAACACTAAAAAACTCCAAATAGGTCAGGTGGTGACAGTACTTTGAAACAAGAGCTATATTATGCTTTAAAGTCAAACCCAACAATTGCCACAATTACTTTTTACCGTCAACTGAGTTTCGTTATTCAATCATTTCTTTCAGTGGTGTGCCTTTGGATATTTTCAACGCAGAAAAGCCGTGCCTTGGCTCAAAAAAGGTTGAAAAACACTGGTCTATACAACAAGAGCACTCTTGTGTTTTTTAGAAATTTGCTGCAAAAAACCGACTAGCGTCAACGTGCTAATAACCACGCCAAACTGTCAACCCAGTTTTTTTTTTTTTTTAGGGAATACTGACTGTTCCTGTAAAGAAACAAAGTTCAATGCTTGAGATTGTTGCAGGATAATTCAATCCACGCCGCAATGAGCTCCACACTGCAAAAAGTCAGTGTTCAAAAACAAAAAAAAAAAAGAAAAAATAGGGGTATTTTACTTGAACTAAGCAATAGAACAAGAAAGATTGGCTTGTCAAGACTTTCCGAAACAAGTAAAATGAGCTAACCTCAATGAACCCAAAAATACCTTAAAATAATACTATATGAGTACGTATTTTTGATTTTTTAAATTGAAAATAAAACAGCAAACTTACCTGTTTTAATGAGACACAATTGTGTCAAAGTCAGGATTTTTTTTTTTTTTACATACTTGAAATAAGAAATGATTACTTTAAAAAAGTAGTTTTATACCTGTGAGTGTTGATGACACAGCTTTGCAACACCTGATATTCTAGTTTCAAGCATGTTTTACTCAACATAGGTCATAAAATCTCAGCAACAAGCTGAAATATCTTACTGAAATCATTTAGGACCAAAACCCTTAAAACAAGTAAAACACTCTAACATAAAATCTTATGTATGGCCGAGCAAGTCCCGGGAGGCCCGAAATGTCCATAACACACCCTGCCGGGTCCCACAAGAAGGGGGGATGAAAGTTGGAAAAATCAGCAAAAGTCACAAAAATGTTCAAAATACCTACCCAGGTTCGAGTCCCACAAATTGTCCAAAACACGCCCAGCAAAGTCCCACAGGAAGGTGGGGAGAAAAGTGAGAAAAGTCGGTAAAATGTTCAAAAATCCCACCCGGGTTTCAGTCAAACTCAAACTCGAACCTGGGTGGGTCTCGAACCTGGGTGGGACTCGAACCTGGGTGGGACTCGAACCTGGGTGGGTCTCGAACCTGGGTAGGTATTTTGAAAATTTTTGGAACTTTTGCCCACTTTTCTCACTTTTTTACTCCACTTCTCGTGGGACTTTGCTGGGTACGTTTTGGACGGCAGGACTGGAATCCGGGGATGTATTTTGGACACAATTGGGACTTTTTAACATTTTGGCCGCCTTTTCCCCTCTTCTTCCCCGCCTTCCTGTACACCATTCCTCGGTGTGTTTTGGACATTTGGAGAAAAATTGTTTCAAGCATGTTTTACTCAATATAGGTCATAAAATGTCGGAAACAAGCTGTAATATCTTACTGAGATCATTTAGGACCAAAACCCTTAAAACAAGTAAAACACTCTAACATAAAATCTTATGTATGGCCGAGCAAGTCCCGGGAGGCCCGAAATGTCCATAACACAACCTGCCGGGTCCCACAAGAAGGGGGGATGAAAGTTGGAAAAGTCAGCAAAAGTCACAAAAATTTTCAAAATACCTACCCAGGTTCGAGTCCCACAAATTGTCCAAAACACGCCCAGCAAAGTCCCACAGGAAGGTGGGGAGAAAAGTGAGAAAAGTCGGTAAAATGTTCAAAAATCCCACCCGGGTTTCAGTCAAACTCAAACTCGAACCTGGGTGGGTCTCGAACCTGGGTGGGACTCGAACCTGGGTGGGTCTCGAACCTGGGTAGGTATTTTGAAAATTTTTGGGACTTTTGCCCACTTTTCTCACTTTTTTACTCCACTTCTCGTGGGACTTTGCTGGGTACGTTTTGGACGGCAGGACTGGAATCCGGGGATGTATTTTGGACACAATTGGGACTTTTGAACATTTTGGCCGCCTTTTCCCCTCTTCTTCCCCGCCTTCCTGTACACCATTCCTCGGTGTGTTTTGGACATTTGGAGAAAAATAGTTTCAAGCATTTGTTACTCAATATAGGTCATAAAATGTCGGAAACAAGCTGTAATATCTTACTGAGATCATTTAGGACCAAAACCCTTAAAACAAGTAAAACACTCGAACATAAAATCTTATGTATGGCCGCGCAAGTCCCGGGAGGCCCGAAATGTCCATAACACACCCTGCAGGGTCCCACAGGAAGGGGGGATGAAAGTTGGAAAAGTCAGCAAAAGTCACAAAAATATTCAAAATACCTACCCATGTTCGGGTCCCACACATTGTCCAAAACACGCCCAGCAAAGTCCCACAGGAAGACAGGGAGAAAAGTGAGAAAAGTCGGTAAAATGTTCAAAAATCCCACCCGGGTTTCAGGCAAACTCAAACTCGAACCTGGGTGGGACTCAAACCTGGGTGGGACTCGAACCCGGATAGGTATTTTGAAAATTTTTGGGACTTTTGCCCACTTTTCTCACTTTTTTACTCCACTTCCCGTGGGACTTTGCTGGGTGCGCGTTGGACGGCGGGACCGGTGGGACTGGAATCCGGGGAGGTATTTTGGACACAATTGGGACTTTTGAACATGTTGGCCGTCTTTTCCCCTCTTCTTCCCCGCCTTCCTGTACACCATTCCTCAGTGTGTTTTGGACATTTGGAGGAAAATTGTTTCAAGCATGTGTTATTCAATAAAGGTCATAAAATCTCAGCAACAAGCGGAAATATCTTACTGAGATCAGTTAGGACCAAAACCCTTAAAACAAGTAAAACACTTGAACATAAAATCTTATGTATGGCCATGCAAGTCCCGGGAGGCCCGAAATGTCCATAACACACCCTACAGGGTCCCACAAGAAAGGGGGATGAAAGTTGGAAAAGTCAGCAAAAGTCACAAAAATTTTCAAAATACCTACCCAGGTTCGAGTCCCACAAATTGTCCAAAACACGCCCAGCAAAGTCCCACAGGAAGGTGGGGAGAAAAGTGAGAAAGGTCGGTAAAATGTTCAAAAATCCCACCCGGGTTTCAGTCAAACTCAAACTCGAACCTGGGTGGGACTCGAACCTGGGTGGGACTCGAACCTGGGTTGGTATTTTGAAAATTTTGGGGACTTTTGCCCACTTTTCTCACTTTTTTACTCCACTTCTCGTGGGACTTTGCTGGGTACGTTTTGGACGGCAGGACTGGAATCCGGGGATGTATTTTGGACACAATTGGGACTTTTGAACATTTTGGCCGCCTTTTCCCCTCTTCTTCCCCGCCTTACTGTACACCATTCCTCGGTGTGTTTTGGACATTTGGAGAAAAATAGTTTCAAGCATGTTTTACTCAATATAGGTCATAAAATGTCGGAAACAAGCTGTAATATCTTACTGAGATCATTTAGGACCAAAACCCTTAAAACAAGTAAAACACTCTAACATAAAATCTTATGTATGGCCGAGCAAGTCCCGGGAGGCCCGAAATGTCCATAACACACCCTGCCGGGTCCCACAAGAAGGGGGGATGAAAGTTGCAAAAGTCAGCAAAAGTCACAAAAATGTTCAAAATACCTACCCAGGTTCGAGTCCCACAAATTGTCCAAAACACGCCCAGCAAAGTTCCACGGGAAGACGGGGAGAAAAGTGAGAAAAGTCGGTAAAATGTTAAAAAATCCCACCCGTGTTTCAGTCAAACTCAAACTCGAACCTGGGTGGGACTCGAACCTGGGTGGGACTCGAACCTGGGTTGGTATTTTGAAAATTTTGGGGACTTTTGCCCACTTTTCTCACTTTTTTACTCCACTTCTCGTGGGTTTTTGCTGGGTACGTTTTGGACGGCAGGACTGGAATCCGGGGATGTATTTTGGACACAATTGGGACTTTTGAACATTTTGGCCGCCTTTTCCCCTCTTCTTCCCCGCCTTACTGTACACCATTCCTCGGTGTGTTTTGGACATTTGGAGAAAAATAGTTTCAAGCATGTTTTACTCAATATAGGTCATAAAATGTCGGAAACAAGCTGTAATATCTTACTGAGATCATTTAGGACCAAAACCCTTAAAACAAGTAAAACACTCTAACATAAAATCTTATGTATGGCCGAGCAAGTCCCGGGAGGCCCGAAATGTCCATAACACACCCTGCCGGGTCCCACAAGAAGGGGGGATGAAAGTTGGAAAAGTCAGCAAAAGTCACAAAAATGTTCAAAATACCTACCCAGGTTCGAGTCCCACAAATTGTCCAAAACACGCCCAGCAAAGTTCCACGGGAAGACGGGGAGAAAAGTGAGAAAAGTCGGTAAAATGTTAAAAAATCCCACCCGGGTTTCAGTCAAACTCAAACTTGAACCTGGGTGGGTCTCGAACCTGGGTGGGACTCGAGCCTGGGTAGGTATTTTGAAAATTTTTGGGACTTTTGCCCACTTTTCTCACTTTTTTACTCCACTTCTCGTGGGACTTTGCTGGGTACGTTTTGGATGGCAGGACTGGAATCCGGGGATGTATTTTGGACACAATTGGGACTTTTGAACATTTTGGCCGCCTTTTCCCCTCTTCTTCCCCGCCTTACTGTACACCATTCCTCGGTGTGTTTTGGACATTTGGAGAAAAATAGTTCCAACCATGTTTTACTCAATATAGGTCATAAAATGTCGGAAACAAGCTGTAATATCTTACTGAGATCATTTAGATCAGGGGTCACCAACGCGGTGTCCGCGGGCACCAGGTCGCCCGTAAGGACAAGATGAGTAGCCCGCTGGTCTGTTCTAAAAATAGCTCAAATAGCAGCACTTACCAGTGACCTGCCTCTATTTTTATAAATTGTATTTATTTACTAGCAAGCTGGTCTGGCTTTGCTCGACATTTTTAATTCTAAGAGAGACAAAACTCAAATAGAATTTGAAAATCCAAGAAAATATTTTAAAAACTTGGTCTTCACTTGTTTAAATAAATTCATTTTTTTTTTTTACTTTGCTTCTTATAACTTTCAGAAAGACAATTTTAGAGAAAAAATACAACCTTAAAAATGATTTTAGGATTTTTAAACACATATATCATTTTATGTTTTAAATTCCTTCCCCTTCTTTCCTGACAATTTAAATCAATGTTCAAGTATTTAAAAAAAATAAAGAATAATAAATAAATTTTAATTTAATTCTTCATTATAGGTTCTGTTTTTTCGACAAAGAATATTTGAAATATTTCTTCAAACTTATTATGATTAAAATTCAAAACAATTATTCTGGCAAATCTAGAAAATCTGTAGAACCAAATTTAAATCTTATTTAAAAGTCTTTTAAATATATTTTAAAATTTTTGTTCTGGAAAATCTAGAAGAAATGATGATTTGTCTTTGTTAGAAATATAGCTTGGTCCAATTTGTTATATATTCTAACAAAGTGCAGATTGGATTTTAACCTTTTTAAAACATGTCATCACAATTATAAAATTAATCTTAATCAGGAAAAATTACTAACGATGTTCCATACATTTTTATTTTTTTTATTTTTAAACAGATACGAATCAGCTAGTTTTTCCTCTTCATTTTTTTCGGCTGAATTTTGAATTTTAAAGAGTCGAAATTGAAGATAAACTATGCTTCAAAATTTAATTTTCTTTTTTTTTCGTGTTTTCTCCTCTTTTAAACTGTTCAATTAAGTGTTTTTTTCATCATTTATTCTCTACAAAAAACCTTCTGTAAAAGGGAAAAAAATTTACGACGGAATGACGGACAGAAATACTCGTTTTTTTTATGTATATAAATTTATTTATTAAAAGGTAAATTGAGCAAATTGGCTATTTCTGGCAATTTATTTAAGTGTGTATCAAACTGGTAGCCCTTTGCATTAATCAGTACCCAAGAAGTAGCTCTTGGTTTCAAAAAGGTTGGTGACCCCTGATTTAGGACCAAAACCTTAAGACAAGTAAAACACTAACATTGAATCTGCTTAGTGAGAAAAACTATCTTATCAGACGGAAAATAAGCAAATATCAGCCTTATTTGAGATATTTAATCTTACTTAGAGTTCAGTTTTTGCAGTGCAGCTTCCCCGGAAGCTGTAGAACCAGGCTGCGAGACCCCCACCCCACATTTGGCACTGCAGTTAGTTGAATTTGTTTATTACCCCTGCTGGCGGCCGGCCTGGTGCGACTGCGAGAGCGGCTGCGCTGACGCTGCAGTCGGGACTTGCCCAGGAATCTGTAGTAGTACGACGGTCTCCCGGACCCCTTCCTAGTGATCCCAGCCATCCTGCCCGCACGGAGGACAATCCGGTCCTTTTTCAGTCAAAAGCCCGGCAAAGTCCTAATGAGAGTCCTCCTGGAAACTCCTTCATTGTCCGAACATTCCGCAGGGCAGAGACGAGGAGATTTGAGTCTTCCCGAACATGCACTTCTCAGTTTCTGTGTCCTGTCCCCCGGCTCCACCTTTAAACACACCCCCTCCAAAGTTTCCCACAGCCAGATCCCAGAGGCACTGTGTCCGGAGTACTGCGGGAGCACGCATCCGGACTGGCAGGAAAGCTGTTCCTGTTAACAGTGGCAGGCGGATTCGGAGGAATTTCATTGGGTGGACGCAAAGCCAGTGTCTCCTGGTTCTTAGGACACAGAAAGATCCCATTGTGGCGCAGTAGAGTGCATGCAAAACCACGGTCCCAGTGTGTGTTTAATACAGAGGAAGAGACTACGCAGCATAGATAAGGCTTCAAACGGGCAGATAGTCATGCTCATAAGTTGACATACCCTGGAAGAATATATGATTTCCTTGCCATTCTTCAGAGAATATGAATTATAACACAAAAAAACCTTCCTTCCACTCATGCTTAATGGTTGTGTGACGCTATTTATTGGCAAACAACTGTGTTTACTCGAAAATGACAAAAGAAAGTACCCAAATGACCCTGATCAAAAGTTGACATACCCCAGTGACTTTGATCTGATAACATGCCCAAAAGGGCCTGCGATGAGGTAGCGACTTGTCCAGGGTGTACCCCGCCTTCCGCCCTGATTGTAGCTGAGATAGGCGCCAGCGCCCCCCGCGACCCCAAAAGGGAATAAGCGGTAGAAAATGGATGGATGGAACATGCCCAAAAGTTGACACAAACAGGATGGAAAGGCTAATCGAGGTTCCGATCCTCACCTGGGACCTGTTTCTTTGTACAAACCCCGTTTCCATATCAGTTGGGAAATTGTCTTAGATGTAAATATAAACGGAATACAATGATTTGCAAATCCTTTTCAACCCATATTCAGTTGAATGCACAACATGTTTGAAGTTCAAACTCATAAAATTTAATTTAAAAAAACAAAAAACAAAGTAGTTGGGAAAGGGCATGTTCACCACTGTGTTACATCACCTTTTCTTTTAACATTCAATAAACGTTTATGAACTGAGGAAACTAATTGTTGAAGCTTTGACAGTGGAATTCTTTCCCATTCTTGTTTTATGTAGAGCTTCAGTCGTTCAACAGTCCGGGGTCTCCGCTGTCGTATTTTACGCTTCAAAATGCGCCACACATATTTGATGGGAGACAGGTCTGGACTGCAGGTGGGCCAGGAAAGTACCCGCACTCTTTTTTTTACGAAGCCACGCTGTTGTAACACGTGCTGAATGTGGCTTGGCGTTGTCTTGCATATGTTGTTCCAAAAACTGTATGTACCTTTCAGCATTAATGTTGCCTTCACAGACGTGTAAGTTACCCATGCCTTGGGCACTAATGCACCCCCATACCATCACAGATGCTGGATTTTGAACTTTGCGTCGACAACAGTCTGGATGGTTTGCTTCCCCTTTGGTCCGGATTACACGATGTCGAATATTTCCCCAAAAAATTTAAAATGTGGACTCGTCAGACCACAGAACACTTTTCCACTTTGCATCAGTCCATCTTAGATGATCTCGGGCCCAGAGAAGCCGGCAGCGTTTCTGGATGTTGTTGATAAATGGCTTTTGCTTTGCATAGTAGAGCTTTAACTTGCACTTACAGATGTAGCGACCAACTGTATTTAGTGACAGTGGTTTTCTGTAATGTTCCTGAGCCCATGTGGTGATATCCTTTACAGATTGATGTCGGTTTTTGATACAGTGCGGTCTGAGGGATCGAAGGTCACGGCCATTCAATGTTGGTTTCCGGCCATGCCGCTTACGTGGAGTGATTTCTCCAGATTCTCTGAACCTTTTGATGATATTATGGAGCGTAGATGTTGAAATCCCTAAATGTCTTGCAATTGCACTTTGAGAA
>NC_084618.1:22058883-22141383 GCF_033978795.1 Nerophis ophidion | reverse complement strand
TTTGTCGATGTTGGAAACAGCGGCAGGCAGCATGCAGGTAAAAAAGGTATCTAATGCTCAAACCAAAAATAGACAAAAGGTGAGTTTTGTCAGAACGTTGACTTTGGGGTTTGTTTTTCCGGAAAGCAAAGGAAAGTTGGAGCGGGCAAGGCGTGAAGGTAATGACATCTTTTATTTTAACCGTAATATCGCTAAAATTCGCTCCATTCTGTCCACTAAAGACGCTGAGATCATTATCCATGCGTTTGTTACGTCTCGCCTCGACTACTGTAACGTATTATTTTCGGGTCTCCCCATGTCTAGCATTAAAAGATTACAGTTGGTACAAAATGCGGCTGCTAGACTTTTGACAAGAACAAGAAAGTTTGATCACATTACGCCTGTACTGGCTCACCTGCACTGGCTTCCTGTGCACTTAAGATGTGACTTTAAGGTTTTACTACTTACGTATAAAATACTACACGGTCTAGCTCCATCTTATCTTGCCGATTGTATTGTACCATATGTCCCGGCAAGAAATCTGCGTTCAAAGGACTCCGGCTTATTAGTGATTCCCAAAGCCCAAAAAAAGTCTGCGGGCTATAGAGCATTTTCCGTTCGGGCTCCAGTACTCTGGAATGCCCTCCCGGTAACAGTTCGCGATGCCACCTCAGTAGAAGCATTTAAGTCTCACCTTAAAACTCATTTGTATACTCTAGCCTTTAAATAGACTCCCTTTTTAGACCAGCTGATCTGCCGTTTCTTTTCTTTTTCTTCTATGTCCCACTCTCCCGTGTGGAGGGGGTCCGGTCCGATCCGGTGGCCATGTACTGCTCGCCTGTGTATCGGCTGGGGACATCTCTGCGCTGCTGGTCCGCCTACGCTTGGGATGGTTTCCTGCTGGCTCCGCTGTGAACGGGACTCTCGCTGCTGTGTCTTGGATCCTCTTTGGACTGGACTCTCGCGACTGTGTTGGATCCATTGTGGATTGAACTTTCACAGTATCATGTTAGATCCGCTCGACATCCATTGCTTTCCTCCTCTCTAAGGTTCTCATAGTCATCATTGTCACCGACGTCCCACTGGGTGTGAGTTTTCCTTGCCCTTATGTGGGCCTACCGAGGATGTCGTGGTGGTTTGTGCAGCCCTTTGAGACACTAGTGATTTAGGGCTATATAAGCAAACATTGATTGATGATTGAACACTATAACTACAAAAAACAGAAGCAAACTAAAAGCGCGCACAATGGCGCAGAACAAACTTGACTAATGAAACAAAAACTTGCACAAAGGCAGAAACTATGAACAATAAACAAAAACTTACTTGGCATGGAACTATGAGACAAGAAGTGTGAATCGTAAACATGGCATTAAGCAGAGTGGAGGTAAAGTCGCCAGGCTGACTTCCTGGCAACTTTTGCTTTAAATAATAGACATAATTAGTGACAGGTGTGCGAATGCAAAACGTGAGACAGGTGCGTGACATGAGGACAGGTGAAAACTAATGGGTAGTAATGGAAACAAAACAAACACGGAAGTGCAAAAACATTAAACAATGGAGTCTTAAGCAAAACAGAACACAACTAAGAAAAGGCATTGAAGCTTAAGGAAGGCTATGCAGAACGAAACTAAAACCGAACTGGCTACAAAGTAAACAAAACCGGAATGCTGGACGACAGCAAAGACTTACTGCGGAGCAAAGACGGCGTCCGCAATGTACAGCCGAACATGACGTGACAATCGACAATGTGCCCACAAAGGAGGAGAAAAACAACTGAAATATTCTTGATTGCTAAAACGAAGTAGATGCGGGAAACATCGCTCAAAGAAAGACATGAAACTGCTACAGGAAAATACCAAAAAAGCCATCAAAATAGGAGCGCAAGACAAGAAATAAGAGACTACACATAGGAAAATACCAGAAAACTCCAAATAAGTCAGGGGGTGATGTGACAGGTGGTGACGGTACACCAACTTTGAGACAAGAGCAATCGCGGTACATAGTTGGTTATGGTTTCAAGTCATATCCACCAATTACGACGACGACTTTTTACTGTCAACTGAGTTTCGTTTTTTAATCATTTCTGCTGGTGGTGTGCCTGCGGATTTTTTCCAACGCAAAAAATGTGCCTTGTCTCAAAAAAGGTTGAAAAAAAACTGGTTTGGAGTACTAACAGGCATGTGGGACAAATGAAGTATTGGATCTCATGAGTAGTGTTTGATTCACGTAACAACAATCCATGAAAGATTTTACTAAAAAAGTAAACGGTTTATACTTGTATAGCACTTTTCTACCTTCAAAGTACTAAAAACACTTTGACAATATTTCGAAATTCACTCATTGATGTCGGGAGCTGCCATGCAAGGCCCTAACCACGACCCATCAGGAGCAGGGGTGAAGTGTCTTGCTCGAGGACTAAACGGACGTGACGAGGTTAGTAGAAGGCGGGGATTGAACCAGGAACCCTCAGGTTGCTGTGGCACGGCCACTCTCCAAGTACGGACCAATTTGTCGATAGTCCATAGTGCGAACAGAATAACAGACAATGGAAGGAAAGACAAAGAAAAAGTCCACAGCTAAACGGTTTGAATGAAACGAGACTGCAGCTGGACAGACAAGTCAACCTACTAAGATGTACCAAAGACTATAAAAAATGGGACCCGTTACCGCCCTGATTGGCACTCAACATCAAGGGTTGGAATTGGGGGTTAAATCACCAAAAATTATTCCCGGGCGCGGCTAATGTCGCTGCCCACTGCTCCCCTCACCTCCCATGGGGTGAAGAAGGGTGATGGGTCAAATGCAGAGGACATATTTCACCACACCTAGTGTGTGTATGACAATCATTGGTACTTGAACTTGAACTTGATAGTGCTTTTTCACGCGGCTCCTCTGTACTCGGGCATGCATTCATCTGTATGTGTGTGTGTATTTGTGTGTTGTTTTTTTATGTATGAAAAGCGCTTTTTAATAATGTTTATTTAATCGATTGATTGTTTGATTGATAAGTCAGGTCAGGTCTGTGTTGGTAATGCCTATGTGAAGCTACTACCAACATGTGTATATAAAACATCTTAGTAATGAAAAGAACGTCAGTTAAAACCTCAACAAAACTAGGAAAAAGAGGGTTATGTCGAGCCAAAAGTATAAAACCCAGCAAACAATCCGACACTAGCACACCTCATGAATAATTCCACAGAACAAGCTTGGCACTGTTTCAAAGCTAACATGACCGAGCCAAGGCTGCGAGTATTATTATCTTCAGTTAAGCTCACCCAGTAGCGTAGATAAGATATGCACATTTTCATCACACCGAGGCCACCAAGGAAAGGGTGGAAAAAGAGACAAACTGTATTTATTTTTGTCTTAAGAGGGAGTGCTTACATCCGACCTGTCACAAAAAAAAGACTCCATCCATCCACCCAGACTTCCATCTCCCCAGCCACTTCGTCCAGCTCCTCCCGGGGGATCCCGAAGCCAGCCGGGAGACATAGTCTTCCCAACGTGTCCTGGGTCTTCCCCATGGTCTCCAACCGGTTGGATGTGCCCTTAACACCTCCCTAGGGAGGCGTTCAGGTGGCATCCTGACCAGATACCCGAACCACCTCATCTGGCTCTCTCGATGTGGAGGAACAGCGGATTTACTTTGAGCTCCTCTCGGATGGCAGAGCTTCTCACCCTAAGGGAGAGCCCCGCCACCCGCCGGAGGAAACTCACTTCGCCCGCTTGTACCCGTGATCTTGTCCTTTCGGTCATAACCCAAAGCTCACGACCAAAGGTGAGGATAGGAACGTATATCGACCGGTAAATTGAGAGCTTTGCCTTCCGGCTCAGCTCCCTCTTCACCACAACGGATCGATACAGCGTCCGCGTTACTGAATACGCCGCACCGATCCGCCTGTCGACCTCACGATCCACTCTCCCCTCACTCAGGAACAAGACTCCGAGGTACTAGAACTCCTCCACTTGGGGCAACATCTCCTCCCCAACCCGGAGATGGCACTCCACCCTTTTACGGGCAAGAACCATGGACCCGGACTTGGAGGTGCTGATTCCCATCCCTGTGATTCCCACTGGGCTGCGAACCGATCCAGTGAGAGCTGAAGGTCCTGGCCGGATGAAGCCATCAGGACCACATCATCTGCAAAAAGCAGAGACCTAATCCTGAAGCCACCAAACCGGATCCCTTCAACGCCCTGACTGCGCCTAGAAACTCTGTCCATAAAAGTTCTGAACAGAATCGGTGACAAAGGGCAGCCTTGGCGGAGTCCAACTCTCACTGGAAACGGGTCCGACTGCGATGAAACTCATAGCATTCAAAATGCTTGAGATCTGTTTCAGTCGCTTTCTCAACATTCTAAGTTAGGATAGAAGATGCAGTCAAATTAGAAGATAATACAGATATGGAGCAGAGAGAAACCCTTTGAGACCCGCTCCACAGAAACCAAAGAGTCACTGAACCTGTCAAGCAGTTGGCTACATTTGGAGAAGGTATATGCAAATAAAGCTTTACACAAAATGCATAAAACGGTCTTGTTTCAACAATACTGGTCCTGTACTTGCAGGAGATGTCTCAAAACCTCATCTGGTGTCCCGACAAAACCCGAAAATGGCGGATTTTTTTCAAAAACCTTTTCTCGCTAAAATGTCGTAAGGGGGTACCCTTACCCAAAATGTTTAAAAATGGTCTTGTTGCAACTGCACAATACTGGTCCTGTAAATGTAGGCACAGCCTTTGCGTGCCAGCCCAATCACAAAATATATATGTCTTTTCACACATACAAGTGAATGCAAGCATACTTGGTCAACAGCCATACAGGTCACACTGAGGGTGAGTCCAGTCCATAATGGATCTAACATAAAAGTGAGAGTCCAGTCCACAGTGGATCTAACATAAAAGTGAGAGTCCAGTCCATAGTGGATCTAACATGATAGTGTGAGTCCAGTCCATAGTGCATGTAACATAATAGTGAGAGTCCAGTCCATCGTGGATCTAACATAATAGTGTGAAAGTCCAGTCCCTAGTGGATCTGACATAATAGTGAGAATCCAGTCCATAGTGGATCTAACATACTAGTGGAGAGAGTCCAGTCCATTTGGGATCTAACATAATAGTGTGAGAGTCCAGTCCCTAGTGGATCTGACATAATAGTGTGAGAGTCCAGTCCCTAATGGATATAACATAATAGTGAGAGTCCAGTCCATAGTGTATCTAACATAATAGTGTGAGTCCAGTCCATATTTGATGTAACATAATAGTGAGAGTTCAGTCCATAGTGGGTCTAACATAATAGTGTGAGTCCAGTCCATATTTGATGTAACATAATAGTGAGAGTCCAGTCCATAGTGGATCTAACATAATAGTGTGAAAGTCCAGTCCCTAGTTGATCTGACATAATAGTGAGAATCCAGTCCATAGTGGATCTAACATAATAGTGTGAGAGTCCAGTCCCTAGTGGATCTGACATAATAGTGTGAGAGTCCAGTCCATAGTGGATCTAACATAATGGTGAGAGTCCAGTCCATAGTGGATCCAACATAATTGTGAGAGTCCAGTCCATAGTGGATCCAACATAATCGTGAAAGTCCAGTCCATAGTGGATCTAACATAATCGTGAGAGTCCAGTCAGTAGTGGATCTAACATAATATTGTGAGAGTCCAGTCCATAGCGGATCCAACATAATAGTGAGAGTCCAGTCCATAGTGGATCTAACATAATAGTGAGAGTCCAGTCCATAGTGCCATCCATCCATCCATCCATCATCTTCCGCTTATCCGAGGTCGGGTCGCGGGGGCAACAGCCTAAGCAGGGAAACCCAGACTTCCCTCTCCCCAGCCACTTCGTCTAGCTCTTCCCGGGGGATCCCGAGACGTTCCCAGGCCAGCCGGGAGACATAGTCTTCCCAACGTGTCCTGGGTCTTCCCCGTGGCCTCCTACCGGTTGGACGTGCCCTAAACACCTCCCTAGGGAGGCGTTCGGGTGGCATCCTGACCAGATGCCCGAACCACCTCATCTGGCTCCTCTCCATGTGAAGGAGCAGCGGCTTTACTTTGAGTTCCTCCCGGATGGCAGAGCTTCTCACCCTATCTCTAAGGGAGAGCCCCGCCACACGGCGGAGGAAACTCATTTCGGCCGCTTGTACCCGTGATCTTATCCTTTCGGTCATGACCCAAAGCTCATGACCATAGGTGAGGATGGGAACGTAGATCGACCGGTAAATTGAGAGCTTTGCCTTCCGGCTCAGCTCCTTCTTCACCACAACGGACCGGTACAACGTCCGCATTACTGAAGACGCCGCACCGATCCGCCTGTCGATCTCACGATCCACTCTTCCCTCACTCGTGAACAAGACTCCTAGGTACTTGAACTCCTCCACTTGGGGCAGGGTCTCCTCCCCAACCCGGAGATGGCACTCCACCCTTTTCCGGGCGAGAACCATGGACTCGGACTTGGAGGTGCTGATTCTCATTCCGGTCGCTTCACACTCGGCTGCGAACCGATCCAGCGAGAGCTGAAGATCCCGGTCAGATGAAGCCATCAGGACCACATCATCTGCAAAAAGCAGAGACCTAATCCTGCGGTTACCAAACCGGAACCCCTCAACGCCTTGACTGCGCCTTGAAATTCTGTCCATAAAAGTTATGAACAGAATGGGTGACAAAGGACAGCCTTGGCGGAGTCCAACCCTCACTGGAAATGTGTTCGACTTACTGCCGGCAATGCGGACCAAGCTCTGGCACTGATCGTACAGGGAACGGACCGCCACAATCAGACAGTCCGATACCCCATACTCTCTGAGCACTCCCCACAGGACTTCCCGAGGGACACGGTCGAATGCCTTCTCCAAGTCCACAAAGCACATGTAGACTGGTTGGGCAAACTCCCATGCACCCTCAAGAACCCTGCCGAGAGTATAGAGCTGGTCCACAGTTCCATGACCAGGACGAAAACCACACTGTTCCTCCTGAATCCGAGGTTCGACTATCCGACGTAGCCTCCTCTCCAGTACACCTGAATAAACCTTACCGGGAAGGCTGAGGAGTGTGATCCCACGATAGTTAGAACACACCCTCCGGTCCCCCTTCTTAAAGAGAGGAACCACCACCCCGGTCTGCCAATCCAGAGGTACCGCCCCCGATGTCCACGCGATGCTGCAAAGTCTTGTCAACCAAGACAGCCCCACAGCATCCAGAGCCTTAAGGAACTCCGGGCGGATCTCGTCCACCCCTGGGGCCTTGCCACCGAGGAGCTTTTTAACTACCTCAGCGACCTCAGCCCCAGAAATAGGAGAGTCCACCACAGATTCCCCAGGCACTGCTTCCTCATAGGAAGACGTGTTGGTGGGATTGAGGAGGTCTTCGAAGTATTCCTTCCACCTATCCACAACATCCGCAGTCGAGGTCAGCAGAACACCATCCGCACCATACACGGTGTTGATAGTGCACTGTTTCCCCTTCCTGAGGCGGCAGACGGTGGTCCAGAATCGCTTCGAAGCCGTCCGGAAGTCGTTTTCCATGGCTTCCCCGAACTCTTCCCATGTCCGAGTTTTTGCCTCCGCGACCGCTGAAGCTGCACACCGCTTGGCCTGTCGGTACCTGTCCACTGCCTCCGGAGTCCTATGAGCCAAAAGGACCCGATAGGACTCCTTCTTCAGCTTGACGGCATCCCTCACCGCTGGTGTCCACCAAGGGATCCATAGTGGATCTAACATAACATAATATTGTGAGAATCCAGTCCATAGTGGATCTAACATAATATTGTGAGAATCCAGTCCATAGTGGATCTAACATAATAGTGACAATCCAGTCCATAGTGGATCTAACAGAATCGTGAGAGTCCAGTCCATAGTGGATCTAACATAATATTGTGAGAGTCCATTCCATAGTGGATCTAACATCATAGTGAGAGTCCAGTCCATAGTGGATCTAACATAATAGTGTGAGAGTCCAGTAAATAGTGGATCTAACATAATAGTGTGAGAGTCCAGTCCATAGTGGATCTAACATAATAGTGAGAGTCCAGTCCATAGTGGATCTAACACAATAGTGAGAGTCCAGTCCATAGTGGATCTAACATAATAGTGAAAGTCCAGTCCATAGTGCATCCAACATAATAGTGTGAGAGTCCAGTCCGTAGTGGATCTAACATAATAGTGTGAGAGTCCAGTCCATAGTGGATCTAACATAATAGTGGGAGTCCAGTCCATAGTGGATCTAACATAATAGTGTGAGAGTCCAGTCCGTAGTGGATCTAACATAATAGTGAAAGTCCAGTCCATAGTGCATCTAACATAATAGTGTGAGAGTCCAGTCCATAGTGGATCTAACATAATAGTGAAAGTCCAGTCCATAGTGTATCTAACATAATAGTGTTAGAGTCAGGTCCATAGTGGATCTAACATAATAGTGAAGGTCCAGTCCATAGTGCATCTAACATAATAGTGTGAGAGTCCAGTCCATAGTGGATCTAACGTAATAGTGAGAGTCCAGTCCATAGTGGATCTAACATAATAGTGTGAGAGTCCAGTCCATAGTGGATCTAACATAATAGTGAGAGTCCAGTCCATAGTGGATCTAACATAATAGTGAAAGTCCAGTCCATACTGCATCTAACATAATAGTGTAAGAGTCCAGTCCTTAGTGCATCTAACATAATAGTGTGAGAATCCAGTCCGTAGTGGATCTAACATAATAGTGAAAGTCCAGTCCATAGTGGATCTAACATAATAGTGAAAGTCCCGTCCATAGTGCATCTAACATAATAGTGTGAGAGTCCAGTCCGTTGTGGATCTAACATAATAGTGAGAGTCCAGTCCATAGTGGATCTAACACAATAGTGAGAGTCCAGTCCATAGTGGATCTAACATAATAGTGACAATCCAGTCCATAGTGGATCTAACAGAATCGTGAGAGTCCAGTCCATAGTGGATCTAACATAATATTGTGAGAGTCCATTCCATAGTGGATCTAACATCATAGTGAGAGTCCAGTCCATAGTGGATCTAACATAATAGTGTGAGAGTCCAGTAAATAGTGGATCTAACATAATAGTGTGAGAGTCCAGTCCATAGTGGATCTAACATAATAGTGAGAGTCCAGTCCATAGTGGATCTAACACAATAGTGAGAGTCCAGTCCATAGTGGATCTAACATAATAGTGAAAGTCCAGTCCATAGTGCATCCAACATAATAGTGTGAGAGTCCAGTCCGTAGTGGATCTAACATAATAGTGTGAGAGTCCAGTCCATAGTGGATCTAACATAATAGTGAGAGTCCAGTCCATAGTGGATCTAACATAATAGTGTGAGAGTCCAGTCTGTAGTGGATCTAACATAATAGTGAAAGTCCAGTCCATAGTGCATCTAACATAATAGTGTGAGAGTCCAGTCCATAGTGGATCTAACATAATAGTGAAAGTCCAGTCCATAGTGTATCTAACATAATAGTGTGAGAGTCCAGTCCATAGTGGATCTAACGTAATAGTGAGAGTCCAGTCCATAGTGGATCTAACATAATAGTGTGAGAGTCCAGTCCATAGTGGATCTAACATAATAGTGAGAGTCCAGTCCATAGTGGATCTAACATAATAGTGAAAGTCCAGTCCATACTGCATCTAACATAATAGTGTAAGAGTCCAGTCCTTAGTGCATCTAACATAATAGTGTGAGAATCCAGTCCGTAGTGGATCTAACATAATAGTGAAAGTCCAGTCCATAGTGGATCTAACATAATAGTGAAAGTCCCGTCCATAGTGCATCTAACATAATAGTGTGAGAGTCCAGTCCGTTGTGGATCTAACATAATAGTGAGAGTCCAGTCCATAGTGGATCCAACACAATAGTGAGAGTCCAGTCCATAGTGGATCTAACATAATAGTGAAAGTCCAGTCCATAGTGCATCTAACATAATAGTGTGAGAGTCCAGTCCATAGTGGATCTAACATAATAGTGTGAGAGTCCAGTCCATAGTGGATCTTACATAATAGTGTGAGAGTCCAGTCCGTAGTGGATCTAACATAATAGTGAAAGTCCAGTCCATATTGCATCTAACGTAATAGTGAGAGTCCAGTCCATAGTGGATCTAACATAATAGTGAAAGTCCAGTCCATAGTGCATCTAACATAATAGTGTGAGTCCAGTCCATAGTGGATCAAACATAATAGTGAGAGTCCAGTCCATAGTGGATCTAACATAATAGTGTGAGAGTCCAGTCCATAGTGGATCTAACATAATAGTGAGAGTCCAGTCCATAGTGGATCTAACACAATAGTGAAAGTCCAGTCCATAGTGCATCTAACATAATAGTGTGAGAGTTCAGTCAATAGTGGATCTAAAATAATAATGAGAGTCCAGTCCAGAGTGGATCTAACACAATAGTGAGAGTCCAGTCCATAGTGGATCCAACATAATAGTGAAAGTCCAGTCCATAGTGCATCTAACATAATAGTGTGAGAGTCCAGTCCTTAGTGGATCTAACATAATAGTGTGAGAGTCCAGTCCTTAGTGGATCTAACATAATAGTGAGAGTCCAGTCCATAGTGCATCTAACATAATAGTGTGAGAATCCAGTCCGTAGTGGATCTAACATAATATCAATCAATCAATCAATCAATGTTTACTTATATAGCCCTAAATCACCAGTGTCTCAAAGGGCTGCACAAACCACTACGACATCCTCGGTAGGCCCACATAAGGGCAAGGAAAACTCACACCCAGTGGGACGTCGGTGACAATGATGACTATGAGAACCTTGGAGAGGAGGAAAGCAATGGATGTCGAGCGGGTCCAACATGATACTGTGAAAGTTCAATCCATAATGGATCCAACACAGTCGCGAGAGTCCAGTCCAAAGCGGATCCAACACAGCAGCGAGAGTCCCGTTCACAGCGGAGCCAGCAGGAAACCATCCCAAGCGGAGGCGGATCAGCAGCGCAGAGATGTCCCCAGCCGATACACAGGCGAGCAGTACATGGCCACCGGATCGGACCGGACTCCCTCCACAAAGGAGAGTGGGACATAGGAGAAAAAGAAAAGAAATGGCAGATCAACTGGTCTAAAAAGGGAGTCTATTTAAAGGCTAGAGTATACAAATGAGTTTTAAGGTGAGACTTAAATGCTTCTACTGAGGTGGCATCTCGAACTGTTACCGGGAGGGCATTCCAGAGTACTGGAGCCCGAAATGAAAAAGCTCTATAGCCCGCAGACTTTTTTTGGGCTTTGGGAATCACTAATAAGCCGGAGTCCTTTGAACGCAGATTTCTTGCCGGGACATATGGTACAATACAATCGGCAAGATAGGATGGAGCTAGACCGTGTAGTATTTTATACGTAAGTAGTAAAACCTTAAAGTCACATCTTAAGTGCACAGGAAGCCAGTGCAGGTGAGCCAGTACAGGCGTAATGTGATCAAACTTTCTTGTTCTTGTCAAAAGTCTAGCAGCCGCATTTTGTACCAACCGTAATCTTTTAATGCTAGACATGGGGAGACCCGAAAATAATACGTTACAGTAGTCGAGGCGAGACGTAACAAACGCATGGATAATGATCTCAGCGTCTTTAGTGGACAGAATGGAGCGAATTTTAGCGATATTACGGAGATGAAAGAAGGCAGTTTTAGTAACGCTTTTAATGTGTGCCTCAAAGGAGAGAGTTGGGTCGAAGATAATACCCAGATTCTTTACCGTGTCGCCTTGCTTAATTGTTTGGTTGTCAAATGTTAGAGTTGTAGTGTCAGATAATAGTGAAAGTCCAGTCCATAGTGGATCTAACATAATAGTGAGAGTCCAGTCCATAGTGCATCTAACATAATAGTGTGAGAGTCCAGTCCATAGTGGATCTAACATAATAGTGAGAGTCCAGTCCATAGTGGATCTAACATAATAGTGAGAGTCCAGTCCATAGTGGATAGTGGAGATTTGGTACAGCATGGCAACATAAGCTGCCTGAATTTTGATTGGATACAAACTAAAACGACTGGAAGGAGCATAATATGACATGAAGAGAATATAAACACTGTTAGATATTTAGGGAAAGTAAAAAAAAAAAAAAAATAATGGCACCTTTAATTATGATCATGCTTTCTGGTTATGTTAGGCCAGCAGAGAAACCACACCACTACTAAAATGAGATATCTTTCCTCTCATTGTGTGGATCACATCTTACTATTTAGAAAACTGTTGTATTTATTAATCCTTGATTGAAATTGTTTTAGAAAATGGGATCAAGAAGTGAATAATGTAGCAGTAATTGCTATGAACTGAACACCTTGCAGGATCCAATAAGCCCTGCTTCTTCCTACTCCTTTTCAGATATGTTCTAATGAGAAAATTGAAACCCTATACATGCCCCCCCCCCTCACAAAACAGTGTGGAATTGAGTTGCAGTCCACTGCAGATGAAAACTGCACCAATACCGCCCTCTTCTGGAGAACCAGGAACCTCACAACTTAAATTTGCCAACCCATCCCCCCCCCCCTCCCCCCCCCATTAGTCATGTCCAAGTTAAATACCGATGTGCCACAGGGCAATTAAAACGGATTAGGCTCGGATTGAAGGAGTTTCCTTTCTATTCCTGAGGGAGTTCCAGTGGAGAAAACAAAACAAAGCAAAAAAAAAAAAAAGTGTTTGTGTCTCCCTTTTTTTTTTGCCATCTTGGCACGGGACAAAAAAAATGGTGGGCCAGGCTGCCCCCGAACAGACGCCATTAGGACCTCAGAAGTGAAAGGAAGCAGAGAACAGAGGAGTCTGTGGGAGACTGCAGGGAAGGGTGAGGAGGAGGAAGATTAGACGGAACGGGAGAGCTCGGAGGCGAGACTGAGATGAGAGGTCTCGGACTAATGATGCCAGTCTAGAAGGACCTCATCGCCATATGGACTCATGCCAGGCTGCACCGTCTCAACCACACTTGACTCCAGGCAAACACAATTATTTTGCTGCTCCTTTTACACAAAACCCAGAACCAGTGAAGTTGTCACGTTGTGTAAATAGTAAAAAAAAAAAACAGAATACAATGATTATATTCAATTGAATAGACTGCAAAGACAAGATATGTAACGTTCGAACTGTTAGACTTTGTTATTTTTTGCAAATATTAGCTCACTTGGAATTTGATGCCTGCAAAAGCTGGCATAAACGGCAAAAAAGACAGAGAAAGTTGAGGAATGCTCATCAAAACACTTATTTGGAACATCCCACAGGGGAACAGGCTAATGGGGAACAGGTGAGATGCCATGGTTGGGTGTAAAAGCAGCTTCCGTGAAATACTCAGTCATTTAAAAACAAGGACGGGGCGAGGGTCACCACTTTGTGAACAAAAGTGTGAGCAAATTGTCCAAACAGTTTAAGAACAGCATTTCTCAACAAGCTTTTTCACCATCTACAGTCTGTAATATCATCAAAAGGTTCAGAGAATCCGGAGAAAATCAATGCACATTAAAACTCTACTATGCAAAGCCAAAGCCGTTTATCAACAACACCCAGAAACGCCGCCGGCTTCGCTGGGCCCGAGCTCATCCAAGATGGACTGATGCAAAGTGGAAAGGTGCTCCGTGGTCTGACGAGTCCACATTTCAAATTGTTTTTGGAAACTATGGAGTAAAAGAGCCATCTGGACTGTTATAGGCGCACAGTTCAAAAGCCAGCATGTGTGATGGTATGAGGGTGTATTAGTGCCCAAGCCGTAGGTAACTTACACATCTGCGAAGGCACCATTAGTCCTGAAAGGTACATACGGGTTTTGGAGCAACATATGTTGCCATCCGAGCAACGTAATCATGGACGCCCCTGCTTATTTCACTAACACAATGCCAAGCCACATTCTGCATGTTACAACAGCTTTAGATCCACTATGGACTGGACTTTCACAATGTTATGCTAGACCCACTCGACGTCCATTGAATCCGGTCTCCCCTGGGGGGGACTGTCACCCACATCTGCGGTCCTCTCTAGGGTTCCTCATAGTCATTGACATCCCACTGGGTTGTGAGTTTTTCTTTGCCCTTATGTGGGCTCTGAACCGAGGGTGTCGCTGTGGCTTGTGCAGCCCTTTGAGACACCTGTGATTTAGGGCTATATAAATAAGCATTGGTTGATTGATTGCTGTCATTTGATTAGTATAAAAACACATTAAACTTGTTTTTAAGTCAGGTTTGGAACAGGTGTGACGTTAGTATGGCCACAGTGGTGTTGCTCACATGTGCTCCACTGAATCTTCGTAGAGTTTGCTCGGACATAAGAAAATTTAGAGGGAAAATTGTCTGTGTGTCTTATGTATATTTAATTGTACAAAAATAAAAGTACAATTTGTGTAAAAAGATTTTAAGGTTGTGTGTACAAAGCTTACCTTTCTGATCACATTCAACAATACCGTGGTAATACTTACTAGGGCTGCATGAATTTGAGAAGAAACCTAATTTAAATTTGCGATTTTTAAATTGCACACATAAAAATTGGTAAAAATGCGAAAACAATGCTTAGTTTTACTGTCAATTGACACATTTTTGTCACAAGGAGCGACATAGAACAGTGTGCAATAACTTACTTGGAAAATAGACTCAAGAGCTTTTGTCTACATCCTGCCCCTAAACTGAAGAAATAAACGATAAAAACTATATAGTTATCAAAATTAAAGATGTCCGATATTTAAAACGTAACATCGGAACTTATCGGTATTGGTTTCAAAAAGTAAAATGTATGACTTTATAAATCGCTGCTGTACCGAGGGGTACACCGACGTAGGGAGAAGTACAGAGCGGCACTATACCTTAAAGGCACATAATAATCACGTAATATCTATGGCTTTTCACACACACGAGTGAATGCAAGGCATACTTGGTCAACAGCCATACAGGTCACACGGAGGGTGGCCGTATGAACAACTTGAACACTGTTACATATGTGCCACACTGTGAACCCACACCAAACAAGAATGACGAACACATTTCGCACCGTAACACAACATAAACACAACATAAAAAATACCCAGAACCCCTTGCGGCACCAACTCTTCCGGGACGCTACAATACACCCCCCCCCCCGATACCACCAACCCCCCTCCCGTTACCCTGCCCACTTTTCCTCCATACAAATAGCGTGCCGGCCAAGTCACTGAATATATGCGGCTTATACACACACACAAGTGAATGCAAGGCATACTTGGTCAACGACCATACAGGTCACACTGAGGGTGGCCGCATAAACAACTTGAACACTGTTACAAATATGCGCTACACTGTGAACCCACGCCAAACAAGAACGACAAACACATTTCGGGAGAACATCCGCACCGTAACATAACATAAACACAACATAACAAATACCCAGAACCCTTTGCAGCACTAACTCTTCCGGGACGCTACAATATACACCCACCCCTGCTACCACCGTAACCCCTCCCACTTTTCCTCCATACAAACAGCGTGTCGGCCCAGTCACTTAATATATGCAGCTTATACACACACACAAGTGAATGCAACGCATACTTGGTCGACAACCATACAGGTCACACTGAGGGCGGCCGTATAAACAACTTAAACACTGTTACAAATATGCGCCACACTGTGAACCCACGCCAAACAAGAACGACAAACACATTTTGGGAGAACATCCGCACCGTAACACAACATAAACACAACAGAACAAATACCCAGAATCCTTTGCAGCACTAACTCTTCCGGGACGCTACAATATACATCCCCCCGCTACCACCAACCCCCCGCCCCTCCACCCCTAACCCCACCCACTTTTCCTCCATACAAACAGCATGTCGACCCAGTCACTTAATATATGCGGTTTATACACACACACACAAGTGAATGCAAGGCATACTTGGTCAACAGCCATACAGGTCACACTGAGGGTGGCCGTATAAACAACTTGAACACTGTTACAAATATGCGCCACACAGTGAACTCACACCAAACAAGAATGACAAACACATTTCGGGAGAACATCTGCACCGGAACACAACATAACAAATACCCAGAACCCCTTGCAGCACTAACTATTCTGGGACGTTACAATATACAACCCCCGCTACAGCCAACTCCCCCTCCCCTAACCCCGCCCACTTTTCCTCCATACAAATAGCGTGCCGGCCAAGTCACTGAATATATGCGGCTTATACACACACACAAGTGAATGCAACGCATACTTCGTCGACAACCATACAGGTCACACTGAGGGTGGCCGTATAAGCAACTTTAACACTGTTACAAATATGCGCCACACTGTGAACCCACGCCAAACAAGAATGACAAACACATTTCGGGAGAATATCCGCACCGTAACACAACATAAACACAACATAACAAATACCCAGAACCCCTTGCAGTTCTAACTCTTCCGGGACGCTACAATATACACCCACCCCTGCTACCACCGTAACCCCTCCCACTTTTCCTCCAGACAAACAGGGTGTCGGCCCAGTCACTTAATATATGCGGCTTATACACAAACACAAGTGAATGCAACGCATACTTGGTCAACAGCAGTACAGGTCACACTGAGGGTGGCCGTATAAACAACTTGAACACTGTTACAAATATGCGCCACACTGTGAACCCACGCCAAACAAGAACGACAAACACATTTCGGGAGAACATCCGCACCGTAACACAACATAAACACAACATAACAAATACCCAGAACCCCTTGCAGCACTAACTCTTCCGGGACGATACAATATATACCCCCCAATACCACCAACCCCCCACCTCCTCCCCCTCCTGTAACCCTGCCCACTTTTCCTCCATACAAATAGCGTGCCGGCCCAGTCAATGAATATATGCAGCTTATACACACACACAAGTGAATGCGAGGCATACTTGGTCAACGACCATACAGGTCACAATGAGGGTGGCCGCATAAACAACTTGAACAATGTTACAAATATGCGCCACACTGTGAACCCACGCCAAACAAGAATGACAAACACATTTCGGGAGAATATCCGCACCGTAACACAACATAAACACAACATAACAAATACCCAGAACCCCTTGCAGTACTAACTCTTCCGGGACGCTACAATATACACCCACCCCTGCTACCACCGTAACCCCTCCCACTTTTCCTCCATACAAACAGCGTGTCGGCCCAGTTACTTAATATATGCGGCTTATACACACACACAAGTGAATGCAATGCATACTTGGTCAACAGCAGAACAGGTCACACTGAGGGTGGCCGTATAAACAACTTGAACAATGTTACAAATATGCGCCACACTGTGAACCCACGCCAAACAAGAACGACAAACACATTTCGGGAGAACATCCGCACCGTAACACAACATAAACACAACATAACAAATACCCAGAACCCCTTGCAGCACTAACTCTTCGGGACGATACAATATATACCCCCCCGATACCACCAACCCCCCACCTCCTCCCCCTCCCATAACCCTGCCCACTTTTCCTCTATACAAATAGCGTGCCGGCCCAGTCACTTAATATATGCGGCTTATAAACACACACAAGTGAATGCAAGGCATACTTGGTCAACGACCATACAGGTCACACTGAGGGTGGCCGCATAAACAACTTGAACACTGTTACAAATATGCGCTACACTGTGAACCCACGCCAAACAAGAACGACAAACACATTTCGGGAGAACATCCGCACCGTAACACAACATAAACACAACATAACAAATACCCAGAACCCTTTGCAGCACTAACTCTTCCGGGACGCTACAATATACACCCACCCCTGCTACCACCGTAACCCCTCCCACTTTTCCTCCATACAAACAGCGTGTCGGCCCAGTCACTTAATATATGCAGCTTATACACACACACAAGTGAATGCAACGCATACTTGGTCGACAACCATACAGGTCACACTGAGGGCGGCCGTATAAACAACTTAAACACTGTTACAAATATGCGCCACACTGTGAACCCACGCCAAACAAGAACGACAAACACATTTTGGGAGAACATCCGCACCGTAACACAACATAAACACAACAGAACAAATACCCAGAATCCTTTGCAGCACTAACTCTTCCGGGACGCTACAATATACATCCCCCCGCTACCACCAACCCCCCGCCCCTCCTCCCCTAACCCCACCCACTTTTCCTCCATACAAACAGCATGTCGACCCAGTCACTTAATATATGCGGTTTATACACACACACAAGTGAATGCAAGGCATACTTGGTCAACAGCCATACAGTTCACACTGAGGGTGGCCGTATAAACAACTTGAACACTGTTACAAATATGCGCCACACTGTGAACCCACGCCAAACAAGAACGACAAACACATTTCGGGAGAACATCCGCACCGTAACACAACATAACAAATACCCAGAACCCCTTGCAGCACTAACTATTCTGGGACGTTACAATATACAACCTCCGCTACCACCAACTCCCCCCCCCCCCCACCCCTCCCCTAACCCCGCACACTTTTCCTCAATACAAATAGCGTGCCGGCCAAGTCACTGAATATATGCGGCTTATACACACACACAAGTGAATGCAAGGCATACTTGGTCGACAACCATACAGGTCACACTGAGGGTGGCCGTATAAACAACTTGAACACTGTTACAAATATGCGCCACACTGTGAACCCACACCAAACAAGAACGACAAACACATTTCGGGAGAACATCCGCACCGTAACACAACATAAACACAACATAACAAATACCCAGAACCCCTTGCAGCACTAACTCTTCCGAGACGCTACAATATACACCCACCCCTGCTACCACCGTAACCCCTCCCACTTTTCCTCCATACAAACAGCGTGCCGGCCCAGTCACTTAATATATGCGGCTTATACACACACACAAGTGAATGCCATGCATACTTGGTCAACAGCAGTACAGGTCACACTGAGGGTGGCCGTATCAACAACTTGAACACTGTTACAAATATGCGCCACACTGTGAACCCACACCAAACAAGAATGACAAACACATTTCGCACCGTAAAACAACATAAACACAACATAACAAATACCCAGAACGCCTTGCAGCACTAACTCTTCCGGGACGCTACAATATACACCCCCCGCTCCCCCTCCCCTAACCCCGCCCACTTTTCCTCCATACAAACAGCGTGCCGGCCCAGTCACTTAATATATGCGGCTTATACACACACACAAGTGAATGCCATGCATACTTGGTCAACAGCAGTACAGGTCACACGGAGGGTGGCCGTATAAACAACTTGAACACTGTTACAAATATGCGCCACACTGTGAACCCACACCAAACAAGAATGACAAACACATTTCGCACCGTAACACAACATAAACACAACATAACAAATACCCAGAACGCCTTGCAGCACTAACTCTTCCGGGACGCTACAATATACACCCCCCCTCATGTCGAGATACATGGGAACGATTGCTGAAATGTGACTTCACAAAGTTTCCACAGTCTTTAACCGGGTTGTCCACAAATCAGTAAGAGGAGATTCTGGGAATCACATTAGTTTGTGGCCCTCAACGTTGATAAGAGGTCTGCAGGGATTTAAGACTTAATCCAGAGGTATGCTTTTCTTATCTGCGTCCACCGGTGGGCTTCTAATCTTAGCCCATCGGTTTAACTCCCACCTTCGGTCTTCGCGTCCAGCGATACTCGGTGACCTCACTCCGTCAAATTAAATCAGCACGGTGCGGATTTACTTTTATTTTTTAATCTAATCGGCAGCGTTTCCGTACCTCAGCGCTTATCGCGGGCCAGTGAACGGGTCACTAATGTGCTGACGGTGAAAGGCTTGCGACTAACGAGGACTTTCTCGCCGGCCGCACGCAAAGCCCACAGGGCGACAATGTCAGGATTAATGCAAGAATAGACGGCGGGCGGCGGGCATCCGAACTCACGCAACTAGTTGGTAGGAAGAGGGGGTGGGGACAAAAAAAGTGGATCTTGATCGATCCCTCCGGGGAGCACGACCTCATGCATGTCAGCCTCCGCCGTTCATCTCCTCCTCGTAATCCCGATCTTTTTTTAATCTAACAACCAAGTGGCTCCCAAATCCCCTCGCAGATAACATGCGCGCTACAGAGGGAGAGAAGGAAAGAAAATGGAACTACCGCATTTCCTTGAATAGCCGCCGGGCATGTAATATGCGCCTGCCTTGAATGACTGCCGGGGTCAAACTCCATTCCCAAAATTATTAGCGCATGCTTACTTTTACTGCCGGGTCGTCATTTTAAAAACAGCGGAAGAGTTTTTTTTTTCTTTTACTATGTGTAAACCAGGGTTTTTGTTCCACAGCCATACAGATCACACTGATGGTTGTGATATAAAACAACTTTAACACTCTTACTAATATGCGCCACACTCTGTGAACCCACACCAAACACATTTAAGGAGAACATCGGCTCTGTAACACATTATAAACGCAACATAAGAATTACCCACAATGCCATGCATCCATGACTCTTGGCTATATCATACACCCCGCTAGCACCAAACCCCGCCACCCCCCTCTCCGTGCGTCGGTTGTGGTGGGCGGGGTTGGGGGCGCGTATATAATATAGCCAATAGTCATGGATGAATGGCATTTTGGGTAATTCTTATGTTGCGTTTATAATGCGTTATTTACAGAGCCGATGTTCTCCCGAAATGTGTTTGGTGTGGGTTCACAGAGTGTGGCACATATTAGTAAGAGTGTTAAAGTTGTTTATATCACAACCATTAGTGTAAAAGTGTATGGCTGTTGACCAAGTATGCATTGCAATCTTGTATGAGAAGTAGCGAAATATACACGTCCGGCCGGCACGCAGATAGCAATAACGTGTTGTAAAGCAGTTGTCCCCAACCACCGGGCCGCGGCCGCAGAATCATTTTTTTTTTTTTTTTTTTTTATTAATCACAATCGATTTTTTACTGCATGCCAATGGTAAGCGCAGGGGTGAGAAGAGGTTTTAAAATTATTAGCGCCTGCTTACTTTTACCGCATGCCTTGAATAAGTGCAGGAGTGAGAAGAGGTTTTAAATTAATTAGCGCCCCGGCGGCTATTCAAGGAAATACGGTAACTGATAAGGTACCGCATAGCCTTCTGAGAGTCAGGATCCTATGCACGATTGATTTCCATGGCCGAGCAGCTGCATCTAAGCCATACATCACCATTGATTTATTGATTGATTGAGACTTTTGTTAGTAGATGGCACAGTACAGTACATATTCCGTACAATTGACCACTAAATGGCAACACCCGAAAAAGTTTTTCAACTTGTTTAAGTCGGGGTCCACGTCAATCAAGTCTATGGACTTTTGTTTTGTCTCTATTTCTTTTGTCAGGGTTACACATTATAGGGGAAAAAAGTTATGCAAAAATACTTTGTCTTTAAATAATACCGTGAATTCAAAAAAATATAAAGCGCTACTACTTTTTTTCCCTGTGCTTTGAACCCTGCGGCTTATAAAACTGTGCAGTTAATGTATGGATTTTTTTTTTTGCTAACGGCTAGGGATGTCCGATAATATTGGACTGTCGATATTATCGGCCGATAAGTGCTTTAAAATGTGATATCGGAAATTATCGGTATCGGCTTAAAAAGAGTACAACAATTTTAAGAGAAATAAATACATACATTGGCTGAAACCGATCCAAAAGCTGGATTTTGTAAATGTATACTTAGATACCTTAACTGTTTTTTAAACAGTGCATGCAATGAGGCAGTAAAACAGCTGATCAAACAAAACAGAAGTCACGGTTGGAGATGTCGATAAATGCTTTAAAATGCAATATCGGAAATGATCGGTATCTGTTTCAAACTAGTAAAATGTAAGACTTTTTACAGTAATTTGGGAATTTGTCTAAATAGGAGTCCAAAACATGTAATAGCTACCATACTTTCCATCGGTATTTAAACTGCGCCCACCCAATTTTTAAAGAAATAAATACATATATTGGCTGCAACTGGTCCAAAAGCAGGATTTTGTAAATGTTTATTTAGATACCTTAACTTTATCCAAACAGTGCATGCAACGAGGCAGTAAAACGGCTGATCAAACAAAACAAAAGTCATGGTTAGAGATGTCCGATGATATCGGGCTACCGATGTTATCGGCCGATAAGTGCTTTAAAATACAATATCGGAAATTATCCTGTCCTATATGTCCTGATTAACCACAGGTGCGTGGAAACTAATGAGTTGTCACGGAAACTAAACCAAACCAGGGTGAAAAAAAAAAACAGGAACTAACGAGTCCAAAAGCAGCACAACATAACTAAACAAAATGTGAGACTACAGGTCATGACAAATTCCACATCTGTATATATATATAAATCGGTATCGGTAATTAAGAGTTGGACAATATCGTCAAAAAAGCCATTATCGAACATCTCTAAGTTCAGTTGTAGTTTTGTTCTGCGTAGCCATCCCTAAGCTTCAATGCCCTTTTTTAGGAGCACGGACCTTTTGTTTATTTTTTATATATTAGGCATTAAATAACTTTTTTTTTACCTGCACCCTGCCTTCCGCTGTCGATCATGACAAACCATGTTCCCGACGTCTACAAAGCAGTTAGCTATCTGCTGCCACCTACTGATACAGAAGAGTATTACACGGTCGCTCAGTTGGTAGGGCGGCCGTTTCAGCAACTTGAGGGTTCCAGGTTCGATCCCCGCTTCAGACATTCCAGTCACTGCCGTTGTGTCTTCGGGCAAGACACTTTACCCACCTACTCCCAGTGCCACCCACACTTTAGATATTGGGTTTCACTATGTAAAGCGCTTTGAGTCACTAGAGAAAAGCGCTATATAAATACAATGCCGAGCTCTAGACAGCACCGACACTCAACAACGGCGCGTTATTTGCGGACTATAATTACCGGTTTGCAAAAAAATATATTTTTAACCCAAATAGCTGAAATTAGATCATTTTGTTCTGCATAGCCACTCCTAAGCTTCAATGCCTTTTTTAGGAGCACCGACTTTTTGTTTATTTTTGGTTTATTAAGCAGTAGATACATTTTTTTTACCTGCACGCTGCCTTCCGCTATCGATCATGACAAACCATGTTCCCGACATCTACAAAGCAGTGAGCTACCTGCTGCCACCTATTGACATGGAAGAGTATTACACTGTCTCTCGGTGGGCAAAGCGGCCGTTTCAGCAACTTGAGGGTTCCTGGTTCGATCCCCGCTTCCGCCATCCCAGTCACTGCCGTTGTGTTTTCGGGCAAGACACTTTACCCACCTACTCCCAGTGCCACCCACACTTAAGATATTGGGTTTCACTATGTAAAGCGCTTTGAGTCACTAGAAAAAACCGCGCTATATAAATACAATGCCGAGTTCTAGACAGCACCGACACTCAACAACGGCACGTTATTTACGGACTATAATTACCGGTTTGCAAAAAAATATATTTTTAACCCAAATAGCTGAAATTAGATCATTTTGTTCTGCATAGCCATCCCTAAGCTTCAATGCCCTTTTTAGGAGCACTGACTTTTTGTTTATTTTTGGTTTATTAAGCAATAGATATATTTTTTTACCTGCACCCTGCCTTCCGCTGTCGATCATGACAATCCATGTTCCCGACGTCTACAAAGCATTTAGCTACCTGCTGCTACCTACTGATATGTAAAAGTATTACACGGTCGCTCGGTGGGCAGAGCTGCCATTTCAGCAACTTGAGGGTTCCAGGTTCAATCCCCGCTTCCGCCATCCTAGTCGTTGTGTCCTTGGACAAGACACTATACCCGCCTGCTCCCAGTGCCACCCACACTTTAGATATTGGGTTTCACTATGTAAAGAGCTTTGAGTCACTAGAGAAAAGCGCTATATAAATATAATGCCGAGCTCTAGACAACGGCACATTATTTGCAAACTACAAAAAAATATTTTTGACCCAAGTAGCTGAAATTAGATCATCTCAGAGCACATCCATCCATCCATTTTTTACCTTTGTCCATTTTTGGGGTGGTGGCGGGGGGGCCAGCCACACTTTAGATATTGGGTTTCACTATGTAAAGCGCTTTGAGTCACTAGAGAAAAGCGCTATATAAATATAATGCCGAGCTCTAGACAACGGCACATTATTTGCAAACTACAAAATTTTTTTTTTAACCCAAATAGCTGAAATTAGATCATCTCACGGCACATCCATCCATCCATTTTTTTACCGTTTGTCCCTTTTTGGGGTGGCGGCGGGGCGGGGGTCGCTGGAGCCTATCTCAGCTGCATTCGGGCGGAAGGCGGGGTACACCCTGGACAAGTCGCCAGAAGGAAACCACACAGTCACGGGGAGGACATGCAAACTCCACGCAGAAATTATCCGAACAAGGGATTGAACTCAGGACTACTCATATTGTGAGGCAGACGCACTAACCCCTCATCCACCGTGCACAGTGGTCGAAAAACACTGCACAAGCAAAAGTGCACTTGGAGACTTTGCATTCTGCCATCCTGCACAGCTGATAGTTACGCCACCCGGCTGATATCAAGCGTAATTGTCCACTTTCTTGCACGAGTCTTGCGTTCTTACATGCCGGGAATTTGGGGAATTCAGTCGGCTGCCATGCCGGGGTCGTGACTTCCCATGCCGCCACAGAGGCTCCATTGTCAATATAAACAATAAGGCGCCGTTTGTTCAACTGCCATGTGCATTTTAAGTGGGCCTACCGAGAAACCCCGGCAGAAAAAAACAAAACACTGGCTTCCGTGCATCTTCTCCTCGCCGCAGGTTAACTGTTAGCCTTCGGGAATGCCGCTCAGGCTTTTGGAATTTGCACAACTAATTCAGATAGCACTGGATGAACTAGGATGGTACTAGGGTGACAGGGGATGCAAAACAATAACAGTGCAATACTTTTTGATAACATGGTCACTGCTGCCTAGTTTCTCTTGTTATATTCTTATTTTACTAATATACAAACCCCGTTTCCATATGAGTTGGGAAATTGTGTTATGTAAATATAAACGGAATACAATGATATGCAAATCCTTTTCAACAAATATTCAATTGAATGCACTACAAAGACAACATATTTGTTGTTCAAAGTCATAAACTTTCTTTTTTTTGCAAATAATAATTCACTTAGAATTTCATAGCAGCAACACGTGCCAAAGTAGTTGGGAAAGGGCATGTTCACCACTGTGTTACATCACCTTTTCTTTGAACAACACTCAGAAAAAATGTTTGGGAACTGAGGAAACTAATTGTTGAAGCTTTGAAAGTGGAATTCTTTCCCATTCTTGTTTTATGTAGAGCTTCAGTCGTTCAATAGTCCGGGGTCACCGCTGTCGTATTTTACGCTTCATAATGCGCCACACATTTTCCATGGGAGACCGGTCTGGACTGCAGGCGGGCCAGGAAAGTACCCGCACTCTTTTTTATACGAAGCCATGCTGTTGTAACACGTGATGAACATGGCTTGGCATTGTCTTGCTGAAATAAGCAGGGGCGTCCATGAAAAAGACGGCGCCTGGATGGCAGCATATGTTGGTCCAAAACCTGTATGTACCTTTCAGCATTAATGGTGCCTTCACAGACGTGTAAGTTACCCATGCCTTGGCCACTAATGCATTACCATACCATCACAGATGCTGGCTTTTGAACTTTGCGTCGATAACAGTCTGGATGGTTCGCTTCCCCTTTGGTCCGGATGACACGACGTTGAATATTTCCAATATTTCGTCAGAACACAGAACACTTTTCCACTTTGCATCAGTCCATCTTAGATGATCTCGGGCCCAGAGAAGCCGACGGCGTTTCTGGATGATGTTTAGTAAATGGTTTTCGCTTTGCATAGTAGAGCTTTAACTTGCACTTACAGATGTAGCGACGAACTGTATTTAGTGACAGTGGTTTTCTGAAGTGTTCCTGAGCCCATGTGGTGATATCCTTTAGAGATTGATGTTGGTTTTTGATACAGTGCCAACTGAGGGATCGAAGGTCAAGGTCATTCAAAGTTGGTTTCCGGCCATGCCGCTTACGTGGTGTGATTTCTCCAGCTTCGCTGAACCTTTTGATGATATTATGGACCGTAGATGTTGAAATCCCTAAATTTCTTGCAATTGCACTTTGAGAAACGTTGTTCTTAAACTGTTTGACTATTTACTCACACAGTTGTGGACAAAGGGGTGTACCTCGCCCCATCCTTTCTTGTAAAAGGCTGAGCAATTTTTGGGGAAGCTGTTTTTATACCCAATCATGGCACCCACCTGTTCCCAATTAGCCTGCACACCTGTGGGATGTTCCAAATAAGTGTTTGATGAGCATTCCTCAACTTTATCAGTATTTATTGACACTTTTCCCAACTTCTTTGTCACGTGTTGCTGGCATCAAATTCTAAAGTTTATGTTTATTTGCAACAAAAAAAAAATGTTTATCAGTTTGAACATCAAATATGTTGTCTTTGTAGCATATTCAACTGAATATGGGTTGAAATTGATTTGCAAATTATTGTATTCCATTCATCATTGAATATCATTTATATTTACATTTAACACAATTTCCCAACTCATATGGAAACAGGGTTTGTAATATTTTTTTTGATATTGTTGCCATTACCATACCATACCACACCATATACCCCCATTGTTTACTTTTTACTTTTTAAATTGATCTCAACACTGCTGCTGGAATTAAAATTTTCCTGAAGGAATCAATAAAGTTCTATCTATCTATCTAGTGTTTTTTCTTCAAAACAGTCGAATTTTACGTCTGCACAGCAGCTCCAAAACCACATCCCAGACCCGGTACGTACACTTGAGGTCTCTGAGGTGATTTTGAAGGGATTCTGGGTCAGGAAGTAAGGTACATTGGACGGAAGGGGGGGCTGACTAGAGTTTACTTTAGTCCCTTTCCTGTTTTCTGTTTTGTTCGGCCCAGGGAGTTCAAGAGGAACGGCTGGGTTCAGGGTACTCAGGGTACTACTCAGTGGTTAGAGGGTCCGCCCTGAGATGGGTAGGTTGTGAGTTCAAACCCCAACCGAGTCATACCAAAGGCTATAAAAATGGGAGCCATTACCTCCCTACTTGGCACTCAGCATCAAGGGTTGGGATTGGGGATTAAATCACCAAAAAATGATTCCCGGGCGTGGCCACCGCTGCTGCTCACTGCTCCCCTCACCTCCCAGGGGGTGATCAAGGATGATGGGTTAAATGCAGAGAATAATTTCGCCACACCTAGTGTGTGTGTGACAATCATTGGTACTTTGACTTTACTCCTGTCATGCATCTTTGACTAAAGACATTAGTAGTCCACAAGTTCTGTAGTTCATCTTAAAAACAGCAAAGTGCTTGGGTCATATCTTCCTGAGAACCAGCATCCTCAGCATTTGTTTTCTTTTGCCAGAGTTTTACATTTTGGGAGAAAAAAATAAATAAATGCTCTGCTGTGCCAAACACAAATGTCCACTGCAGAGGAGACTGGTTCTAAGGAGGATAAATGACTTTGAACTTTAAAGCAGATTCCTAAAAAAAATGGGTAAAAAAGTGCGGCTCGAGGACCATTTTGGGGCTAAAAGCTGATGGTTTTTTTTTTTTTTTGCCAATGCTCCCCATTTTTCCGGGAGACTCCCGAATTTCAGTGCCCCTCCTGGAAATCTCCCGAGGCAACAATTCTCACGATTTCCACCCAGATAACAATATTGGGGGCGTGCCTTTAGGCACTGCGTCCTCTACAACCTGTCGACACGTCCGCTTCTCCTTCATACACAATCAACGTGCCGGCCCAGTCACAGAATATATACGGCTTTTCACAGACAAAAGAATGCAACGCATACTTGGTCAACAGCCATCCAGGTCACACTGAGGGTGGCCGTATAAACGGCTTTAACGCTGTTACAAATATGCGCCACACGGTGAACCCACACCAAGTAAGAATGACTAACACATTTCGCACTGTATCACAACAGAACAATAACCCAGAACCCCTTGCAGCACTAGCTCTTCCGGGACGCTACAATTTACAGCCCCCGCTACCACCAAACGCCCACCTCAACCCGCCCTAAACTTCAAAACTCAGAGGTCTCAAGGTTGGCAAGTATGAGCCCGCGACACATTCTAAAAAAAAAAAAAAACAATTAAAAAAAAATACTGAAATGTAATAAAACTGCAAAGCTGTAACAAGACAATATTGACCCCAATAACACAAAGCTGCCATTCAGGCTGTTTTTTTTTAAACTTCTCATAAAATAATAATGAGTCAAAATCAATTGCCGATGAATGGTCTGGTTTTTTTTAATCATATATTAGGTGCACCGGATCATAGGGCGCATTAAATAAGTCATATTATTATTGTTTGTTTCCTAATTAATGTAAAATACATCCTTGTGGTCTACATAATAAGTAAGGGTGGTTCTTTGGTCAAAATGTTACATAGGAATTGGGGGGTTAAATCTCCAAAAATTATTCCCGGGCGCGGCCACCGCTGCTGCTCACTGCTCCCCTCACCTCCCACGGGGTGGGTCGAATGCAGAGAATACTTTCGCCACACTTAGTGTGTGTGTGTGATAATCATGTGTACTTTAACTTGAACTTTAGATGATGTTTTACAGATCATCTTCAAGTTTTTTTTGTGGGCGGTCTTATTTATATGGCTCCACTTCGACAGCGTCTTCTCCCACATCATTTTTGTTGTAGCGGTGTAGCGTGCAAGGACGAAAGTGGAAGATGTGTCAAAAAGATGGCGCTAACTGTTTTAATGACATTTAAACTCGACTTCAATCAATAACGGAGCAGCATTTCCTCATCCGGACATGTGTCTCGTGAAAAACTGTCCCGGCCGGAAATCTCTAACAACTAAAGTCACTTGGGTGATTAATATAAACTCACTACACCGGTATGTTTTAGCGCTTTCATGGCGAGTTTACTGACATATATAAGTTTGAACTTTACACTATTTTATATTACAAATGGAAACAGCTGAGGATAAATGTCCCATAACAAGAAGATAGAGAACAAGAAGAAGTTTATCGACTACGGACTTCAAAGGCGGATGCGCGCAATTTTTTAGGATTCATGCAGATCCGAAATACAGATCAGCAGGCATCAGACGGTAAGAAAAGTTGCTTTTGCATAATATTGCAAAACAAAACGCCAGATGATATGTCTTACCTTATACACACACCATAAAAGCACTCCTATGTTTAACGCACAGACAATCCATCAAGCGGTGTGGCTTCATAGCCTACCAAAGTCGTACTAAAACATTTTGATAGATCTTTTTACTTCTATATTTTCAATGGAACATTTAAAATGTCGGTGTTGTCTACTTGAGACCCATCATAACACAGTCGACACATATCTCTTATGTTTGACTGCCATCTACTCATCACACTTATCATTACACCATGAATCGAAAAAAATAGCTTTGAGGTGGGAAAGATCAACCAAAATTATTCCTTACATTAGGCGCACCGGATTGTAAGGCGCAAAGTCGAGTTTTAAGAAAAAAACTATTGTTTTAAGTGCGCCTTATAGTCCGGAAATTACGGTATTTAAGGCTCCAATTACTTCGGATCAAATTTTGCCAAAGTTTTGGAGCTAACCAACCCTCCATACAAGACGTCTAACTATTTTGCAGCAGATTGCTACTACTTTGTACCCGCATGTCATGAACATAATGTATGTGTTTCAAACTAACAACTTGAATGGCACTTAATTAAACAGATGATTTCTATTTCTGTCCGCCAGCATTTCAGAATAGATTATGTTCCACTTTAATCAAACTCGATGCGTTGGCGCGAGTCAGCCTGCTGCTGTCAATATGTGTTTGTCCTTTTCTACAGCCACCGACCAGCATCAGTCAGCTGACTATTTAGTGCGGCCGTTTAGCTAAAAACAGCTGCAGGCTGTGGCAGACAAAACAAGTTATTGTCGCCTGGAATGTCTCGTAGAATAGGATGTAATTTGTCTAAGTGGGAGTCCAAAACATGGAATAGCTACCGTACTTTTCCGGGCTAAGGAGTCCATCGGTATTTAAACTGTGCCCACCAAATTTTAAAATAAATAAATACATATATTGGCTGCAACCGGTCCAAAAAGCCGGATTTTGTAAATGTTTATTTAAATACCTTAACTATTTCCAAACAGTGCATGTAACAAGGCAGTAAAATGGCTGCTCAAACAAAACAGAATTCATGGTTAGAGATGTTCGATAATATCGGGCTACCGATATTTTCGGCCGATAACTGCTTTAAAATGTAATAACGGAAATTATCGGTATCGGTTTCAAAACAGTAAAATTTATGACTTTTTAATTTGGGAATTTGTCTAAATTGGAGTCCAAAACATGGAATAGCTACCGAGCTTTCCGTCGGTATTCAAACTGTGTCCACTAAATTTTAAGAGAAATAAATACATATATTGGCTGCACCGGTCCAAAAACCCGGATTTTGTAAATGTTTATTTTGATACCTTAACTGTTTCCAAACGGTGCATGTAACAAGGCAGTAAAATGGCTGCTCAAACAAAACAGAATTCATGGTTAGAGATGTCCGATAATATCGGGCTGCCGATATTTTCGGCCGATAACTGCTTTAAAATGTAATATCGGAAATTATCGGTATCAGTTTCAAAACAGTAACATTTATGACTTTTTAATTTGGGAATTTGTCTAAATTGGAGTCCAAAACATGGAATAGCTACCGAGCTTTCCGTCGGTATTTAAACTGTGTCCACTAAATTTTAAGAGAAATAAATACATATATTGGCTGCACCGGTCCAAAAGCCGGATTTTGTAAATGTTTATTTAGATACCTTAATTGTTTCCAAACAGTGCATGTAACAAGGCAGTAAAACGGGAGATCAAACAAAACAGAAGTCATGGTTAGAGATGTCCAATACTATTGGGCTGCCGATATTTTCGGCCGATAATTGCTTTAAAATGTAATATTGGAAATTATCGGTATCTGTTTCAAAGCAGTAAAATTTATGACTTTTTACTTTGGGAATTTGTCTAAATAGGAGTCCAAAACATGGAATAGCTACCGAGCTTTCCGTCGGTATTTAAACTGTGTCCACTAAATTTTAAGAGAAATAAATACATATATTGGCTGCACCGGTCCAAAAGCCGGATTTTGTAAATGTTTATTTAGATACCTTAACTGTTTCCAAACAGTGCATGTAACAAGGCAGTAAAACGGCAGATCAAACAAAACAGAAGTCATGGTTAGAGATGTCCAATAATATTGGGCTGCCGATATTTTCGGCCGATAATTGCTTTAAAATGTAATATCGGAAACAATCGGTATCTGTTTCAAAGCAGTAAAATTTATGACTTTTTACTTTGGGAATTTGTCTAAATAGGAGTCCAAAACATGGAATAGCTACCATGCTTTCCATTGGTATTTAAACTGCGCCCACAAAATTTGAAAAGAAATAAATACATATATTGGCTGGAACTGGTCCAAAAACCGGATTTTGTAAATGTTTATTTAGAAACCTTAACTGTTTCCAAACAGTACATGTAACAAGGCAGTAAAACGGCTGATCAAACAAAACAGAACTCATGGTTAGAGATGTCCGATATCGGGCTGTCATTATTATCGGCCGACAAATGCTTTGAAATGTAATATCGGAAACAATCGGTATCTGTTTCAAAACAGTAAAATGTATGACTTTTTAAATTTGGGAATTTGTCTAAATAGGAGTCCAAAACATGGAATGGCTACCGTACTTTCCATCGGTATTCAAACTGCGACCACCAATTTTTTAAAGAAAAGTAAATACATATATTGACTGCACCGGTCCCTAAGCCGCAGATACTGTAAATGTTTATTTAGAAACCTTAACTGTTTCCAAACAGTGCATGTAACAAGGCAGTAAAACGGCTGATCAAACAAAACAGAAGTCATGGTTAAAAATGTCAGATGATATCGGGGTGCCGGTATTTTCGGCCGATAAATGCTTTAAAATGTAATATCGGAAATTATCGGTATCGGTTTCAAAAAGTAAAATCGATGATTTTTTTAAAACGCCGCTGTACGGAGTGGTACACGGACATAGGGAGAAGTACAGAGCGCCAATAAACCTTTGCGTGCTGGCCCAGTCACATAATATATGCGGCTTTCACACACACAAGTGAATGCAAGGCATACTTGGTCAACAGCCATACAGGTCACACTGAGGGTGGCCGTATAAAAAACTTTAACACTGTTACAAATATGCGCCACTCTGTGAACCCACACCAAACAAGAATGACAAACACATTTCGCACCGTAACACAACAAATACCCAGAAACCCTTGCAGCACTAACTCTTCTGGGATGCTACAATATACAACATCTGCTTTTCTTTCAAGTATGAAAAGCGCTTGATAAACTTTTATTGATTGATAAAAAAATATATTCATATTTTAATTGATAAAAGAAAAAAAAACTCCTAAAGACATGACAAATGGGACAGTTTAGTAAGTATGAATTGTTTTAGCTATGTTGTGAAACTTACAAACGAAGAATCCTTTCGAGCAGAAACGCTATGGACAAGTGAGAGACAAAAAGTGATATACTTCCGGTTTAAGGAGCAAAACAGGCAGTGAGCGAAGTCGTCCAAAAGATGGCGCCATAACACCAACTATAAAACACCTTTTCAGTGTTTCTATTGGTGTAATATTACAAGTATTTGTTGTGTACAAAACATTATGGCCGTTAGTGAGTCAATTCCATTAAATTGTTTTATAAATAAAGTTTGATTGATTGATTAATAAAAAAAAACACTTGTACAGACACAACAAATGGGACACTTTAGTAAGTATGAATTGTTTTGGTTATGTTGTGAAACTTACAAACGTTGAAGAATCATTTAGAGCAGAAACGCTGTGGACAAGTGAGAGACAAAAAGGGATATACTTCCAGTTTAAGGAACAAAACAGGCAGTGAGCGGACTCGTCCAAAAGATGGTGCAATAACAAATTATAACACACCTTTTCAGTGTTTCTATTGGTGTAATATTACAATTATTTGGTGTATACAAAACATTATGGAAGTTAGCAAGTCAATTCCATAAAATTGCTTTATCAATAAAGTCTGATTGATTGATTGATTAAAAAAAACACTCGTACAGACACGACAAATGGGACAGTTTAGTAAGTATGAATTGTTTTAGTTATGTTGTGAAACTTACAAACGTTGAAGAATCCTTTTGAGCAGGAATGTTATGGACAAGTGAGCGACAAAAAGGGATATACTTCCGGTTTAAGGAACAAAATAGGCAGTGAGCGGACTCGTCCAAAAGATGGCGCAATAACAAATAACACACATTTTCAGTGTTTCTATTGGTGTAATATCACAACTATTTGGTGTATACAAAACATTATGGCCGTTAGCGAGTCAATTCCATAAAATTGCTTTATAAAGTTTGATTGATTAATAGATTAAAAAACACTCATACACACATGACAAATGGGACAGTTTGGTAAGTATGAACTGTTTTAGTTATGTTGTGAAACTTACAAACTTTGAAGAATCCTTTAGAGCAGAACGCTATGGACAAGTGAGAGACAAAAAGGGATATACTTCCGGTTTAAGGAACAAAACAGGCAGTGAGCGAACTCGTCCAAACGATGACGCTATAACAAAAACTATAACACACCTTTTCAGTGTTTCTATTGGTGTAATATTACAAGTATTTGTTGTATACAAAACATTATGGCCGTTAGCGAGTCAATTCCATAAAATTGCTTTATAAATAAAGTTGGATTGATTGATTAAAAAAAAAAAACAATCGTACAGACACGACAAATGGGACAGTTTAGTAAGTATGAATTGTTTTAGTTATGTTGTGAAACTTACAAACGTTGAAGAATCCTTTAGAGCAGAAACGCTGTGGACAAGTGAGCGACAAAAAGGGATATACTTCCAGTTTAAGGAACAAAACAGGCAGTGAGTGGACTCGTCCAAAAGATGGCGCAATAACAAATAACACACCTTTTCGGTGTTTCTATTGGTGTAATATCACAACTATTTGGTGTATACAAAACATTATGGCCGTTAGCGAGTCAATTCCATAAAATTGCTTTATAAAGTTTGATTGATTAATAGATTAAAAAACACTCATACACACATGACAAATGGGACAGTTTGGTAAGTATGAACTGTTTTAGTTATGTTGTGAAACTTACAAACTTTGAAGAATCCTTTAGAGCAGAAACGCTATGGACAAGTGAGAGACAAAAAGGGATATACTTCCGGTTTAAGGAACAAAACAGGCAGTGAGCGAACTCGTCCAAACGATGACGCTATAACAAAAACTATAACACACCTTTTCAGTGTTTCTATTGGTGTAATATTACAAGTATTTGTTGTATACAAAACATTATGGCCGTTAGCGAGTCAATTCCATAAAATTGCTTTATATATAAAGTTAGATTGATTGATTGATAGATTAAAAAAAAAAACAATCGTACAGACACGACAAATGGGACGGTTTAGTAAGTATGAATTGTTTTAGTTATATTGTGAAACTTACAAACTTTGAGTAATCTTTTAGAGCAGAAACGCTATGGACAAGTGAGAGACAAAAAGGGATATACTTCCGGTTTAAGGAAAAAAATAGGCAGTAAGCGGACTCGTCCAAATAATTGCGCCATAACACCAACTATAACACACCTTTTCAGTGTTTCTATTGGTGTAATATTACAACTATTTGTTGTATTCAAAACATTATGCGAGTCAATTCCAGAAATCAGCTGGGTTCAAAGCGTAGGTAAAAAGTGCCGGAAACTACGGTAATTCGTTCCAGTAGCTTTGCAACAAGCGCCGCTGCCGACGCGTGCACTGCAGCGCTTTGTTCGCCAACTCGGAGGAAGCGAAGACGCGACCCAGACACACTTCCATGTTTACGTTCTTCCTCCGTGCCACATTCGCAGCATCAACAACACCCAAATATGGCCGTCAACACACAGAACACCCCCGGCCTGTCGAGGATTGATGGCGGGCTAATTACATGGCCGCCTCTCAGCGGTGGGAGGGATGAAGTCAACCTGGAAGGAAACGAGGACCACAGTGAGGTATTTGTGAGGACCGTGGGGGGGGAGACGTTATGTCACCTTCTCCAAAAAAGCCTATTAAATATTCACACTTTCCTCTCTGCTCCCTTCCAGTTTGTCCTGATTGTCAGGAACCACATAATCCTGCAAGACGACTTCTAAAGGAAATACATTATATTGCCAAATATATTGCCAAGATCGAAAGTAAATTGAGAGCTTTGCCTTCCGTCTCAGCTCCTACTTCACCACCACGGATCGATACGGCGTCCGCATTACTGACGACCCGGAGATGGCACTCCACCCTTTTCCGGGGCGAGAACCGTGGACTCGGACTTGGAGGTGCCGATTCGCTCCTAAATATTCCAAAGTCGCCTTTATAATAAAAAAAGTGAAGAGTTTGGGGAACAACAGCAACTCAGCCCCCAAGAGGTAAGCCACGTAAACTGACAGAGAAGGGTCGGAGGATGCTGAAGCGCATAGAGTAAAGACTTTCTGCACAGTCAGTTGCTACAGAGCTCCAAACTTCATGTGACCTACCAATTAGCCCACGTGCAGTACGCAGAGAGCTTCATTGAATTGGTTTCCATGGCCTTGCAGCTGCATCTAAGCCTTAAATCACCATTGATTGATTGATTGATTGAAACTTTTATTAGTAGATTGCACAGAACAGTACATATTCCGTACAATTCACCACTGAATGGTAAAACCCAAATAGATTTGACCAGTCTGGGTTTGGAGGTGGCCAGGAGAACGCTACATTTGTAATTTGGTGGAGGAGGAATTATTGTGTGGGGTTGGCCGCTTAGTTCCAGTGAAAAGAACATTGAATGCTCCAGAATATCAAAACATTTTGCCAGGAGAACGCTACATTTGAAATTTGGTGGAGGAGGAATTATTGTGTGGGGTTGGCCGCTTAGTTCCAGTGAAAAGAACATTGAATGCTCCAGGATACCAAAACATTTTGCCAGGAGAAGGCTACATTTGTAATTTGGTGGAGGAGGAATCATGGTGTGGGGTTGGTTTTCAGGGCCCTTTAGTTCCAGTGAAAGGAATTGTGAATGTTCCAGGATACTAAAACATTTTGCCAGGGAAAGGCTACATTTGAAATTTGATGGAGGAGGAATTATGGTGTGGGGTTGGTTTTTCAGGGCCTTTTAGTTCCAGTTAAAGGAACTTTGAATGATCCAGGATACCAAAACATTCTGCCAGGAGAAGGCTACATTTGAAATTTGGTGGAGGAGGAATTTTGGTGTGGGGTTGGTTTTTCAGGGCCTTTTAGTTCCAGTGAAAGGAACTTTGAATGATCAAGGATACCAAAACATTTTGCCAGGAGAACGCTACATTTGAAATTTGGTGGAGGAGGAATTATGGTGTGGGGTTGGTTTTTTCAGGAGTTTGACTCTGCTCCTTAGTTCCAGTGAAAGGAACTTTGAATGCTCCAGGATACCAAAACATTTTGCCAGGAGAAGGCTACATTTAAAATTTGGTGGAGGAGGAATTATGGTGTGGGGTTGGCCCCCTTGCTCCAGTGAAAAGAATGTTGAATGCTCCAGGATACCAAAACATTTTGCCAGGAGAAGACTACATTTGTAATTTGGTGGAGGAGGAATCATGATGTGGGGTTGTTTTTTTCAGGAGTTGGGCTCGGTCCCTTAAATCGAGTGCAAGGAACTTTGAATGCTCCAGGATACCAAAACATTTTTGGACAATTCCATGGGATGGCACTTCACGTTCATAAAAATGTCACCAGGCTGAGCTTTTTTTTTTTTATTTCTTGGTGTCCCAAGAACCATAAACTGTCTGGCATTTATTGGCATTGAAGACATTCCTGGAAGCTTTATGGAGAGATGAGTTTATAGAGTAAAGAAAAATCATGGCGTGATTCCAGAACTACCATTTTGGAAACACCTGTTTTCGCTGAGGGCCAAATTGCAGTTATGGCTTCTCTCCAAGGGCCACTATTTACACTCAACATACACACATTTGGATGTATAATCTCCTAAATATATTATTGCTCAATTCCTTATGTTTTTGATTTAACGTACAAGTTGATGGAAAACTCACAGAAACAAGCCTTTTATTCTAACAAAATGTTTTGGAATTTTTATTGATTATTGGGTTGTCCAAACTTATTCACCTCAAGTTAAAATATGCAGGGCCCATATTGATATATATTTTTTTAATTTATAAAAATAAACGCAAGAACAAGTCATTTATATACTTAACTTAATTTAGTGTCAGCTTTGTGTTCTAGGTGCCAAAGTGGACTATTTGTCATTATTACAAGGGTAAAATAAGATGTAATGTAATGAGAAAAAGCTGAAATTTTAATACTAATAACTAATAAAAATTAAAGCTGCAAGCAGCGTTGGTCGGGTCCGCCTTTGGCCGCTGCCGCCGCTACTCAGGCCCTGGTCCAAGTCAGACCAACATAGAGGTTTTTATTTCATGTCTCTACGACATTTCTAACAGAAGTTACATGCAGTTTTGTCTGGGTTTTTTCCAAGGGGGCGCTAAGCGCAATTTAGATTTTTGGGGTCCGTTTTTTTATTAGATGGCAGTTTTTGCCAGTCCTGATATGTGTGTAAAATTTGGTGAGTTTTGAAGCATGTTAAGGGGGTGAAATTACAGATCGGCGATTCTGGATGTTGTTGATAAATGGCTTTTGCTTTGCATAGTAGAGCTTTAACTAGCACTTTGAAGCATTTTAAGGGGGTCAAATTACAGTTTAAAGAGGCAAAAAAGACATTTTTTAGGAAACTTTGCGCGGGGGTTTTTTGAAGGCGCGTAAAATCCAATACAAGTTGTCACTTATAACAATGCTGATCCTAAGTTTTGTCTTTAAATATGTATTTTTTAAACTTTTTTTAACACAATAAAACCATTGCAAAATGGCCTTTACATACTGTAATTTCCCGACTATTGAGCACACTGGTATGAAAGCCGCACACCCACTTAATTTGAAGAAAAATTGCTTTTTTTCCCCCATATATTAGCTGCACCCAACTATAAGCCACATATGTATACATTGCAACTTTAGGTATTTACACAGTAAGATTACGTAAAACTTTGGTTTAAAAAAACACTACCGATAAATGGAAGGACACTGGAGCACCTGCAGTGCGCGAATTTGTCCAAAAGTCGGAACCATTGCACAAACACTAGAACACAATGTCAGCTTTTTTGCTTGGTTTTTTTTATACAATTAGTTGTATTATTGCCATCAGTCAAAAAGAAAAATCCAAAAATTAGCCGCTTCGTCTATAAGCTGCGGTGTTCAAAGCGTAGGGGGAAAAAAAAAGTAGCAGCCTAACAGTCCGGAATTTACGGTACCATCACTTTTCAGTGTGCGCCCCTTGGTGGAAAAAGTTTAGACAACCTTTAATGGAGAGATGAGTTTATAGAGTAAAGAAAAATGTGGTGTAAATAATGGTGATGATGCAGAACTACCATTTTGGAAACACCAGTTTTCATTGAGGGCCACATTGTAGTTATGGCTTCTCTTATAGGGCCACTTTTTACAATATTCTTACATACATTTAAATGTATAATTCCCTAGTGATATTATTGCACAATTCCTTATACTTTTGTCAGTGTTTTTGCATAGTTTAAAAAAAAATTATATATATTATGTATTTATTTTTTATTTTTATATTATTATATTATTTATTATAATTATTTTTATTATTGTCGTCAATCAGCAAAGAAAAATCCATAAATTAGCCGCTCCGCCTATAAGCCGCAGTGTTCAAAGCGTAGGGAGAAAAAAGTAGCAGCCTAACAGTTTGGAATCTACGGTACCATCACTTCTTAGTGTGTGACCTTTAGTGGAAAAAAGTTTAGACAACTCTTTATGGAGAGATGAGTTTAAAGAGTGAAGAAAAATTTTAGGAAAATATTTTTTTTCCCCAACTATAAGCCACAGATGTATGCATTAAAATCCTTAGTTATTTACACTGACAGATTATGTAAAAGGTAAAAGACTGGACAGCACTTCGGTTTAAAAAACATAACTAAATAAAATACATTTTAAAAAAGTACAACCGATAAATGGAAGGACACTGCAGCACCTGCAGCGAGCAAATTTGTCCAAAAGATGGAACATAGCACAAACAATAACACACTGTCAGTGTTTTTGTTTTTTGAAAAAAAAAAAAAAAAAAAGCATATATTATGTATTTTTTTTTTTAATTATTATTATTATATTATATATTTTTTTTTATTATAAATATTTTTATAATTGCCGTTAATCAGCAAAGAAAAATCCATAATTCAGCTGCTCCGTCTATAAGCCGCAGTCTTCAAAGCGTAGGAAAAAAAAAGTCGCGGCCTAACATGACTTTTCGACGTCCCATTGGGTTGTGAGTTTTTCCTTGCCTTTATGTGGGCGCTGAATTGCGGATGTCGTCATGGCTTGTGCAGCCCTTTGAGACACTTGTGATTTAGGCCTATATAAATAAACATTGATTAATTGATTGATTTTCAGTATGCGACTCTTAGTGGAAAAGGTTCAGACAACACTAAATTATTAGTATTATATAGTCAGCTTTTTTCTCATTACATCAAACAATTTAGTTTTTTTTTTTAAACATTTTGTAATAGTCAGCTTTTTTCTCATAACATAAAACATTTTAGCATTTTTTTTTATATTTTTTGTTTTGTTTTTGCTTTTAAATCCAAAAATATGCCGCAGGCCAGTAAAAATGGAGCTGCGGCCTGCACTTTGGGACACCCTTTTTCTGTCAAGTTTAAAAAGACGTGCAATTGCGTGCAGTTCATGACATTTACCTGTCAAAATTGAAAATTGGCCACGTTTAATAAGACAAAGCACTTTATTGACGCACGTTATTTCCAGGCTTTTGTTTGACACACGCCTGCAGCACTGACCACACCTGGCTTTGTACACTCTTCTTATCTTATTGGTGGCGGGGATGTAAAGAGGAAGCAGGGGTAGATAAACAGTCGTTTGTTGATAGATTTAAGCTGTTACAGGTGCCACAATGCCGCATTGGAAGTGTGTTGGAATTGATAGGGGAATTTCGACTGTCTAGAAGTGATTTTATACGGCCCTACTGTGCGTCTGCAGATATTAGGAGCTGTGTTTGTCTCCGAGTCGCTCGACTGTGCACTTTATTTATTTGTCACATAAACAAGAGTACCGTATTTTTTGGATTATAAGTCGCTCCAGAGTATAAGACGCTCCGGCCGAAAATGCATAATAAAGAAAGAAAAAAAACATGTATAAGTCTCACTAGCCCGGGGGCCACATGCGGGCCCATTAAGCTATTTCATCTGGCCCACCGGACATTCCCAAATATTTTTTTTTCAGATCTTTAAGATGGAAAGTGTAGCTGCCGTTATGATGTGCAGTCATGTTTTCTAATGACCATAAGTCCTGAACTATACAACCTATTTCAATGGTTGGATTCTGCGCATTTGCATGATATTATATATATATATACACACATATATAAATACACACACACATATATATATATATATATATATATATATATATATATATATATATATATATATATATATATATATATATATATATAAGATAGGTTGATTGGCAACACTAAATTGGCCCTAGTGTGTGAATGTGAGTATGAATGTTGTCTGTCTATCTGTGTTGGCCCTGCGATGAGGTGGCGACTTGTCCAGGGCGTACCCTGCCTTCCGCCCAATTGTAGCTGAGATAGGCGCCAGCGCCCCCCGCGACCCCGAAAGGGAATAAGCGGTAGAAAATGGATGGATGGATATACATATATATATATATATATATATGTTATATATATATATACAGTGGGGCAAAACATTATTTAGTCAGCCATTGATTGTGCAAGTTCTCCCACTTAAAATGATGACAGAGGTCTGTAATTTTCCATCATCGGTCCACTTCAACTGTGAGAGACAAAATGTGAAAAAAAAAAAAATCCAGTAATTCACATTGTAGAAATTTAAAATAATTTATTTGTAAATGATGGTGGAAAATAAGTATTTGGTCAACCATTCAAAGTTCTCACTGATGGAAGGAAGTTTTGGCTCAAAATCTCACGATACATGGCCCCATTCATTCTTTCCTTAACACAGATCAATCGTCCTATCCCGTTAGCAGAAAAACAGCCCCAAAGCATGATATTTCCACCCCCATGCCTCACAGTAGGTATGGTGTTCTTGGGATGCAACTCAGTAATCTTCTTCGTCCAAACACGACAAGTTGAGTTTATACCAAAAAATTATATTTTGGTTTCATCTGAACACATGACATTCTCTCAATCCTCTGCTGTATCATCAATGTGCTCTCTGGCAAACTTCAGACGGGCCTGGACATGCGCTGGCTTAAGTAGGGGGACACATCTGGCACTGCAGGATTTAATTCCCTTTCGGCGTAGTGTGTTACTGATGGTAACCTTTGTTACTTTGGTCCCAGCTCTCTGCAGGTCATTCACCAGGTCCCCCCGTGGGGTTCTGGGATTTTTGCTCACCGTTCTCATGATCATTTTGACCCCACGGGATGAGATCTTGCGTGGAGCCCAAGATCGTGGGAGATTATCAGTGGATAATTGCTCCCGCAGTTGATTTTTTCACACCGAGCTGCTTGCCTATTGTAGATTCACTCTTCCCAGTCTGGTGCAGGTCTACAATTATTTTCCTGGTGTCCTTCGACAGCTCTTTGGGTTTGGCCATAGTGGAGTTTGGAGTCTGACTGTTTGAGGTTGTGGACAGGTGTCTTTTATACAAATAACGAGTTCAAACAGGTTCCATTAATACAAGTAACGCGTGGAGGACAGAAGAGCTTCTTAAAGCAGAAGTTACAGGTCTGTGAGAGCCAGAGATTTTCCTTGTTTGAAGTGACCAAATACTTATTTTCCACCATAATTTACAAATCAATTCTTTAAAATTCCTACAATGTGAATTCCTGGATTTTTTTTTTCACATTCTGTCTCTCACAGTTGAAGTGTACCTATGATGAAAATTACAGACCTGTCATCATTTTAAGTGGGAGAACTTGCACAATCAGTGGATGACTAAATACTTTTTTGCCCCACTGTATATGTACGTATATACGTACATACATACACCTACACACGTACATACATACATACACCTACACACGTACATACATACATACATACATACATATATATAGACTGTTGAGGGTGTTATCTTTTTTTGAGTGCCACAAAGTGTTTCTACTGCAAGTATTTCCCTTATTACACACCGGCTGTTGAATTGTAATTCATCTCAGTTGTAGTTTCCATTGCCAAATTTAAAGGGGTTGAAATCCTACCTAAAATTGCTAATGCTAATCAGTAAAATGTATACATCATACCACAATGTTAATTAGCAGTGAGCTAGCGCATATTGAAAAAAAGGGCCTTACGTTTAAGTGATTTTTATCAGGGGAACTGGCTTTGTCGGCATGAAAAATTGCAACATCGCCTAGAGGCAGTGCGCTACGAATACGCCTGTTTGCCTGCCGGGCGCTTGAGGTGTGTCACCGGGCGTGACGTCACAAGCAACAAAAAAGTATCGGGATAAAGTACCGTTGGATTTAGTGTGGATCGGTATGGCACATGGAATTTGATTGGTAACTATCCCTAGAAATGATAATAAACATCTTAATGCTTGAACGTCATTTCAAGTCATATTAGAGCAGGGGTCTCAAACTCAATTTACCTGGACGCAAGAAAAGATTTCTTAAAAAATATATTTTTAAATGTCTTTATTTTTATGTCCAACACAAAATATATATGAATTAAAAGAGAATTAAGTAAAAAAATCAGTCACAAGTAATAACAATAATAATTGGATTTCTCCAGTCAGCAACAATGTGTGAGGCAATGTAAATTAAACAATAAAAAAAAACAAAAAACGGTTTCAATTGGTCCAGGTTATCGAGGACTGTTATAACTGACGGACATGTGTCGCAGTCACGTAAGAAAACCCTTGTCTCCATGGCAACGTTTCTGGCGCTTTCACTCATTTGCCGCTTTTCCACTAATGCAGGGGTAGGCAACCCAGAACGTTGAAAGAGCCATTTTGAGTTAGGGTTAGTGCTGGGGTTTAGTGCACCCGACCGCTCGTCTCCCCGGCCCCGACTGTTTACAGCGGCACCGGGGGAGGGACAGAGAGAGCGAGGGAGGAAGAGCGCGTGCGGCTCTAGTGGAAAAGTGGCAAAACGTTTCTCTGCTTGCATCAAGCAAGTGACGTCAGAGTTCGGCCCTCGAGAGCCATTTACCACACCCTGATTGGTAGATTCCTTCAGCTCTGCACACAACGCTGTCAAGCGCCATTCATATAAAACTCGCGGGCCGCACTAACATTAAACTTTTATATTAGGTGGGGGCCGCAAAATAACGTCTCGCGGGCCAATTGCGGCCCGCGAGACGTTATGCTATGTGTCTGAGACCCCTGTATTGCAGGAACTTTAAATGTTAATTTGGACAATCAAGTAGGTTGGGGGAACAACGTGAATATCAGAATGCACTTTTGAGAAAATGCCATCATTGGAGATGTACGATAATATCGGACTGCCGATATTATCGGCCGATAAATGCTTTAAATGCAACGTCGGAAATTATCGGTATCGGTTTCGAAAAAAGTAACCCCTGCAGTTAGCGTACTCACCCAAAAGATGGCGTCATAGCAGAAATAATAACACACATTTTCAGTGTCTTTGTGTGAGTTTGATGAAAAAAAAAAAACTTCTTTAGAACACAAAACATTATGGCTGTTAGTGAAGAAAATTCCATAAATTAGCGGCACAGTTTTATAAGCCGCAGGGTTCAAAGCATAGGAAAAAAGTAGTGGTGCTGTATATTTTTGGGAATTTATGGTATTTTTTTAAAGACAAAGTATTTTTTTAGAGAGGTCCGACAACATTGGACTGCCGATATTATTAGCTGATAAATGCTTTAAAAATGTAACATTGAAAATTATCGGTATTGGTTTCAAAATGTAACCCCTGCAGTTAGCGTCCTCACCCAAACGATGGCGCCATAGCAGAAACAAAAACACATTTTCAGTGTCTTTGTGTGAGTTTGATGAAAAAAAAAAACTACTATAGAACACAAAACATTATGGCTGTTAGCGAAGAAAATTACATAAATTAGCCGCACGGTTTTATAAGCCGCAATATTCAAAGCAAAGGAAAAAAGTAGCCGTGCTGTATATTTTTGGAATTGCCTGTATTTTTTCAAAGACAAAGTATTTTTTAGAGATGTCCGATAATATCAGATTGCTGATATTATCGGCTGATAAATGCTATAAAAATGTTATATTGAAAATTATCGGTATAGGTTTCAAAAAGTAACCCCTGCGGTTAGCGTACTCACCCAAAAGATGGCGCCATAGCAGAAACAATAACACACATTTTCAGCGTCTTTGTGTGAGTTTCATAAATAAAAAAAACTATAAAACACAAAACACTGTGGCTGTTAGCGGAGAAAATTCCATAAATTAGCCGCACGGTTTTATAAGCAGCAGGGTTCAAAGCACAGGAAAAAAGTCTATTTTTGGAATTTACGGTATTTTTTAAAGACACATTTTTTTTTATAGGGATGTCCGATAATAGACTGCCGATAACATCGGCCGATGAATGCTTTAAAATGTAATATCGTAAATTAGCGGTTTCAAAAACTTAAATTTATGACTTTTTAAAAGGCCACTGTACGGAGTGGTACGCAGATGTAGGGAGAAGTACAGAGCGCCAATAAATCTTAACCAGTTCACACAAACAAGCGAATGCAAGGCATACTTGGTCAACAGCCATACAGGTTACACTGAGGGTGGCCGTATAAAGAACTTTAACACTGTTACAAATATGCGCCACACTGTGAACCCACACCAAACAAGAATGACAAAACACATTTCGCACCGTAACACAACATAACAAATCCGTTGCAGCACTAACTCTTCCGGGACGCCACAATATACAGCCCCCGCTACCAAAACCCCGTCCACCTCAACCTCCTTATGCTCTCTCAGGGAAACGGTGCAAATGCTGTCATCAGTGAAGCATGAACATAAACATATTAAAAAAAGTGGGCTTTCTGACAATTAGGAAGGTTTGTGTCATGTTTGTCCGACAGAAACCATATTACAACAAAAAACCATAATGTTCACCCCCTTTTCCATTTCCATACATTTTTGAAAAAGCTCCATGGAGCCACCAGGGCAGCACTAACGAGCCGCGGGTTGCTGCCCCCCGGTTTAACGCATCCAGCGGGGCATTACAACAAAATGAGGCATAACAATGTGTTCATTCCACGACTGTATGTATCGGAATCGGTAATTAAGAGTTGGGACATTACACAGTATAAAACGTTTGGTGGACAAAACGAGACAAAGGAGTGGCATAGCGGCATCAGAGAAAGTTGTACATGTAAACAAACTGTTGAGCAACAGTCCAGACAACGGTGAGTTCATGGGGCTGCTGAAAATAGTCGGACAAAACGGTGCAAATGCTGTCATCAGAGAAGCATGAACACAAACATTAAAAAGTGGGCGTTCTAACAATTAGGAAGGTTTGTGCCATTTCCATACATTATTGAAAAAGCCCCACGGACCCACCAGGGCGGCGCTAAAGAGCCGCATGTTTAATGTATCCAGCGGGACATCCCAACAAAATGGGGCATAACAATGTGTTCATTCCACGACTGTATATCGGAATCGGTAATTAAGAGTTGGGACAATACACAGTATAAAACATTTGGTGGACAAAACGAGACAAAGAAGGAGTGGCATAAAACATGTAATTCTGTGGCAGCATCAGAGAAAGTTGCACAATATATATTAAAAAAAGTGGGCTTTCTAACAATTAGGAAGGTTTGTGTCATTTCCCTACATTTTTGAAAAAGCTCCATGGAGCTACCAGGGCGGCGGTAAAGAGCGGCGGGTTGCTGACCCCCAGTTTAACGCATCCAGCGGGGCATCACAACAAAATGACGCATAACAATGTGTTCATTCCCCGACTGTATATATCGGTATCGGTAATTAAGAGTTGGGACAATACACAGTATAAAACATTTGGTGGACAAATCGAGACAAAGAAAGAGTGGCCTAAAACATGTATTTCTGGGGCAGCATCAGAGAAAGTTGCACATGTAAACAAACTGTAGAGCAACAGTCCAGTTGTGTTAATTCCACAACCGTATACATCATCTTCGGTTGATATCGGAATCGGTAATTAAGAGTTGGGACAATACACAGTATAAAACATTTGGTGGACAAATCGAGACAAATAAGGAGTGGCCTAAAACATGTATTTCTGTGGCAGCATCAGAGAAAGTTGCACATGTAAACAAACTGTAGAGCAACAGCCCGGTTGTGTTAATTCCACAACTGTATACATCATCATCAGTTGATATCGGAATCGGTAATCAAGAGTTGGGACAATACACAGTATAAAACATTTGGTGGACAAATCGAGACAAATAAGGAGTGGCCTAAAACATGTATTTCTGTGGCAGCATCAGAGAAAGTTGCACATGTAAACAAACTGTAGAGCAACAGCCCGGTTGTGTTAATTCCACAACTGTATACATCATCATCGGTTGATATCGGAATCGGTAATTAAGAGTTGGGACAATACACAGTATAAAACATTTGGTGGACAAATCGAGACAAATAAGGAGTGGCCTAAAACATGTATTTCTGTGGCAGCATCAGAGAAAGTTGCACATGTAAACAAACTGTAGAGCAACAGCCCGGTTGTGTTAATTCCACATGTAATTCTGTGGCATCATCATCGGTTGATATCGGAATCGGTAATCAAAAGTTGGGACAATACACAGTATAAAACATTTGGTGGACGAATCGAGACGAATAAGGAGTGGCCTAAAACATATATTTCTGTGGCAGCATCAGAGAAAGGTGCACATGTAAACAAACTGTAGAGCAACAGCCCGGTTGTGTTAATTCCACAACTGTATACATCATCATCGGTTGATATCGGAATCGGTAATTAAGACTTGGGACGGTATCGGCCGAAAAAAAGCCATTATCGGACATCTCCAGTCATCACCAACATGTGGTTTAACGTGGGCTGAAACCTGGTTTCAGCCAGATCCGAGCCTTTGATTCCCGTGCTGTCCAAACTTGCCCGCGAGTGCGAAATCCCTTTGAATCACCACCGCGCCAACTCGGGGAATTCCGTCCGGTAGGGAAATCAGTCCATAATTCCCGCCCCCGACCCCGCTACCCCCTTCTTCTCTGGCTGCTTACTTCCTTCCCTCACAGCTGCTGGGGCTCTAATAATAGGACAACAATGCCCAGACACACACACACACACACACACACACAACTACTACTGTGTGACGACTTCACTTCTGCAACACACCCTTTCATCCGGCTACACAAAGAGAAGTTCCTTGCTGGTCGTAAAAGAGCAGGGGCTGGCGTGTAAACACATGTTGGAAGCCGGGGAGGACCAGGCCACGATAAGGGTGCCTCAAAACAAACCATAGTGGGTGAGTGTCGGCGGGACGACCCCTTAGTTCAGCGTTTTTCAACCTTTTTTAAACTGAGGCACATTTTTAACGTTGGAAAAAATCCGGAGGCACACGACCAGCAGAAATCATTAAAAAACAAAACTCAGTTGACAGTAAAAAGCCATATTACATACAGATAGTGTCATGAGAAATACATTTAATTAAGAGGACTTAAATGAAACTAAATGGGCTCAACTATAGCTACAAATGAGGCATAATGATGCAATATGTACATTCAGTTAGCCTAAATAGCATGTTAGCATCGATTAGCACGGGACCAAATATGTCTGATTAGCACTCCACACAAGTCGATAACATCAGCAAAGCTCACCTTTGTGCGTTTACGCACAACGTTAAAAGTTTGGTGGACAAAATGAGACGGAAAAAGAAAGTGGCATAAAACACGTCCTAGAAAGTCGGAGAAAGTTGTACATGTAAAGCATGGGTGTCAAACTCTGGCCCGCCGGTATTTTACAGGGTCGATGCCTCTGTAACACTGCATTCACCGCTGATACTCGTACTTGCCAACCCTCACGATTTTCCCGGGAGACTCCGAATTTCTCCCGAATTCCAACCCGGACAACAATATCGGGGGCGTGCCTTGAAGGCACCGCCTTTAGCGTCCTCTACAGCCTGTCGTCACGTCCGTTTTTACGCCATACGAACAACGTGCCGGCCCAGTCACAGAATATATGCGGCTTTAACACACACAAGTGAATACAAGGCATACTTGATCAGCAGCCATAAGGGTCACACTGAGGGTGGCCGCATAAACAACTTTACAGTTACAAATATGCGCCACACTGTGAACCCACACAAAACAAGAATGACAAACATTTCGGGAGAACATCCGCGCCATAGCACAACATAAACTCAACAGAAGAAATACCCACAACTCCCTTGCAGCACTAACTCTTCCGGGACGCTACAATATACACCCCTGCAACCACCAAACCCTGCTCCCCCAATTTTTATTTAAATTTTATTTGATATGCCATTGATATTTTTTTAATAATATTTATAATTTTAAACTCGATTTTGTATGTGACTATAAAGTTATATAAGCCTTGCTTGTTTAATATTCAATGCAAAACTTGTTTGGGTCCCTATTAAAATGTTAATTTGTTCAACTTTGGCCCGCGGCTTTGTTCAGTTTTAAATTTTGGCCCACTCTGTATTTGAGTTTGACACCCCTGATGTAAACAAACTAGGGTGAGTTCAAGGACCGCCAAAATAAGTGGGACAAAACGGCGCTGGCCAAATACTCGAATCAGTGAAGCATGTTTAATACAAACAGTGTGCTTTACAGCAATTAGGGAGGTTTGTGTCATGTTCGTACTCCTACAGAAACCATATTAAAACAAAAGTTATGTTTTTTACCCCCTCAACTTTTTCTATACAGTTTTGAAAAAGCTAGAGCTAGAGCCGCGGGTTGTCGAGTGTTTGTCAGTTTTCCTTGGTGTAGTGTTTTAGTTCTTGTCTCGCGCACTTATTTATTTTTGGGGTATTTTCTTGTAGTAGTTTCATGTCTTCCTTTAAGCAATATTTCCTGCATTTACTTTGTTTTAGCAATCAAGAATATTTGGAGACATTGTTGATTGTCATGTCATGTTCGGATGGACAGTCTTTGCTCCACAGTAAGTCTTTGCTGTCGTCCAGCATTCTGTTTTTGTTTATTTCGTAGCCAGTTCAGTTTTAGTTTCCTTCCGCATAGGCTTCCCTTAGCTTCAATGCCTTTGCTTAGGGGCACTCACCTTTTGTTTATTTTTGGTTTAAGCCTTAGATACTTTTTTTTTACCTGCACCCTGCCTCCCGCTGTTTCTGACATCTACAAAGCAATTAGCTACCGGCTGCCACCTACTGATATGGAAGAGTATTACAAAGTTACTCTGCCGAGCTCTAGAAAGCACCGACACTCAACAACAACAACACATCATTTGCAGACTATAATTACTTGTTTGCAAAAAAATATTTTTAACCCAAATAGTTGACATTAGATCATCTCCCACGGCACTCCAGACTGTATCTTAAAGACCTACTGTAGCTGAAATAGGCACCAGCACAACAGTAGAAAATGGATGGATGGATGAAATGAGATGTTCTTATTTAAACGGGGATAGCAGGTCCATTCTATGTGTCATACTTGATCATTTCGCGATATTGCCATATGTTTGCTGAAAGGATTTAGTAGAGAACATCCACGATAAAGTTTGCCACTTTGGGTCGCTAATAAAAAAAGCCTTGCCTTTACCGGAAGTAGCGTAACGTCACGGGTTGTAGGGTTCCTCACATTGTTTACAATCATAGCCTCCAGCAGCAAGAGCTATTCGGACAGAGAAAGCGACAATTTCCGCATTAATTTGAGCGAGGATCAAAGATTTGTGGATGAGGAAAGTTAGAGTGAAGCACAAAAAAATAAAGAAAGAAAAGGCGACGGCTCCAGCAGTGGGACCGTTTCAGATGTAATTACACACATTTACTAGGATAATTCTGGAAGATCCCTGATCTGCTTATTGTTTTAATAGTGTTTTAGTGAGATTACAAAGTCATACCTGAAAGTCGGATGGCTGCGGTGAACGCCAGTGTCTCTGAGATAAGCCGAGGAGCCAAGATCACAGCTGCCTTTTTGACAGCTACAGGAGGTCGCATAATCCACTGAAGTCTCCGGTAAGAGCTGACTTAATACCACAATTTTCCCATCCAAAAAACTTGCAGGTTGACGTAGAGAAACATGTTGGCTTGACCGCTCTGTGTTAAAGCTTCACAACAAACAAAGAAACACCGGCTGTGTTTATGTTGCTGTAAACGCAGCTGCAATCCACCAACAGCATTCTTTTTTGACGTCTCCATTATTAATTGAAAAAATTGCAAAAGATTCAGCCACACAGATGTCCGAATTACTGTGTAATTATGCGATGAAAAGAAACAACTTTTAGCCTGAAATGTCCGCTACAACCCGAGACGTCACGCGCACACGTCATCATTCCGCGACGTTTTCAACAAGAAACTGCGCGGGAAATTTAAAATTGCAATTTAGTAAACTAAAAAGGCCGTATTGGCATGTGTTGGATTGTTAATATTTCATCATTGATATACAAACTATCAGACTGCGTGGTCGGTAGTGGTGGCTTTCAGTAGGGCCTTTAAGGCACACTAGTGTGCCGCGGCACAGTGGTTGAAAAACACTGCCTCAGTTGTCCTGGAGCGGAATCACACGTTTCAGCTCTTTTTCGCCATGTCCGGCATTCATTGGACAGGCTTGACCAGTTCTGGCATAAAAAAAAAAGACTAGAGACTCACCTCAGGCGAGAATCATCGGAGGAAAGTCCAAAAGCAACAAGTGGGAGCTCCGGGTTCCTCCTGGTCCACCTCCTGGCCTCCTCCTCTCTCTTGCCTTCTTCTCTCCCGCCTGGCTGGCCTTCATGAGTGGACCAACTATTCCAGAACCGAGAAGGAGCGAGTGCATGTGTGTCCTGAGAACTCCTGCAGGGCTCAACCGCTACAACACACCCGCCCACCCCCCATTTCTTCCCACACACACACACACACTTTCTCACAGACCCCCCCCCCTGCACACACACAAACAGTAAACAGGTTTCTTTTGTTTCTCCACCGACTTCCTTGCTGCTTTTAGTTAGGAAGTGAAATGTTGAAGTGTTATCTCGCCCGCTTTCATTGTCGAAAGGGAACGTGCGCGTGTGTCTGAATGCATGGAGGGTGGAGGAGGGAGGAGAGGGGGCGGAGTTTCGGGCTAAAGGAGCCAAATTCCTGTGTCGTATCCAACCAATGGGAGCCTTTGTTGCGGCCGACCAAAAACCGCGGGGCCAGGCCGGGCCTCCCTCTCTCTCTCTCTCACACACACACACACACACGCGCACACGCGCACACGCGCACACGCGCACACGCGCACACGCGCACACGCGCACACGCGCACACGCGCACACGCACACACGCGCACACGCACACACACACACACACACACACACACACACACACACACACACACACACACACACACACACACTCACACGCACACACACGCACACACACGCACACGCACACACACACACACTGCTGCAGCCTTTAAACCAGTGTTTATCAACCACCGTGCCGCAGCACACTAGTGCAGTGGTTCTCAAGTGAGGGTACGTGTCCAATCCATAGTGGAGCTAACATAATAATGAGAGTCCAGTCCATAGTGGATTTAACATAATATTGTGTAAGTCCAGTCCATAGTGGATCTAACATAATAGTGAGTCCAGTCCATAGTGGATCTAACATAGTGTGAGAGTCTAGTCCATAGTGGATCTAACATAATAGTGTGAGAGTCCAGTCCATAGTGGATCTATCATAAGAGTGAGAGTCCAGTCCATAGTGGATCTAACATAATAGTGAGAGTCCAGTCCTTGGTGGATCTAACATAATAGTGGGAGTCCAGTCCATAGTGGATCTAACATAAAAGTGTGAGAGTCCAGTCCATAGTGGATCTAACATAATAGTGTGAGAGTCCAGTCCATAGTGGATCTAACATAATAGTGAGAGTCCAGTCCATAGTGGATCTAATATAATAGTGAGAGTCCAGTCCATAGTGGATCTAACATAATAGTGTGAGAGTCCAGTCCATATTGGATCTAACATAATAGTGAGAGTCCAGTCCATAGTGGATCTAACATAATAGTGTGAGAGTCCGGTCCATTGTGGATCTAACATAATAGTGAGAGTCCAGTCCATAGTGGATCTATCATAAGAGTGAGAGTCCAGTCCATAGTGGATCTAACATAATAGTGAGAGTCCAGTCCTTGGTGGATCTAACATAATAGTGAGAGTCCAGTCCATAGTGGATCTAACATAACAGTGTGAGAGTCCAGTCCATAGTGGATCTAACATAATGGTGTGAGAGTCCAGTCCATAGTGGATCTAACATAATAGTGAGGGTCCAGTCCATAGTGGATCTAACATAATAGTGAGAGTCCAGTCCTTGGTGGATCTAACATAATAGTGAGAGTCCAGTCCATAGTGGATCTAACATAATAGTGTGAGAGTCCAGTCCATAGTGGATCTAACATAATAGTGTGAGAGTCCAGTCCATAGTGGATCTAACATAATAGTGAGAATCCAGTCCATAGTGGATCTAATATAATAGTGAGAGTCCAGTCCATAGTGGATCTAACATAATAGTGTGAGAGTCCAGTCCATAGTGGATCTAACATAATAGTGAGGGTCCAGTCCATAGTGGATCTAGCATAATAGTGAGAGTCCAGTCTATAGTGGATCTAACATAATAAATAAATAAATAAATGGGTTGTACTTGTATAGCGCTTTTCTACCTTCAAGGTACTAGTGAGAGTCCAGTCCATAGTGGATCTAACATAATAGTGAGAGTCCAGTCCATAGTGGATCCAACATAATAGTGAGAGTCAAGTCCATAGTGGATCTAACATAATAGTGAGAGTCAAGTCCATAGTGGATCTAATATAATAGTGAGAGTCCAGTCCATAAGGTTGAGAACTACAGCACTAGTGTGTGCCGTGACATACAGTCTGGTGTGCCGTGAGAATAAGTACTTTTACCATACCATACCAGCTTTAGTTATAAAGCCCTTTGAAAACAACCACAGTTGAAGAACAAAGGTCTGTACGCCACAAAGAAATAGAGGCTAAGGACAGACTACATTTTTTTTAAAAAAATAGAAGTAAAATCAATCCATTTTTTACCGCTTATTCCCGCTGGAGCCTATTTCAGCTACAATCAGGCGGAAGGCGGGGTACACCCTGAACAAGTTGCCATCTCCTCGCAGGGCCAACACAGATAGACAAACAACATTCACACACTAGGGCCAAATTAGTGTTGCCAATCAACCTATCCCCAGGTGGGAGGAAGTCGGAGTACCCGAAGGGAGCCCACGCAGTCACGGGAAGAACATGTAAACTCCACACAGAAAGATCCCGAGCCCGGGATTGAACTCAGGACTACTCGGGACATTCGTATTGTGAGGCAGACGCACTAACCCAGAAGTAAAAAGCACATTGAGAAAGCAAATACAAATTACTCTAATAACAATTGGTTGGATTAAAAGCAGTTAAAAAGATAAAAACAGTAAAAAAAGTAAAAAAAAAAACAGTTTAAAGTCTCATGCTGGGTTAAAAAGCCAGTGAATAAAAATGGGTTTCAAGAAGGGTCTTTAAGACCGGGTGGGGGGCATGGAGTGGGGCTTCTCAGAGAGGTAAGGTGGGGAAAAACTACGTTAGGATTTAAAATAAAGAGTAAGATCATTTTAAAATGGACTCTAAAATACATGGGTAGCCGGTAGGGAGGCTAAAACCGGAATAATGTGCTCTCTTTTTTTTCTAATAACATCCTGCAAATGTGGTGTTTAGAGCTGGGCGGGGTAACCGTGTAATACTCTTCCACATCAGTAGGTGGCAGCAAGTCGCTAATTGCGTTGTATATGTCCGGGAACATGGTTTGTCATGATCACATTGTGCAGGTCGAAAGGTAAAAGAAAAAGCATTGAAGCTTAGGGAAGGCTATGCAGAACAAAATTAAAACTGTACTGGTTGCAAAGTAAACAAAAACAGAATGCTGGACGACAGCAAAGACTCACATCGTGTGGAGCAGACAGCGTCCACAAAGTACATCCGAACATGACTTGACAATCAAACAATGTCCCCGCAAAAGAATAGCGACAACTGAATAGCCTGGATTGATAAAACAAAAGCAGGTGTGGGGAAGGCTATGCAAAACGAAACTAAAACTGGATTGGTGGCAAAGCAAACAAAAACAGAATGCTGGACGACAGCAAAGACTTACAGCACGTGGAGCAGACGGCGTCCACAAAGTACATCCCGAACATGACATGACAATCAAACAATGTCCCCGCAAAACGATAGCGACAACTTAAATAGCCTTGATCGCTAAAACAAAAACAGGTGCGGGGAAGGCTATGCAAAACGAAACCAAAACTGAACTGGTTGCAAAGTAAACAAAAACAGAATGCTGGACGACAGCAAAGACTTACAGCGCGTGAAGCAGACGGCGTCCACAAAGTACATCCCAAACATGACATGACAATAAAACAATGTCCCCACAAAAGATACCGACAACTTATATAGCCTTTATTGCTAGAACAAAAACAGGTGTGGGGAAGGCTATGCAAAGTTAAGCTAAAACTGAACTGGTTGCAAAGTAAACAAAAACAGAATGCTGGACGACAGCAAAGACTTACAACAGCGTGTGGAGCAGACGGCGTCCACAAAGTTTATCCGAACATGACTTGACAATCAAACAATGTCCCTGCAAAAGGATAGCGACAACTTAAATAGCCTTGATCGCTAAAACAAAAACAGGTGCGGGGAAGGCTATGTAAAACGAAACTAAAACTGAACTGGTTGCAAAGTAAACAGAATGCTGGACGACAGCAAAGACTTACAGCGAGTGGAGCAGACTGCGTCAACAAAGTACATCCCGAACATTACAATCAAACGATGTCCCCGCAAAGGATAACAACACCTTAAACAGCCTTGATTGCTAAAACAAAAACAGGTGCGGGGAAGGCTATGCAGAACGAAACCACAACTGAACTGGTGGCAAAGTAAACAAAAACAGAATGCTGGACGACAACAAAGACTTACAGCGTGTGGAGCAGACGGCGTCCACAAAGTACATCCCGAATATGACATGACAAAAAAAACAATGTCCCCGCAAAGGATAGCGACCACTTAAATAGCCTTGATTGCTAAAACAAAAACAGGTGCGGGGAAGGCTATGCAAAATTAAACTAAAACTGAACTGGGTGCAAAGTAAACAAAAACAGTATGCCGGACGACACCAAAGACTTAGTGAGTGGAGCAGACGGCGTCCACAAAGTACATTCGAACATGAGATGATAATCAAAAAATCTCCCTTGATTGATAAAACAAAAACAGGTGTGGGGAAGGCTATGCAAAACGAAATTATAAACTGAACTGGTGGCAAAGTAAACAAAAACAGAATGCTGGACGACAGCAAAGACTTAAAGCCTGTGGAGCAAACGGCGTCCACAAAGTACATCCCAAACATGACAATCAAACAATGTCCCCGCAAAACGATAGCGACAACTGAAATAGCCTTGATCGCTAAAACAAAAACAGGTGCGGGGAAGGCTATGCAAAACGAAACCAAAACTGAACTGGTTGCAAAGTAAACAAAAAACAGAATGGTGGACGACAGCAAAGACTTACAGCCTGTGGAGTAAACGGCGTCCACAAAGTACATCCCAAACATGACAATCAAACAATGACCCTACAAAGGATAGTGACAACTTAAATAGCCTTAATTGCTAAAAAAAAAAAATCAAATGCGGGGAGTAGCGCTCAAAGGAATACATGAAACTGCTACAGGAAAATACCAACTGTGGCGGGGGCGTGGCCTGCAAGCCTGCAGCGAAGCAGGGTGTGCCAGGATCGGCCTCTAAGTTGGCGACAGGTGCATGGATGGCCCAACTGGGCCTTGTCATCTAATCACCTGTCAGTCTAAATAAGCAGCAAACCGGGAGGAGAGAGGTTGTCGGAGCTGGAGCAAGAGCGCGAGCGAGAGACTGATGCTGAAAAGCAACCTGAGAACATTATTGAAAAAAAAATTAAACTGTGTTTTTAAACCATGAAACGGGCTCGCCTGGAGATGGTCAAGAAGACCCACTGGAAGAAAGCTTCCACACCAACAAAACAGGAAAAGCCACCAAAATAAGAGCGCAAGACAAGAAGTAAAACACTACACAGGAAGACAGCAAAAAAACTCCAAATAAGTCAGAGGGGTGATTTGACAGGTGGTGACAGTACACCTACTTTGAGAAAAGAGCTACATTAATGCATGCTTGGTAATGGTTTAAAGTAGAGATGTCCGATAATGGCTTTTTTGCCGATATCCGATATTGTCGAACTCTTAATTACCAATACCGATATATGTAGTCGTGGAATTAAAACAGTATTATGCCTCATTTTGTTGTGATGCCCCGGTGGATGCATTAAACAATGTAACAAGGTTTTCCAAAATATTGTAGCGTCCCGGAAGAGTTAGTGCTGCAAGGGGTTCTGTTGTGTTACGGTGCGGATGTTCTCCCGAAATGTGTTTGTCATTCTTGTTTGTTGTGGGTTCACAGTGTGGCGCATATTTGTAACAGTGTTAAAGTTGTTCATACGGCCACCCTCAGTGTGACCTGTATGGCTGTTGACCAAGTATGCCTCGCATTCACTCCTGTGTGTGAAAAGCCACGTATATTATATGACTGGGCCGGCACGCAAAGGAAGTGCCATTGAAGGCCTACTGAAATGAGATTTTCTTATTCAAACGGGGATAGCAGGTCCATTCTATGTGTCATACTTGATCATTTCGCGATATTGCCATATTTTTGCTGAAAGGATTTAGTAGAGAACATCGACGATAAAGTTTGAAACTTTTGGTCGCTAATAAAAAAACCTTGCCTGTACCGGAAGTAGCAGACGATATGCGTGTGACGTCACGGTTTGTGGAGCTCCTCACATCTGAACATTGTTTACAATCATGGCCACCAGCAGCGAGAGCGATTCGGACCGAGAAAGCGACGATTTCCCCATTAATTTGAGCGAGGATGAAAGGTTAGTGGATGAGGAAAGTGAGAGGGAAGGACTAGAAAAAATAAAAAGACAACGGTAGTGTGAGCGATTCAGAAGTTATTAGACACAATTACTAGGATAATTCTGGAAAATCCCTTATCTGCTTATTGTGTTACTTTTAGCGAGATTACATGGTCGTACTTGTACAACCTGAAGGTCGGCCCCACACCTTTCTTCAGCACCAGTCGATGGGTGGTGGCGATGCCCATCTCTGCCCTTCGCAAGGGACCCTCTTCAAAACACGATCTTTCGAATTGATCGCTGCATAATACACTGTACTTTGTGTGTGTGGTCCAATCCAACCGTGTTCGCTTGACCGCTCTGTTCCATAGTAAAGCTTGACCGTCATCTTTTGGGAATGTAAACAATGAAACACCGGCTGTGTTTGTGTCGCTAAAGGCGGCCGCAATACACCGCTTCCCACCTACAGCTTTCTTCTTTGACGTCTCCATTATTCATTGAACAAATTGCTAAAGATTCAGCAACACAGATGTCCTTAATACTGTGGAATTATGCGATGAAAACAGACAACTTATAGCTGGGAACGGTGCTGGAACAAAATGTCGTATACAATGCGTGACGTCACGCGCACGCATCATCATACCGCGACATTTTAGCATGATACTTCCGCGGGAAATTTAAAATTGCAATTTAGTAAACTAAAAAGGCCGTATTGGCATGTGTTGCAATGTTAATATTTCATCATTGATATATAAACTATCAGACTGCGTAGTCGGTAGTAGTGGCTTTCAGTAGGCCTTTAAAGGGGAACATTATCACAATTTCAGAAGGGTTGAAACCAATAAAAATCAGTTCCCAGTGGCTTATCTTATTTTTCAAAGTTTTTTAAAAAGTTTACCCATCACGCAATATCCCGAAAAACTGCTTCAAAGTGCCTGATTTTCACCATCGCTATATCCACCCGTCCATTTTCCTGTGACGTCACTGCGTGACGCAAATACAAAAAAACATGGCGGATAGTACGGAAAGATATAGCGACATTAGCTCGGATTCAGACTCGGATTTCAGCGGCTTAAGCGATTCAACAGATTACGCATGTATTAAAACAGATGGTTGGAGTGTGGAGGCAGATAGCGAAAACAAAATTGAAGAAGAAACTGAAGCTATTGAGCCATATCACGACAGACAACGGCACCGAGGACAAATTCGGCGATCGCCTTCTAACCAACGATTGCATCTTTTGACAACTGGTGGAACTTGAATCCGTCGATTGGTATGTGTTTGTTTGGCATTAAATGTGAGTGGAGAGAAAGGCTGGGTGCAAATATAGCTACAAATGAGACATAATGATGCAATATGTACATACAGCTAGCCTTAATAGCATGTTAGCATCGATTAGCTTGCAGTCGTGCCGTGCGCAAATATGTCTGATTAGCACATAAGTCAATAACATCAACAAAACTCACCTTTGTGATTTCGTTGACTTTATTGTTGGAAATGCATCTGCTTTGAGTGTCGCAGGATATCCACACATTTCTGTCGTAGCATCGCTATCATCGGTAGCGGTGCTACGACAGAACAGAACAAACGAGGGACTTTCGCATCTTTTGACCACTGGTGCAACTTCAATCCGTCGATTGGTATGTGTTTGTTTGGCATTAAATGTGAGTGGAGGGAAAGGCTGGGTCCAAATATAGCTACAATTGAGGCATAATGATGCAATATGTACATACAGCTAGCCTAAATCGCATGTTAGCATCGATTAGCTTGCAGTCATGCCGTGCGCAAATATGTCTGATTAGCACATAAGTCAATAACATCAACAAAACTCACCTTTGTGATTTTGTTGACTTTATAGTTGGAAATGCATCTGCTTTGAAAGTTGCAGGATATCCACATATCTCTGTCGTAGCATCGCTATCGTCGGTAGCGATGCTACGACAGAACAGAACAAATGAGGGACTTTCACATCTTTTGACCCCCGGTGCATCTTGAATCCGTCGATTGGTATGTGTTTGTTTGACCTTTAATTAAGGTGGAGGGAAAGGCTGGGTGCAAATATAGCTACAAATTAGGCATAATGATGCAATATGTACATACAGCTAGCCTAAATAGCATGTTAGCATCGATTAGCATGCCGTGCTAATCAACGCACACTCCGCGTAAGTCAACTTACACCCTCCGACAACAGACCGACGAGGTACGGAAAACAGTCGAAAAAACGCAAAATAACAGAGCTGATTGGACTTGGTGTGTGTAATGTGTTTGAGAAAATTCCGGATTGCTTCCTGTTGTGACGTCACGGGTGAAAGGTCATCGCTCCGACAGCGGACAATTGAAAGGCGTTTCAATCGCCAAATTCACCCTTTTAGAGTTCGGAAATCGGTTAAAAAAACGTATGGTCTTTTTTCTGCAACATCAAGGTATATATTGTCGCTTACTTAGGTCTGGTGATAATGTTCCCCTTTAAGGTTTATTGGCGCTCGGTACTTCTCCCTACGTCCGCGTACACAGCGGCCGATTAAAAAAGTTTTGGACAAAAGTTGACACTCAGGTTTCGGCAGGAGTCCTCCTTCACTCAGACATTTGTCAAGCGAGGCATTTGTCCGCTGCAAGTGACAGCAAACAAAACGACCGCCCGGACCCCCGCCCTCCTCTTCACACCGCTCTACTTGCGTCTGCTCGCTTCCCGTCTTACCACCGCGGCGTCCAATTACAAACACGATCTTGACCTGCGGTGAACTTCCCTCCTTGCAGGGATGTTCTTGTTTAAGAGTGGAACTCTTAATGATTTTATTTGACAGAATGTTACAGAGGAAGTGATGGTAATTAGGGACTTCCAAGGTTTTATTCTTTTTTTTCTTTATTATTATTCCGCTGTAATTTGACCCCCTTAACATGCTGCAAAACTCACCAAATTTTACACACACATCAGGACTGGCAAAAATTGAGATCTAATAAAAAACCAAACCCCAAAACTCAAAATTGCGCTCTAGCGCACCCTAGGAAAAAACACAGACAAAACTGCTTGTAACTTCAGTTTGGAATGTCGTAGAGACATGAAACAAAAACCTCTATGTAGGCCTGACTTAGACCTACATTTCATACACTCATTTTCTACAGCAAAATTTAACAGGAAGTTGGAAAAAAAACCTTCAAAACAAAACTTTCCTAAAAAATGTAATTTTTGCCTCTTTGAGCTGTAATTTGACCCCCTTAACATGCTTCAAAACTCACCAAATTTTACACACACATCAGGACTGGCGAAAATTGCCATCTAATAAAAAAACAAACCCCAAAACTCAAAATTGCGCTCTAACGCCCCCTAGGAAAAAACACAGACAAAACTGCTTGTAACTTCTGTTTGGAATGTCGTAGAGACATGAAACAAAAACCTCTATGTAGGCCTAACTTAGACCTAGATTTCATACACTCATGTTCTACAGCAAAATTTAACAGGAAGTTGGAAAAAAACCCTTTAAAACAAAACTTTCCTAAAAAATGTCATTTTTGCCTCTTTGAGCTGTAATTTGACCCCCTTAACATGCTTCAAAACTCGCCAAATTTTACACACACAACAGGACTGGCGAAAATTGCCATCTAATAAAAAAACAAACCCCAAAACTCAAAATTGCGCTCTAGCGCCCCCTAGAAAAAAGACAGACAAAACTGCTTGTAACTTCCGTTTGGAATGTCGTAGAGACATGAAACAAAAACTTCTATGTAGGTCTGACTTAGACCTACATTTCGTAAACTGATCCCTTCAGCAAAAATCAACAGGAAGTTGGAAAAAACCCCTTCAAAACAAAAGTTTCCTAAAAAAATGTCATTTTTGCCTCTTTGAGCTGTAATTTGACCCCCTTAACATGCTTCAAAACTCACCAAATTTTACACACACATCAGGACTGGCGAAAATTGCCATCTAATAAAAAAACAAACAAACCCCAAAACTCAAAATTGCGCTCTAGCCGTCCCTAGGAAAAAAGACAGACAAAACTGCTTGTAACTTCCGTTTGGAACGTCGTAGAGACATGAAACAAAAACCTCTATGTAGGTGTGACTTAGACCTAGATTTCATACATCATTTTCTACAGCAAAAATTAACAGGAAGTTGGAAAAAACCCCTTCAAAACGAAAGTTTCCTAAAAAATGTCATTTTTGCCTCTTTGAGCTGTAATTTGACCCCCTTAACATGCTTCAAAACTCACCAAATTTTACACACACATCAGGACTGGCGAAAATTGCCATCTAATGAAAAACAAACCCCAAAACTCAAAATTGCGCTCTAGCGCCCCCTAGGAAAAAACACAGACAAAACTGCTTGTAACTTCCGTTTGGAATGCCGTAAGGACATGAAACAAAAACTTCTATGTAGGTCTGACTTAAACCTACATTTCGTAAACTGATCCCTTCAGCAAAAATCAACAGGAAGTTGGAAAAAACCCCTTCAAAACAAAAGTTTCCTAAAAGATGTAATTTTTGCCTCTTTGAGCTGTAATTTGACCCCCTTAAAATGCTTCAAAACTCACAAAATTTTACACACACATCAGGACTGGCGAAAATTGCGATCTAATTAAAAACCAAACCCCAAAACCTCAAAATTGCGCTCTAGCGCCCCCTAGAAAAAACACAGACAAAACTGCTTGTAACTTCCGTTTGGAATGTCGTAGAGACATGAAACAAAAACCTCTATGTAGGTCTGACTTAGACCTACATTTCATACACTCATTTACTTTAGAAAAAATCAACAGGAAGTGGGAAAGAAACCCTTCAAAACAAAAGTTTCCTAAAAAATTTCATTTTTGCCTCTTTAAATTTGACCCCTTAAAATGCTTCAAAACTCACCAAACTGGACACACACATCAGGACTGTCGAAAATTGCGATCCAATAAAAAAACAAACAAACCCCAAAACTCAAAATTGCGCTCTAGCCGTCCCTAGGAAAAAAGACAGACAAAACTGCTTGTAACTTCCGTTTGGAACGTCGTAGAGACATGAAACAAAAACCTCTATGTAGGTGTGACTTAGACCTAGATTTCATACATCATTTTCTACAGCAAAAATTAACAGGAAGTTGGAAAAAAACCCTTCAAAACGAAAGTTTCCTAAAAAATGTAATTTTTGCCTCTTTGAGCTGTAATTTGACCCCCTTAAAATGCTTCAAAATTCACCAAACTGGACACATACATCAGGACTGGCGAAAATTGTGATCTAATAAAAAAACCAAACCCCAAAACTCAAAATTGTGCTCTAGCGCCCCCTAGGAATAAAACACAGACAAAACTGCTCCTAGGAAGAAAACACAGACAAAACTGCTTGTAACTTCTGGTAGGAATGTTGTAGAGACATAAAACAAAAACCTCTATGTAGGTCTCACGTAGACCTACATTTCATTTATTTACATCCTTCAGCAAAAATCAACAGGTAGTTGGCAATTACCCCTCAAAACAAAAGTTTTGTAAAAACCCATCACCTTTTTCCAAACATTATCTCCTCTGAGCGGGTTTGTTGTGTCGGCTTCAAACTAGCACAGGAAAGAGATTGAACTCTTCTGATTAGATGTTAACCAAATAGTTGTTCTAACTGCTCCGGGTTTGGTTTTACGAGCCTGCAAAGAACTCCTGCGGTAGTGACAAGTCAATATGGAAGTTGCTAAACAGTACTTTGGTCCTTTCCATGGGAAAAAAAGCTGCACGAAGGAGTTTTAGTGTATCAGTCACTCAATCAATCAATCAAAGTTTCCTTTATAGCCCTAAATCACGAGTGTCTCAAAGGGCTGCACAAGCCACAACGACATCATTGGCTCAGATCCCACATCAGGGCAAGAACAAACTCAACCCAATGGGATGACAACGAGAAACCTTGGAGGGGACCGCAGATGTGGAGCGACCGGTGCAATGGACGTTGAGTGGATCTAGCATAATATTGTGAGTGTCGGTCCATAGTGGATCTAACATAATAGTGAGAGTCCAGTCCATAGTGGATCTAGCATAATAGTGAGAGTCCAGTTCATAGTGGATCTAACATAATAGTGAGAGTCCAGTCCATAGTGGATCTAACATAATAATAAGAGTCCAGTACATAGTGGATCTAGCATGATAGTGGGAGTCCAGTCCATAGTGGATCTAACATAATAGTGAGAGTCCAGTCCATAGTGGATCTAGCATGATAGTGTGAGAGTCCAGTCCATAGTGGATCTAACATAATAGTGTGAGAGTCCAGTCCATAGTGGATCTAACATAATAGTGTGAGAGTCCAGTCCATAGTGGATCTAACATAATAGTGAGAGTCCAGTCCATAGTGGATCTAGCATGATAGTGTGAGAGTCCAGTCCATAGTGGATCTAACATTATAGTGTGAGAGTCCAGTCCATAGTGGATCTAACATAATAGTGTGAGAGTCCAGTCCATAGTGGATCTAACATAATAGTGTGAGAGTCCAGTCCATAGTGGATCTAACATAATAGTGTGAGAGTCCAGTCCATAGTGGATCTAACATAATAGTGAGAGTCCAGTCCATAGTGGATCTAACATAACAATGAGAGTCCAGTCCATAGTGGATCTAACATAATAGTGTGAGAGTCCAGTCCATAGTGGATCTAACATAATAGTGTGAGAGTCCAGTCCATAGTGGATCTAACAGAATAGTGTGAGAGTCCAGTCCATAGTGGATCTAACATAATAGTGTGAGAGTCCAGTCCATAGTGGATCTAACATAATAGTGAGAGTCCAGTCCATAGTGGATCTAACATAACAATGAGAGTCCAGTACATAGTGGATCTAGCATGATAGTGGGATTCCAGTCCATAGTGGATCTAACATAATAGTGGGAGTCCAGTCCATAGTGGATCTAACATAATAGTGAGAGAGTCCAGTTTTATAATGCAGTTTTAACTGCAAAACAATACAAAAACAAGTTATATTTAGTATTAATAGAGGAATATTTTATGCAGGAAAAAAATAGTCGGTCAAAATCATGTAACAAAAATAAAGTTGAATACAAACTATTGTTAAATTTTTCATATGACAACTGAAATATTTTTCCTACACTCTTTGATTTTAATTTGAACAACCATAGTTTTTATAAATTTGGTATCTTATCATTTTAATTTGTTTATGAAGATCTTACAATTTTAATTTGATTCATGATTATTAAATGTTTTACTTTGCCTTTCTTGTAATCAATCGTCTGTAAAGCACTTTAAACTTACATTGCCCTAAATTTAAATAAATAGAATACATAAATGAAATATTGTAAGTTGACCTAAAATAAAGTTAGTAAAATAAAAAAAAATAATAAATGGATACACAAATACAATATTGTAAGTTAACATAAAATAAAGTTAATACAATAAAAAATTAAATTGATAAACAAATAAAATAAGGTAAGGTAAATAAAGTTATTAAAATTAAATAAAAATTAAATGGATAAACAAATGAATAAAATATTGTAAGTTAACATAAAATAAAGTTATTAAAATTAAATAAAAAATAAATGGATAAACAAATAAATAAAATATTGTAAGTTAACATAAAATAAAGTGAATACAATGAAAAAATATAAAAAATAAATAGAATAAGGTAAATTAACATAGTTAATCAAATAAAATAAAAATTCAATAGATAAACAAATTATTTAAATTACGGTATTTTCCTTGAATTGCCGCAGGGCATATAGTATGCGCCTGCCTTGAATTACTGCCGGGTCAAACTTGCTTCCCAAAATAATTAGCGCATGCTTAGTATTACCGCTGGGTCAAACTCGTCACGTCACGAGTGACAATTTCCCTGTCATCATTTTCAAAATGGAGGAGGCTGATTTCAATACAGGTAATTTGAAATCGCATAAAGGGAAGACCATTAAGAGCTATTCAGTAGGATTTAAGGTCCAAGCTTACATCACACTCAAAATTTTACTGCAAACCTTTGGTAAGTGCCGGAGTGAGAAGTGGTTTTAAATGAATTAGAGCATGCTTACTTTTACCGCATGCCTTTGGTAAGCGCATGAGTGAGAAGAGGTTTTAAAATAATTAGCGCATGCTTACTTTTACCGCATACCTTTGGGAAGTGCCGTAGTGTGAAGAAGTTTTAAAATAATTAGCGCATGCTTACTTTTACCGCATGCCTTTGGTAAGCGCCGGAGTGAGAAGAGGTTTTAAAATAATTAGCGCATGCTTACTTTTACCGCATGCCTTTGGTTAGTGCCGGAGTGAGAAGAGGTTTTAAAATAATTAGCGCATGCTTACTTTTACCGCATACCTTTGGGAAGTGCCGGAGTGTGAAGAGGTTTTAAAATAATTAGCGTATGCTTACTTTTACCGCATGCCTTTGGTAAGCGCAGGAGTGAGAAGAGGTTTTAAAATATCTAGCGCATGCTTATTTTTACCGCATGCCTTTGGTAAGTGCCGGAGTGAGAAGAGGTTTTAAAATAATTAGCGCATGCTTACTTTTACCGCATGCCTTTGGTAAGCGCAGGAGTGAGAAGCGGTTTTAAAATAATTAGTCCATGGTTACTTTTACCGCATGCCTTTGGTAAGTGCCTGAGTGAGAAGAGGTTTTAAAATAATTAGCGCATGCTTACTTTAACCGCATACCTTTGGGAAGTGCCGGAGTGTGAAGAGGTTTTAAAATAATTAGCGCATGCTTACTTTTACCGCATGCCTTTGGTAAGCGCAGGAGTGAGAAGAGGTTTTAAAATATCTAGCGCATGCTTTTTTTTACCGCATGCCTTTGGTAAGTGCCGGAGTGAGAAGAGGTTTTAAAATAATTAGCGCATGCTTACTTTTACCGCATGACTTTGGTAAGCGCAGGAGTGAGAAGCGGTTTTAAAATAATTAGTGCATGCTTACTTTTACCGCATACCTTTGGTAAGTGCTGGAGTGAGCAGAGGTTTTAAAATAATTAGCGCATGCTTACTTTTACCGCATGCCTTTGGTAAGCGCAGGAGTGAGAAGAGGTTTTAAATGAATTAGCGCAAGCTTACTTTTACCGTATGCCTTTGGTAAGTGCCGTAGTGAGAAGAGGTTTTAAAATAATTAGCGCATGCTTACTTTTACCGCATACCTTTGGTAAGCGCAGGAGTGAGAAGAGGTTTTAAATGAATTAGCGCATGCTTATTTTTACCGCATGCGTTTGGTAAGCGCCGGGGTGAGAAGAGGTTTTAAATTAATTAGCGCATGCTTACTTTTACCGCATGCCTTTGGTGAGCGCATGAGTGAAAAGAGGTTTTAAATTAATTAGCGCATGCTTACTTTTACCGCGTGCGTTTGGTAAGCGCCGGGGTGAGAAGAGGTTTTAAATTAATTAGCGCATGCTTACTTTTACCGCATGCCTTTGGTGAGCGCATGAGTGAAAAGAGGTTTTAAATTAATTAGCGCATGCTTACTTTTACCGCATGCGTTTGGTAAGCGCAGGGGTGAGAAGAGGTTTTAAATTAATTAGCGCTAGCTTACTTTTACCGCATACCTTTGGTAAGTGCTGGAGTGAAAATAGGTTTTAAAATAATTAGCGCACGCTTACTTTTACCGCATACCTTTGGGAAGTGCCGGAGTGAGAAGAGGTTTTAAAATAATTAGCGCATGCTTACTTTTACCGCATGCCTTTGGTAAGCGTAGGAGTGAGAAGAGGTTTTAAATTAATTAGCGCATGCTTACTTCTACCACATGCCTTTGGTTAGTGCCGGAGTGAGAAGAGGTTTTAAAATAATTAGAGCATGCTTACTTTTACCGCATTCTTTTGGGAAGTGCCGGAGTGTGAAGAGGTTTTAAAATAATTAGCGCATGCTTACTTTTACCGCATGCCTTTGGTAAGTGCCAGAGTGAGAAGAGGTTTTAAAATAATTAGCGCATGCTTACTTTAACCGCATACCTTTGGTAAGTGCCGGAGTGAGAAGAGGTTTTAAATTAATTAGCGCATGCTTACTTTTACCGCATGCCTTTGGTAAACGCAGGAGTGAGAAGAGGTTTTAAAATAATTAGCGCATGCTTACTTTTACCGCATGCCTTTGGTAAGTGCCGGAGTGAGAAGAGGTTTTAAAATAATTAGCGCATGCTTACTTTTACCGCATACTTTTGGGAAGTGCCGGAGTGTGAAGAGGTTTTAAAATAATTAGCGCATGCTTACTTTTACCGCATACCTTTGGTAAGTGCCGGAGTGAGAAGAGGTTTTAAAATAATTAGCGCATGCTTACTTTTACCGCATGCCTTTGGTAAGCGCAGGAGTGAGAAGAGGTTTTAAATGAATCAGCGCATGCTTACTTTTACCGCATGCCTTTGGTAAGCGCCGGAGTGAGAAGAGGTTTTAAAATAATTAGCGCATGCTTAACTTTACCGCATGCCTTTGGTAAGTGCCGGAGTGTGAAGAGGTTTTAAAATAATTAGCGCATGCTTACTTTTACCGCATACCTTTGGGAAGTGCCGGAGTGTGAAGAGGTTTTAAAATAATTAGCGCATGCTTATTTTTACCGCATGCCTTTGGTAAGTGCCGGAGTGAGAAGAGGTTTTAAAATAATTAGCGCATGCTTACTTTTACCGCATGCCTTTGGTAAGCGCCGGAGTGAGAGGAGGTTTTAAAATAATTAGCGCATGCTTACTTTTACCGCATGCCTTTGGTAAGCGCAGGAGTGAGAAGCGGTTTTAAAATAATTAGCGCATGCTTACTTTTACCGCATACCTTTGGTAAGTGCCGGAGTGAGAAGAGGTTTTAAATTAATTAGCGCATGCTTACTTTTACCGCATGCCTTTGGTAAGCGCAGGAGTGAGAAGCGGTTTTAAAATAATTAGCGCATGCTTACTTTTACCGCATGCCTTTGGTAAGTGCCGGAGTGAGAATAGGTTTTAAATTACTTAGCGCATGCTTACTTTTACCGCATGCCTTTGGTAAGCGCAGGAGTGAGAAGAGGTTTTAAATTAATTAGCGCATGCTTACTTTTACCGCATGCCTTTGGTAAGTGCCGGAGTGAGAAGAGGTTTTAAAATAATTAGCGCAAGCTTACTTTTACCGCATGCCTTTGGTAAGCGCAGGAGTGAGAAGCGGTTTTGAAATAATTAGCGCATGCTTACTTTTACCGCATGCCTTTGGTAAGTGCCGGAGTGAGAATAGGTTTTAAATTACTTAGCGCATGCTTACTTTTACCGCATGCCTTTGGTAAGCGCAGGAGTGAGAAGCGGTTTTAAAATAATTAGCGCATGCTTACTTTTACCGCATGCCTTTGGTAAGTGCCGGAGTGAGAATAGGTTTTAAATTACTTAGCGCATGCTTACTTTTACCGCATGCCTTTGGTAAGCGCAGGAGTGAGAAGAGGTTTTAAATTAATTAGCGCATGCTTACTTTTACCGCATGCCTTTGGTAAGTGCCGGAGTGAGAAGAGGTTTTAAAATAATTAGCGCAAGCTTACTTTTACCGCATGCCTTTGGTAAGCGCAGGAGTGAGAAGCGGTTTTGAAATAATTAGCGCATGCTTACTTTTACCGCATACCTTTTGTAAGTGCCGGAGTGAGAAGAGGTTTTAAATAATTAGCGCATGCTTACTTTTACCGCATGCCTTTGGTAAGCACTGGAGTGAGAAGAGGTTTTAAATGAATTAGCGCCCCGGCGGCAATTTAAGGAGTGAAGTGAATTGTGAATTATATTTATATAGCGCTTTTCTCAAGTGACTCAAAGCGCTTTACATAGTGACACCCAATATCTAAGTTACATTTAAACCAGTGTGGGTGGCACTGGGAGCAGGTGGGTAAAGTGTCTTGCCCAAGGACAGAACGGCAGGAACTCGGATCGCACAAGCGGGAATCGAACTTGCAACCTTCAAGTTGCTGGCACGGCCACTCTACCAACCGAGCTATACAGTAAACAAAATGTATTGCGATATGAACTTCGAGTGCCATCACAGGGAGTAAAAAGTGCAAGTTGCAAACCCACTTCTCACCATGAGCAAATCCGTTGGTATGCGGGTATAGAATTACACAGACCCAGAAAGTGAAGCGGTGGAGTGTCCTTCTATAGGCGGCTCCCGACACGCCTCTTTCTTTTATCTCGCTGTTTTGTCTTCCCTTCCTGTCCCTCTAATCCCGGGCTCGCCGTCGCCCTCTGTATTTGGGACTGATGTTCCTCCTGTGTGTTTGCTTTTCAGGAGGTGTGAGAAGTTCATGAGAATACAACAGAAACAGCAGGTGCTACTTTTGTTTTTTGTTTTTTTTAATGCTGCGGCCAGGCAGGGATGTCAAGCACGCCATGCTGGCGAGATAAAGAACAAACGATGAATAGCAAAGTAAGCAAAAACTTGAGGAATGCGAGGTTGAATTCGATGGAGGTCGTCGAGACCTCCGAGAAGGTATGATCATCTAATTCAGTGTTTTTCACTTTTTTGTTTTTTTTCCATTTAAGAATACAAGTCACACCACCAAGAGAAAACGTTTAAAAAAAATGATGCTCCACCAGGTCGTCGTGCCTTGTTTTGATATTGTTGGTGTTTTCCTGTGCTTTCGTTGTTGTCTTGCGCTTTTATTTTGGTGACCCTTCCTGTTTTGTTGGTGTTTTCCTGTGCTTTTGTTGTTGTCTTGCGCTCTTATTTTGGTGACCCTTCCTGTTTTGTTGGTGTTTTCCCGTGCTTTCGTTGTTGTCTTGCGCTCTTATTTTGGTGACCCTTCCTGTTTTGTTGGTGTTTTCCCGTGCTTTCGTGGTTGTCTTGCGCTCTTATTTTGGTGACCCTTCCTGTTTTGTTGGTGTTTTCCTGTGCTTTCGTTATTGTCTTGCGCTCTTATTTTGGTGACCCTTCCTGTTTTGTTGGTATTTTCCTGTGCTTTCGTTGTTGTCTTGCGCTCTTGTTTTGGTGACCCTTCCTAATCCGTTGGTGTTTTCCCGCGCTTTCGTTGTTGTCTTGCGCTCTTATTTAGGTGACCCTTCCTGTTTTGTTGGTGTTTTCCCGTGCTTTCGGTGTTGTCTTGCGCTCTTATTTTGGTGACCCTTCCTGTTCTGTTGGTGTTTTCCTGTGCTTTCGTTGTTGTCTTGCGCTCTTATTTTGGTGACCCTTCCTGTTTTGTTGGCGTTTTCCTGTGCTTTCGTTGTTGTCTTGCGCTCTTATTTTGGGGACCCTTCCTGTTTTGTTGGTGTTTTCCTGTGTTTTTGTTGTTGTCTTGCGCTCTTATTTTGGTGACCCTTCCTGTTTTGTTGGTGTCTTCCTGTGCTTTCGTTGTTGTCTTGCGCTCTTATTTTGGTGACCCTTCCTGTTTTGTTGGTGTTTTCCTGTGCTTTCGTTGTTGTTTTGCGCTCTTATTTTGGTGACCCTTCCTGTTTTGTTGGTGTTTTCCTGTGCTTTTGTTGCTGTCTTGCGCTCTTATTTTGGTGACACTTCCTGTTTTGTTGTTGTTTTCCTGTGCTTTTGTTGTTGTCTTGCGCTCCTATTTTGGTGACCCTTCCTGTTCTGTTGGCGTTTTCCTGTGCTTTCGTTGTTGTCTTGCGCTTTTATTTTGGTGACCCTTCCTGTTCTGTTGGTGTTTTCCTGTGCTTTCGTTGTTGTCTTGCGCTCTTATTTTGGTGACCCTTCCTGTTTTGTTGGTGTTTTCCTGTGCTTTCGTTGTTGTCTTGCGCTCTTATTTTGGTGACCCTTCCTGTTTTGTTGGTGTTTTCCTGTGCTTTCGTTGTTGTCTTGCGCTCTTATTTTGGAGATCCTTCCTGTTTTGTTGGTGTTTTCCTGTGCTTTCGTTGTTGTCTTGCGCTCTTGTTTTGGAGACCCTTCCTGTTTTGTTGGTGTTTTCCTGTGCTTTCGTTGTTGTCTTGCGCTCTTATTTTGGTGACCCTTCCTGTTTTGTTGGTGTTTTCCTGTGCTTTTGTTGTTGTCTTGCGCTCTCATTTTGGTGACCCTTCCTGTTTTGTTGGTGTCTTCCTGTGCTTTCGTTGTTGTCTTGCGCTCTTATTTTGGTAACCCTTCCTGTTTTGCTGGTGTTTTCCTGTGCTTTCGTTGTTCTGCACTCTTATTTTGGTGACCCTTCCTGTTTTGTTGTTGTTTTCCTGTGCTTTTGTTGTTGTCTTGCGCTCCTATTTTGGTGACCCTTCCTGTTCTGTTGGTATCTTCCTGTGCTTTCGTTGTTGTCTTGCGCTCTTATATTGGTGACCCTTCCTGTTCTGTTGGTGTTTTCCTGTGCTTTCGTTGTTTTTTTGCGCTCTTATTTTGGTGACCCTTCCTGTTTTGTTGCTGTCTTGCGCTCTTATTTTGGTGACCATTCCTGTTTCATTGTTGTTTTCCTGTGCTTTCGTTGTTGTCTTGCGCTCTTATTTTGGTGACCCTTCCTGTTCTGTTGGTGTTTTCCTGTGCTTTCGTTGTTGTCTTGCGCTCTTATTTTGGTGATCATTCCTGTTCTGTTAGTGTTTTCCTGTGCTTTCGTTTTTGTCTTGTGCTCTTATTTTGGTGACCCTTCCTGTTCTGTTGATGTTTTTTCCTGTGCTTTCGTTGTTGTCTTTCGCTCTTATATTGGGGACCCTTCCTGTTTTGTTGGTGTTTTCCTGTGCTTTCGTTGTTGTCTTGCGCTCTTATATTGGTGACCCTTCCTGTTTTGTTGGTGTTTTCCTGTGCTTTCGTTGTTGTCTTGCGCTCTTATTTTGGTGACCCTTCCTGTTTTGTTGGTGTTTTCCTGTGCTTTTGTTGTTGTCTTGCGCTCTTATTTTGGTGACCCTTCCTGTTTTGTTGGGGTCTTCCTGTGCTTTCGTTGTTGTCTTTCGCTCTTATTTTGGTAACCCTTCCTGTTTTGTTGGTGTTTTCCTGTGCTTTCGTTGTTGTTTTGCGCTCTTATTTTGGTGACCCTTCCTGTTCTGTTGGTGTCTTCCTGTGCTTTTGTTGTTGTCTTGCGCTCTTATTTTGGTGACCCTTCCTGTTCTGTTGGTGTTTTCCTGTGCTTTCTTTGTTGACTTGCGCTCTTATTTTGGTGACCCTTCCTGTTTTGTTGGTGTTTTCCTGTGCTTTCGTTGTTGTCTTGCGCTCTTATTTTGGTGACCCTTCCTGTCCTGTTGGTGTTTTCCTGTGCTTTCGTTGTTGTCTTGCGCTCTTATTTTGGTGACCCTTCCTGTTTTGTTGGTGTTTTCCTGTGCTTTCGTTGTTGTCTTGCGCTCTTATTTTGGTGACCCTTCCTGTTTTGTTGGTGTTTTCCTGTGCTTTCGTTGTTGTCTTGTGCTCTTATTTTGGTGACCCGTCCTGTTTAGTTCGTGTTTTCCTGTGCTTTCGTTGTTGTCTTGCGCTCTTATTTTGGTGACCCTTCCGGTTTTGTTGGTGTTTTCCTTTGCTTTCGTTGTTGTCTTGCGCTCTTATTTTGGTGACCCTTCCTGTTCTGTTAGTGTCTTCCTGTGCTTTCGTTGTTGTCTTACGCTCTTATTTTGGTGACCCTTCCTGTTTTGTTGGTGTTTTCCTGTGCTTTCGTTGTTGTCTTGTGCTCTTATTTTGGTGACCCTTCCTGTTCTGTTGGTGTTTTCCTGTGCTTTCGTTGTTGTCTTGCACTCTTATTTTGGTGGGCTTTCCTGTTTTGTTGGTGTTTTCCTGTAACGCAGGGGTGCCCACACTTTTTCTGCAGGCCAGCTACTTTTCAATTGACCAAGTCAAATCTAACCTCATTTAGATATATAATTTATATTTAATTATATTTTTTTAACAAGTTAAAGGTGTTTAATGATAATAGAAGCATGTTTAAAAGCCTACTGAAAGCCACTACTACCGACCACGCAGTCTGATAGTTTATACATCAATGATGAAATATTAACATTGCAACACATGCCAATACGGCCTTTTTAGTTTACTAAATTACAATTTTAAATTTACCGCGGAGTTTCTTGTTGAAAACGTTGCGGAATGATGACGTTATTGGTTGGAGCGGACATTTTTAGCCCAGCAACCACTTATGGCTAAAAGTCGTCTTTTTCCATCGCATAATTTCGCAGTATTTTGGACATCTGTGTTGCTGAATCTTTTGCAATTTGTTCAATTAATAATGGAGACGTCAAAGAAGAATGCTGTCGGTGGATCACAGCTGCCTTTAGCAACCGAAACACAGCCGGTGTTTCTTTGCTTGTTGTGAAGCTTTAACACAGAGCGGTCAAGCGAACATGTTTCTCTACCACATGTCAACCAGCAAGTTTTTGGATGAGAAAATTGTGATATTAAGTCGGCTTGTGTGGAGTTAGCGTCGTCCTGCAGCAGCTGTGATCTTGGCCCCTCCATTGGCTTGTCTCAGAGACACTGGCTGTCACCGCAGCCCTCCGACTTTCAGGTATGACTTTATAATCTCACTAAAACACTAGTAACACAATAAGCAGATAAGGGATTTTCCAGAATTATCCTAGTAAATGAGACTAGGGTGAAGTGCTGGCTGTCCAGAGTCGGGACCTGGGGTGGACCGATCGCCTTTAAATCGTTTGGGGACAGCTGACCCGTCTCTTTTTGGAATGGTCTCCTGCTGGCCCCACTTTGGACTGGACTCTCACTATTATTTCTCCAATTCTTAATTACCGATACTGATATATACAGTGGTGGAATTAACACATTATTATGCCTCATTTTGTCGTGATGCCCCGCTGGATGCATTAAACAATGTAACAAGGTTTTCCAAAATAAATCAACTCGAGTTATGGAACAAAAATGCCAACATGGCACTTCCATATTTATTATTGAAGTCACAAAGTATATCACTTTTTTTCCAACATGCCTAAAAACAGCAGCTTGGAATTTGGGACACGCTCTCCCTGAGAGAGCATGAGGAGGTTGAGGTGGGCGGGGTTGAGGTGTGGGGGGTGTATAGCGTAACGTCCCGGAAGAGTACGTGCTGCAAGGGGTTCTGGGTATTTGTTGTGTTTTGTTACGGTGCGGATGTTCTCCCGAAATGTTGTCTCTTTGGTTTTGTTGGTTTTTAATCTTCATTATTTACTTGGCGTTATTACAGTCTCTCTCTCTCTCTCTCCTTTAATTCATTTTGGCCAACGGGGGCGCATTTCAATGTCTTACACACACTTGTTATTTCATATGTTAACCAGAGGGGGGGATTACTTTAAAAATTGACACAGTCCTCCTTATTTTGGTACCACCCTCATTTTGATAGAGCCCACCTGCAGGGGTGCAAATGAGACTTTCTCTAATAGATGGGTCCATGATTTGGGTCCGAAGCGGTCCTCATACGGGAGGCGTTGTTCCTTGTTGGTGTCCCAAGAAGGCGAGCAATACAAGAACACACACGTACCACACTAGCACGCGCACGTGCACACACATGCTTGTTTGGTGTGGGTTCACAGTGTGGCGCATATTTGTAACAGTGTTAAAGTTGGTTATACGGCCACCCTCAGTGTGACCTGTATGGCTGTTGACCAAGTATGCCTTGCATTCACTTGTGTGTGAAAAGCTGCAAATATTACGTGATTGACTCGGCACGCAAAGGCGATGCCTTTAAGGTTTATTGGCGCTCTTAACTTGTCCCTATGTCCGTGGACACATCGGCGTTTTAAAAAGTCCTGAATTTAACTTTTTGACACAGATACCGCTAATTCTGAAAGCGATACCGATAATTTCCGATATTACATTTTAAAGGATTTGTTGGCCGAAAATATCGGACATCTCTTACACACTGTGTACGGACAAACAGCGCCTATGTCAGCCGGGGGGCCAAATATAAATACAGTACAAGCTGAAGGGGATGGACTTTTGTGATCTGCATTGAGAGGCATTAACCAACAATCAATCGATTACAGACTTTTGGCCGATACCGATCAATCGACGAGGAGAACTCAAGTTCTACACGGCAGACATTGAGTCCATCCTCACTACCTCGCATCACCGGGGCCACAGCCAGGGACAATCAGTCTGTGATTTCTCAAGTAGTTTTTTTTTTTTTGGAATTTTCACAGTGATGTGTGATGTCCAAGTGTCCATGCACACTCTCTAATGAGACTATTGGTCATTCTGTACACTTGAAGGCTGGACTGGACTCTCACATTATTATGTTAGATCCACTATGGACTGGACTCTCACTATTATGTTAGATCCACTACGGACTGGACTCTAACACTATAATGTTAGATCCACAATGGACTGGACTCTCACACTATAATGTTAGATCCACAATGGACTGGACTCTCACATTATTATGTTAGATCCACTATGGACTGGACTCTCACACTATAATGTTAGATCCACTATGGACTGGACTCTCAGACTATTATGTTAGATCCACTATGGACTGGACTCTGACACTATTATGTTAGATCCACTACGGACTGGACTCTAACATTATAATGTTAGATCCACAATGGACTGGACTCTCACACTATAATGTTAGATCCACAATGGACTGGACTCTCACACTATAATGTTAGATCCACTATGGACTGGACTCTCACACTATTATGTTAGATCCACTATGGACTGGACTCTCACTATTATGTTAGATCCACTATGGACTGGACTCTCACACTATTATGTTAGATCCACTATGGACTGGACTCTCACACTATAATGTTAGATCCACTATGGACTGGACTCTCACACTATAATGTTAGCTCCACTATGGACTGGACTCTCACACTATTATGTTAGATCCACTATGGTCTGGACTCTGAAACTATTATGTTAGATCCACTATGGACTGGACTCTCACACTATAATGTTAGATCCACTATGGACTGGACTCTGACACTATTATGTTAGATCCACTATGGACTGGACTCTCACACTATAATGTTAGATCCACTATGGACTGGACTCTCACACTATAATGTTAGATCCACTATGGACTGGACTCTGACACTATTATGTTAGATCCACAGTGGACTGGACTCTCACAATATTTTGGGGTCGCGGGGGGCGCTGGCGCCTATCTCAGCTACAATCGGGCGGAAGGCGGGGTACACCCTGGACAAGACGCCATGTCATCGCAGGGCCAACACAGATAGACAGACAACATTCACACTCACATTCACACACTAGAGCCAATTTAGTGCTGCCAATCAACCTATCCCCAGGTGCATGTCTTTGGGAAGTGGGAGGAAGCCGGAGTACCTGGAGGGAACCCATGCATTCACGGGGAGGACATGCAAACTCCACACAGAAAGATCCCAGGACTACGCAGGACCTTCGTATTGTGAGGCAGACGCACTAACCCCTCTTTCACCGTGAAGCCTGTGTTACTATATATATAAATAGAATAAATTATAGAACTTTACTGCCCACTTAGGTCTGTGCCGTCAACTCCCTCCGGTAAAGATAACACTTTGCCCTCTGAATCTTTGACATTTTTGACTATTGCATGCTTCCAACTCTGAGGAAGGCCCTTTTTTGTTCTCCGGTGGAGAAAAGCCAAGTCCATAAAGGCTTCCTTGAGACCTTTCCAACAGCTTTAAGATGTCAGATCCAACAAAAGTGCCCTCTAGACCTCACCTCAAAAATGGCCAAGGCGTCTCAAAGACCAAGAGTTTTCCAATCTTCTTGAACGTATATTTCATGTCATATGCGTTCGCCGATGCACAACACAAGATGTGTCCTACACAAGCCCCAGCAGCAGTGATGCATATTTGAGGTGGAGTCTTTCCAGCCCGAATGCAAAGTTTACATCAGTCGTCGGGTAAAGTCGGACTTAGGACGGTCAGGAATGCTCCCATCTGCCATGCAGAAGACAAATCCGTGTGTGTGCGCCATGTGGGGTCAAGCTGCTGCCATGCCAACCATGCCAGCACAGTGTCTTTTGTGGACGGATTCCAAAGGGAAGGGAAGGTCACACACTTGCAATTGTGAATGCAAGTGTGTGAAGACAGTCTGATTAAACTGTAAAAAAAAAAAAAAAAGGCCTACGATTGTATATTGGTTGTATAAAATGCAAAAAAAAAAAAGCGGCTTTCTGACTCAACTGGTCGCTCTCACATTGTGCTGATTTATTTTCCGAGCCCGTTTTTTTTTTTTTTTTCCTGTTTTCCTCACCTCATTCTCCCACCGCTCTCACCAGCCCCCGGCACACTTTGCTCAGTGTGGGATCGGCGCATTTACATAAGATTTACAGACCTGAAAGGCGCATTGCCGACGCAGATTTTTTTTTTTTTTCGCTGAGAACGAGCTGGCGGCCGCGTTTGGCTCGCCGCGGCGGGCCTTTTGCCGTCGCTTCAGCTCAGACACGCTTAAATTAGTGTGGAAACACAATGAAATTCTTATCGTCCCTCCCTAACTTAGCTGTGTTTACTTTCCTCCATTTTTGAAAGCAATCAGGGTATTTACTGTGTGGTGCCCTCCATCATTCCTCCTAGCCTTGACTGACGGCCTCCCATCAGGGAGTCTCTCTGACAAAACAACACCAAATGGCATTAGCTGTTTTTGTTAAAACGACATGAATATCCTCCATTAGCAGGATGGCGTTTCATTCAGCTCCTGTATGAACTTTAGGGCTCGTTAACTTATTTGTCCCCCTTTTACTCGTGCATCCACAAAGAATATACGCCACACACACATTGCCCTTGACGCAAATCTCGTAAGGGTGATGGAAGGATGGGCAACACTTGAAGAGTTGCACCCTACCGCCGTAGCCCCCACTCCCCCTCCTCTGTTGTTAGATATTTGGAGATGTATGTTAAGTTACAAACCCCATTTCCATATGAGTTGGGAAATAATGTTACATGTAAATATAAACATAATACAATGATTTGTAAATAATTTTCAACCCATATCCAGTTGAATATGCTACAAAGACAACATAATTGATGTTCAAACTGATAAACATTTGTCTTTTTTTGCAAATAATCATTAACTTTAGAATTTGATGCCAGCAACACGTGACAAAGAAGTTGGGAAAGGTGGCAAAAAAATACTGATAAAGTTAAGGAATGCTTGTCAAACACTTATTTGGAACATCCCACAGGTGTGCAGGCTAATTGGGAACAGGTGGGTGCCATGATTGGATATGAAAACAGCTTCCCAAAAAATGCTCAGTCTTTCACAAGAAAGGATGGGGCGAGGTACACCCCTTTGTCCACAACTGTGTGAGCAAATAGTCAAACAGTTTAAGAACAACGTTTCTCAAAGTGCAATTGCAAGAAATGTAGGGATTTCAACATCTACGCTCCATAATATCATCTAAAGGTTCAGAGAATCTGGAGAAATCACTCCACGTAAGCGGCATGGCCGGAAACCAACATTGAATGACTGTGACCTTCGATCCTTCAGACGGCACTGTATCGAAAACCGACATCAATCTCTAAAGGATATCACCACATGGGCTCAAGAACACTTAAAAAAAACACTGTCACTTAATACAGTTTGTCGCTACATCTGGAAGTGCAAGTTAGGGACGGCGTGGCGCAGTGGAAGAGTGGCCGTGCGCAACCCGAGGGTCCCTGGTTCAAATCCCACCTAGTACCAACCGTCCGTTGTGTCCTGAGCAAGACACTTCACCCTTGCTCCTGATGGGTGCTGGTTGGCGCCTTGCATGGCAGCTCCCTCCATCAGTGTGTGAATGTGTGTGTGAATGGGTAAATGTGGAAGTAGTGTCAAAGCGCTATGAGTACCTTGAAGGTAGAAAAGCGCTATACAAGTACAACCCATTTATCATTTATTTAAAGCTGTATTATGCAAAGCGAAAGCCATTTATCAACAACATCCAGAAACACCGCCGGCTTCTCTGGGGCCGAGATCATCTAACATGGACTGATGCAAAGTGGAAAAGTGTTCTGTGGTCTGACGAGTCCACATTTCAAACTGTTTTTGGAAATATTCGACAGTGTGTCATCCGGACCAAAGAGGAAGCGAACCATCCAGACTGTTATCGACGCAAAGTTCAAAAGCCGGCATCTGTGATGGCATGGGGGTGAATTAGTGCCCAAGGCATGGGTAACTTACACATCTGTGAAGGCACCATTAATGCTGAAAGGTACATACAGGTTTTGGAACAACATATGCTGTCATCTAAGCACCGTCTTTTTCATGGACGACCCTGCTTATTTCAGCAAGACAATGCCAAGCCACATTCAGCACGTGTTACAACAGCATGGCTTCATTAAAAAAAAGAGTGCGGGTACTTTCCTGGCCCGCCTGCAGTCCAGACCTGTCTCCCATGGAAAATGTGTGGCGCATTATGAAGCGTAAAATACGACAGCGGAGAACCCGGACTGTTGAACGACTGAAGCTCTACATAAAACAAGAATGGTAAAGAATTCCACTTTCAAAGCTTCAACAATTAGTTTCCTCAGTTCCCAAACGTTTATTGAGTGTTGTTAAAAGAAAAGGTGATGTAAGACAGTGGTGAACATGCCCTTTCCCAACTACTTTGGCACGTGTTGCAGCCATGAAATTGTTAGTTAATTATCATTTGCAAAAAAAAAATAAAGTTTTTGAGTTTGAACATTAAATATCTTGTCTTTGTAGTGCATTCAATTGAATATGGGTTGAAAATGATTAGCAAATCATTGTATTCCGTTTATATTTACATCTAACACAATTTCCCAACTCATATGGAAACAAGGTTTGTACACAAATACAAAGACTGAGTAGATATTGAAAGGGTGAAATAAACCAGATTTTTGGGAGTATTAATAGATTATAAAATGAACTGGAAATCTCATATACAAAAAAAAAAAAAAACATTTCAATAATGAATAAAGCAAAATACGTCTTGGGCCAAAAATCACTCGCTAGTGTTACCATATCTGAGTTATTGTGCAGATATATGGGGAAATAACTACAAATTTGCGCTATATTCGTTAACCGTGTTACAAAATTAAAATACATAATGTTGGATGTAGAGAAAATACGAACACTTTATTGATTGATTTGGTAAATTGGCGAACAGCTGCTACCAAAGAATGTCCATTAATTATTCTCAACTAAAGAGAAATATAACCTTAAAGGGAAAATCTAATTTAAAAGATTGTATACACGTACAACACTTAGAACCTTTAGCATATCAGTCTGTGGAATTAAATTATGGAATAAATTATGTAATGAATTTAAACATTGTACTGATATGATCCAGTTTAACAGGTTGTTCAAATTAATAGTGCTTACAAAGTACAAAGAAGAAAAAAAATATGAGAATTACTTTCAACCTTATTGAAAACAAGATATTGTTCATCTCAGTATGTTAATATTGACCGAATTAACTAATTACATATTACAAAACTGTTGTATGTACTAATTTACGGAATCAGTAAATGATGTAAGTATTTGTAAACGCTCTGAAGTGGGAAAGGGGTAGGATGAAATAAGTCCTGAATGATCTGAAATTTGTGATGTGTCATGCTGTAAATGTGTTCATGTTCGAAATAAACCAAAGAAAGGAAGACACAAAGAAAGTGGCGCTTTCTATCATTTTCAGCAGACTGCATTGCACATAGGTTCACGGGAGATCCACCCGGGAATGGGGCCATGTGAATCAAAACCCGCCCCGCCCACTTCAACCGACGCAGGAGTTGGTGCTAGCGGGGTGTATAATGTAGCCTGGGATAATCAGGGTTGCATGGGATTCTGGGTATTTGTTCTGTTGTGTGTATGTGAAGATGTTTTCCTGAAATGTATTTGTCATTCTTGTTTGGTGTGGGTTCACAGTGTGGCGCATATTTGTAACAGTTTTAAAGTTGTTTATATCACAACCCTCAGTGTAACCTGCATGGCTGTTGAACAAGTATGCCTTGCAATCGCTTGAGGATTGTAAGAGAGGTTTTACACAATACGTGACCGAACAGCACACACATAGTGTTGTGTAACAGCGGGCACAACTACATGTATTAGAATATGTTATGGGTATTGCCACTCCGTGGCCGCACTAACATCAAATCTTCATATTTTAATTGCGGGGTTGCGTGTTTGAGACCCCTGGTTTATACATAGCACAAGGCAAAAAACAAACTATGTATACAGTGTTATTTCATTATAATTTTCAAGAGTCTTGTGGGTCATTATTTTCTTTATTTTGTGAAACAGGTCAAAATGTCTCTTTGAGTGGTAAAGGTTGCCAACCCCTGATTTAGAGACACTTCACCCACTTTTTGATCAAAATCACCTAATCAGCAAAGATTTCAACCTCACAAAGATCACAACTCTATGTTTGCCGGGCTAAATTTAACAGGCGCGGCTCGCCACAAGAGAGTCTTCCCTCTCTTAAAACGAGATTACCGCCTCTAAAAAAAAACAGCAACCCCTGCAGTCCAACTCCTACGTTTACACCCCCTTGTTCCAAACAGCACACACACAGACTCGAAGCTCAGATATTTAGGAGCGCGACGAAAACGGGCGAGGATGCACTTCGGCAGACAAAACCACAAGACCTCACTTGCATCTGGATAAAATCTGGGGATTTCACAAAAAGGCCAAAACCCTGCTAATGTGGAAAATACAAACCCCATTTCCATATGAGTTGGGAAATTGTGTTAGATGTAAATATAAAATGTTCAACCCATATTCAGTTGAATATGCTACAAAGACAACATATTTCATGTTCAAAAGGATAAACATTTTTTTGTTTTGCAAATAATCATTAACTTTAGAATTTGATGCCAGCAAAACGTGACAAAGAAGTTGGGAAAGGTGGCAAAAAAATACTGATAAAGTTCAGGAATGCTCATCAAACACTTATTTGGAATATTCCAAAGGTGTGCAGGCTAATTGGGAACAGGTGGGTGCCATGATGGGGTATAAAAAAAGCTGCCCCAAAAATGCTCAGTCTTCACAAGAAAGGATGGTACACCCCTTTGTCCACAACTGCGTGAGTAAATAGTCAAACAGTTTAGGAACAACGTTTCTCAAAGTGCAATTGCAAGAAATTTAGGGATTTCAACATCTACGGTCCATAATATCATCAAAAGGTTCAAAGAATCTGGAGAAATCACTCCACGTAAGCGGCATGGCCGGAAACCAACATTGAATGACCGTGACCTTCGATCCCTCAGAGGGCACTGAATCAAAAACCAACATCAATCTCTAAAGGATATCACCACATGAGCTCAGGAACACTTCATAAAACTACTGTCACTAAATACAGTTGGTCGCTACATCTGTAAGTGCAAAGTTAAAGCTCAACTATGCAAAGTGAAAGCCATTTATCAACAACATCCAGGAACGCCGCCGGCTTCGCTGGGCCCGAGATTATATAAGATGGACTGATGCAAAGTGGAAAATTGTTTTGTTGTATGACGAGTCCACATTTCAAATTGTTTTTGGAAATATTCGACATGGTGTCATCGGGACCAAAGGGGAAGTGAACCATCCAGACTGTTATCGACGCAAAGTTCAAAAGCCAGCATCTGTGATGGTATGGGGGTGCATTAGTGCCCAAGGCATGGGTAACTTACACGTCTGTGAAGGCACCATTAATGCTGAAAGGTACATACAGGTTTTGGAACAGCATATGCTGCCATCTAAGCGCCGTCTTTTTCATGGACGCCCCTGCTTATTTCTGAAAGACAATGCCAAGCCACATTCAGCACGTGTTTCAAAAGCGTGGCTTCGTAAAAAAAAAAAAGAGTGCGAGTACTTTCCTGGCCCGCCTGCAGTCAAGACCTGTCTCCCATGGA
>NC_084618.1:22013883-22053883 GCF_033978795.1 Nerophis ophidion | reverse complement strand
TAATTCCTTCAGGAGAGTTCCCTTACACATAGACAGACAACATTCACACTACGACCATTTTCCATTCTTCAAATTTTCTACCGCTTATTCCCTTCTGGGGTTGCGGGGGGCGCGGGTGCCTATCTCAGCTACAATCGGGCGGATGGCGGTGTACACCCTGGACAAGTCGCCGCCCTATCACAGGATGGACGGACCGACAGAAAGATAGTACTTTAATTCCTTCAGGAGAGTTCCCTTACACATAGACAGACACCATTCACACTAGGATCAATTTCCATCCATCCGTTTTCTACCGCTAATTCCCTTTTGCGGTTGCGGGGGGCGCTGATGCCTATCTCAGCTACAATCGGACGGAAAGCGGTTTACACCCTGGACAGGTCGCCACCCTATCACAGGACAAACGGACAGATGGACCGACGGACCAACCGACGGACTGACGGACGGAGAGACCGACGGACAGATCGACGGACGGACCGACAGACGGACGGATCGACAGACGGATCGACAGATGGACAGACCGACAGATAGATAGTACTTTATTGATTCCTTCAGGAAAGTTCCCTAACAGATAGAAGGACAACATTCACACTAGGACCAATTTCCATCCATCCTTTTTCTACCGCGTATTCCCTTTTGATGCCTATCTCAGCTACAATCGGGCAGATGGCGGTGTACACCCTGGACAAGTCGCCCCCCTATCACCGGATGGACGGACGGACTGACCAACAGATGGACAGATATATAATACTTTGTTGATTCCTTCAGGAGAGTTCCCTCACAGATAGACAGACAACATTCACACTAGGACCAATTTAGTGATGCCAATCAACTAATCCGCGACAGACAAAAAATATCCCTTTTGTTCGTCAACATTCAAATGTGTAAAATGCAAAAAATGAAGAAGACAGTCTTATTTGGCCATCATCATCATAAATATCTTGGGAATTCACACGATAATTGTAAGTGCAAAGCTGGAATTAAGTTAAACTGATAACTAATTAACATATTATGTGTAATTTTTTACTTGCATTTTTTTGTTAGCAACATCAACAAATACAAAAATTAATTCAGTGAAACATCATCTGATGTATTTAGAAACAAATGTCACCCTCTAGTGGTCAACACATGCATGTCAACACAACCTCTTATCACGACAGCCCTGGTTAAAATAATAGGTTTTCATTTAAGATGAGGGTTTTTAGGAAAAGGGTGGGTAGTAAATGCTTTTAGACGGCGTGGCACGGCTTGGAGAGTGGGCGTGCCAGTAACCTGAGGGTTCCTGGTTCGATCCCCACCTTCTACCAAGGGGAAATAGTGTCAAAGTGCTTTTGAGTACCTTGAAGGTAGAAAAGCGCTATACAAGTATAACCCATTTACCGTTTACTTGGGGTTAGGGTTTGACGGGTTGGAAGCTGGTTCTAAACCACCCATCCACACATCCATTTTCTACCGCTTATTCCAAATGAAACCTTTACCCCAATACACTCCAACAAGTAGAAAAAGTGTATAAAAGGGAAAGTACAACTCTTTATCCCTGCTTGTTATTCCAACTTCTCAGTCTCCTTCATTGAGACTCTTTTACAACACATGGTGAACATTGCGTGAGTCAGGGTTTACCCAAGATTGCCAGTGGGATTGGGGGTATAATTTGGCATATTTGCGATATGATCTTCTTGGAAAAGGCTAAAAAAAAAAATGTATCATACACTTAAAAACAAACCTGTGTTATTAATTAGTATTACCATATATTTTTATTCTCAATCGTTTCGCTCCGTGTTTTAATTGTCGTTTGGTAATTGTAAAATGTACTTTGAGGATGGATATATATATCTTTTTTAAAGAATCTAGCCACTTTTAGTGAAGTTTGTGTTGTTTCGATGTTCATTATCTCTATGATAGTGAACAACAATTTTAACAGAAGTGTATTTAGAACATGATAAAACAGAAAGTACAGAAAGGCTCACTTAAAATATTTTTCTTTTCTCAAAACTCTAGAGTGCCTAATGTGCAGAATAATTCTGGTTTTGCTTAGTGACCTCGAAGAATTTTGATTTGGTACCTGGTGTCATGATAAGTGTCATCAGTAGATGTCAGTCAAACATAAGAGATATATGTAGGCTGGACTCAAGTAAACAACATTTTATATGATGACTTTAAGGTTTTTACCACTTACGTATACAATACTACACGGTCTAGCTCCATCCTATCTTGCCGATTGTATTGTACCATATGTCCCGGCAAGAAAAATGCGTTCAAAAGACTCCGGCTTATTAGTGATTCCTAAATCCCAAAAAAAGTCTGCGGGCTATAGAGCGTTTTCCGTTCGGGCTCCAGTACTCTGGAATGCCCTCCCGGTAACAGTTCGAGATGCTACCACAGTAGAAGCATTTAAGTCTCACCTTAAAACTCATCTATATACTCTAGCCTTTAAATAGACCTCCTTTTTAGACCAGTTGATCTGCCGCTTCTTTTCTTTTTCTCCTATGCCCCCCCCTCCCTTGTGGAGGGGGTCCGGTCCGATGACCATGGATGAAGTACTGGCTGTCCAGAGTCGAGACCCAGGATGGACCGCTCGTCGGGACCCAGGATGGACCGGTCGCCTGTATTGGTTGGGGACATCGCTACGCTGCTGATCCGCCTCCGCTTGAGATGGTTTCCTGCGGACGGGACTCTCGCTGCTGTCTTGGATCCGCTTTGAACTGAACTCTTGCCGCTGTGCTGGAGCCACTATGGATTGAACTTTCACAGTATCATGTTAGACCCGCTCGACATCCATTGCTTTAGGTCCGCCGGGGGGGGGGGGTTGCCCACATCTGAGATCCTCTCCAAGGTTTCTCATAGTCAGCATTGTCACTGGCGTCCCACTGGATGTGAATTCTCCTTGCCCTTTTGCGGGTTCTTCCGAGGATGTCGTAGTCGTAATGGTTTGTGCAGTCCTTTGAGACATTTGTGATTTAGGGCTATATAAATAAACATTGATTGATTGATTATATGTTCCATTGAAAATATAGAACATTACACACGGCGCTCCAAAACATATCAAAATGTTTCAGTACGACTTTGGTAAACTATGAAGCCACACCGCTTGATGGATTGTACTGTGCTTCAACAGACGAGTATTATTATGGTGTGTGTATAAGGTAAGACATTATCTGGCGTTTTGTTTTGCAATATTATGCAAAAGCATCTTTTCTTTAGTCAGGTTTGGACGGAGGCTCCGTTGAACCCCTGAGGCCGACTGACCGAACCGCTAGGGTTTGATCGAACCCAGGTTAAGAACCACTGGCTTAATGTATGATAGGATTTTCGGTCAAAATGAAGCCAATTATGACATTTTTCATGGGTTTTGGACATTTTTGAAACATATCGAAATACATTGATGTGTAGTTTTCTGCAAACCTAATTCCAAAATTTAAAAAAAAAACACCCTATGCTACTTTAAGCTGATAGGACTCCAGCAATGGATGTCACACAGACTGCACACTCTTATGTTTTACATAACTACGCTGAACAAGTCTTGAATATTTAATACCTTGCATATTAATCATTTAAGCACTTGCAAAAAACTAAACGTCTATGTGTGTGTGTGTGTGTCCTCAGGCTGCTCACCGCTCTCAGTGGACGGCTGAGTGCGCAGCTCAGGGAAGAGCGTCTCCGCTGGCACGCTGATGGTACGCCGCAGAAGATGAACCCGGCTCGGCGCAAACCTCCTCCGCTGATCCTGGAGGAACGACAGGATGCCAGAACAGAAGAACCAAGAACTGAGTCAAACACAGGGAGGGGGGGGACACAATAGCGTGACATTGATGCACGGCCCCTAGGGGGCGCTTATCGGCGGTTGCTGTGGTTTACCGCCGCGTAGCGGCCGGCAACAATACGGCGGATGATAAACGAGCGGCGTGGAATGAGAGAAAGGGCATCAGTCTATGTAAGGACTTATCTTGCAAAAAGCCTGCGTGACCGATGTTTGCTAGTATGAGATTAAATGGACAAAGAGGGGGCCAGATGACCTCGAACATCTTCGCCTTTAGTCTCCCAACTCTCGTAAATAATAACGCTCGACGACACTGCAATTTTGTTGGCGCTCAATGCATACGACAGGCTTGGTACACCTTTTCCCTGGCCTAATTTATTCACTTTTTAAGGACTTTCAAGATCAGACCTGGGCAAACTAAGGCCCGTTAAAGGCCTACTGAAATGAGATTTTCTTATTTAAACGGGGATAGCAGGTCCATTCTATGTGTCATACTTGATCATTTCGCGATATTGCCATATTTTTGCTGAAAGAATTTAGTAGAGAACATCGACGATAAAGTTTGCAACTTTTGGTCGCTGATAAAAAAGCCTTGCCTGTACCGGAAGTAGCAGACGATATGCGCGTGACGTCACGGGTTGTGGAGCTCCTCACATTGTTTACAATCATGGCCACCAGCAGCGAGAGCGATTTGGACCGAGAAAGTGACGATTTCCCCATAATTTGAGCGAGGATGAAAGATTTGTGGATGAGGAAAGTGAGAGTGAAGGACTAGAAAAAAAAAAGACTATACAGTGCGAGCGATTCAGGTGTTATCAGACAAATTTACTAGGATCATTCTCGAAAATCCCTTATCTGCTTATTGTGTTACTAGTGTTTTAGTGAGATTATATGGTCGTACCTGTACAACCTGAAGGTCGGCCCCGCACATACTTTCCAACCCTCCCGGATTTTCCGGGAGACTCCCGAAATTCAGCGCCTCTCCGAAAACCTCTCGGAAGAAATTTTCTACTGAAAATCTCCCGAAATTCAGGCGGAGCTGGAGGCCACGCCCCCTCCAGCTCCATGCGGACATGAGTGGGGACAACCTGTTTTCACGTCCGCGTTCCCATATATAAACAGCTTGCCTGCCCAATCCCGTTACAACATCTACGGATTTTAATAAAAAACTGCACACACAAGGAAATGAAGCAGAAGAACGAGGAAGTTACAGCCATGGCGACGCCGTCTGTAATAGAGTGATCTAGGTTGTCTGTTGCCATCTCCTGGTGAATGTTAGCTATAGCGTTATGGCCGGGGTTGCTTTTTGATTGGCCAGTATGCAAATGCCCGAACAAGTTACTCAAATAGTGAAAGGTAAGTGTTGTTGTTTTTTTAGTAACCAGCAAGCACAGTACAGTGAGTAGAACAACTGTGTTTTTATTACTGTGTATTTGATAGGTGCCGTCTGAAATTCAACTATTTATTTTATTTATATATATAATAAAATATATATAGCTAGAATTCACTGAAAGTCAAGTATTTCATACACACATACATATATATATATATATATATATATATATATATATATATATATATGAAATACTCGAGTTGGTGTATTGGCTGTAAATATACTCCTCCCCTCTTAACCGCACCCCCTGCCCCAACCACGCCCTCAACCATGCCTCCGCCCCACCACGCACCCCACCTCCCGAAATCGGAGGTCTCAAAGTTGGCAAGAATGGCCCCGCACCTTTTTTCAGCACCAGTCGACGGCGATGCCCATCTCTGCCCTTTGCAAGGGACCCTCTTCGAAACTACGATCTTTCGAAATGATCGCTGCATAACACACTGTACTTTGTGTGTGTGGTCCAATCCAACTGTGTTCGCTTGACCGCTCTGTTCCATAGTAAAGCTTCACCGTCATCTTTCGGGAATGTAAACAAAGAAACACCGGCTGTGTTTGTGTTGCTAAAGGCGGCCGCAATACACCGCTTCCCACCTACAGCTTTCTTCTTTGACGTCTCCATTATTCATTGAACAAATTGCAAAAGATTCAGCAACACAGAAGTCCAGAATACTGTGGAATTATGCGATGAAAACAGACGACTTATAACTGGGAACGGTGCTGGAACAAGATGTCCTCTACAATGCGTGACGTCACGCGCACGCGTCATCATACCGCGACGTTTTAGCATGAGACTTCCGCGCGAAATTTAAAATTGCAATTTAGTAAACTAAAAAGGCCGTATTGGCATGTGTTGCAATGTTAATATTTTATCATTGATATATAAACTATCAGACTGCGTGGTGGGTAGTTGTGGCTTTCAGTAGGCCTTTCAAGTTTTTCAACCTAGCCTGCCGACATTCCCATCATTTTTTTGTTAAATCTTTAAGATGGAAACTGTAGCTGCCATTATGATGTGCAGTGATGTTTTTAAATGTCTTGAACTATACTAAGTCTTTTAATGGTTGGAGGTGAGTAGATGGCCCAGGTAGGCCTTGTTATATAATCACCTGTCACCTTTATTAGCAGCAGCCGGGAGGAGACAATAAGTTGGAGTTGGAGTGGGAGCCAGAGAGAAGACATTTTGCTGGAAAGCAAACGCCTTGCACGATTTATGAAAATAAAACAGTGTTGTTCCCTGAAATCTGGGCTCTCTTGGTAGTGTGTGGTGGTCCGAGGAACCCACTAGATCAGTGGTTCTCAAATGGGAGTATGCATACCCCTACTTGAAGGTATGCCAAGGGGTACGTGGGATTTTTCAAAAATATTCTAAAAATAGCAACAATTCAAAAATTCCTTATAAATATATTTATTGAATAACAACAAAAAAATGAATGTAAGTTCATAAACTGTGAAAAGAAATGCAACAATGCAATATTCAGTGTTGACAGCTAGAATTTTTGTGGACATGTTCCATGAATGTTGATGTTAAAGATTTCTTTTTTTGTGAAGAAATGTTTAGAATCAAGTTGATGAATGCAGATGGATCTCTATTACAATCCTCAAAGAGGGCACTTTAAGTTGATGATTACTTCTATGTGTAGAAATCTTTATTTATACATTCCCATCATTGTTTTGTTAGATCTTTAAGATGGAAACTGTAGCTGCCATTATGATGTGCAGTGATGTTTTTAAATGTCCTGAACTATACTAAGTCTTTTAATGGTTGGAATCTGCACTTTTGCATGATATACTACAGTGGTTCTCAAATGGGGGTACGCGTGTACCGGGGTGTGCCAGGACCGGCCTCGAAGACAGGGAGAGGTGAGTAGATGGCCCAGGTAGGCCTTGTTATATAATCACCTGTCACCTTTATTAGCAGCAGCCGGTAGGAGACACTTGCTTATTTTTCAGTTTTTAGCTATTTTTATATCTTTTTTTGGACACACCTTCTCATTACAATGTTATTTTCAGGACTATTTACCTTGTAGATTGTCACTGAAGGCATCAAAACTATGACACCTGTGAAGTGAAAACCATTTCAGGGGACTACCTCTTGAAGCTCATCGAGAGAATGCCAAGAGTATTCAAAGCAAAATGTGGCTATATTGAAGAAACTATAATATTAAACATGCTTTCAGTTATTTCACCTTTTTGTGTTAAGTACATAACTCAACATTCATAGTTTTGCTGCCTTCAGTGACGATCTACAATGTAAATAATCATGAAAATAAAGAAAACGCATGGAAAGAAGGTGTGTCCAATTTTTTGGCCTGTACTCTACATGTCATAGATTACGGTGGAAGAGGGGTTAGTGCGTCTGCCTCACAATACGAAGGTCCTGCAGTCCTGGGTTCAAATCCAGGCTCGGGATCTTTCTGTGTGGAGTTTGCATGTTCTCCCCGTGAATGCGTGGGTTCCCTCCGGGTACTCCGGCTTCCTCCCACCTCCAAAGACATGCACCTGGGGATAAGTTGATTGGCAACACTAAATTGGCCCTAGTGTGTGAATGTGAGTGTGAATGTTGTCTGTCTATCTGTGTTGGCCCTGCGATGAGGTGGCGACTTGTCCAGGGTGTACCCCGCCTTCCGCCCGACTAGCTGAGATAGGCGCCAGCGCCCCCGCGACCCCAAAAGGGAATAAGCGGTAGAAAATGGATGGATGGATGGATGGATGGATGGATGATGATGTATTTATTAATTACAACAAAAACCTATTCACATGAGCTTGTGTTCTGAATATTTAATGCCGACAGTGCAAGATCCAAGTACCTGGTCTTCGTGCCTCAGCATCATGTGACCATCACAAACCCATCTGCGATGCGTGGGCTTCCAGGCGCTCTGTTCTTCGAAGGACCGACCGCGCGACAGCCGATGTCGCGACGGACATCGGACATCTGAGGAGGAAAAGAAGTGGGAAAAGTTAGCTGTGGCTTACTTTTTAACACCCCAAACCAGACCTGGGAAAATTATGGCCCGGGGGCCACATGCGGCCCGTTATGCTTTTCAATCTCAATTCCCAAATAATTTTTTTAGATCTTTAAGATGGAAAGTGTAGCCGCCATTATGATATGCAGTCATGTTTTCTAACCGGAAGTCTTGAACTAAACCAAGTATTTTAATGGTTGGAATATGCACTTTTCAATGGTATAATAGTTACTGTGGTAATCTAATTAGTTACTATGGTAATCTAATTAGTTACGATGGTAATCTAAATCGAAGCAGTTCAGACTAGGCACCAAGCAGCGTGGGCGGAGAGCGTTTCCACAGAGTGTTCCCAGAGAGGCCTGAAATGCAAGTGTCAGGGACAGACGCGGAAGGAGATTTTCACAACAAAGTTCTACAAGAAAAGTGATATTATATCAGATTGTAGGTGTTTTTTTTGTACTCTACACGTTCATATTTTGCCTTGTGTGTTGCATTTTTGTTGTGTTTCTCTCGATTTTAAATAATGTGTGTGGAAAGGGGGAGTGACGATCACATGTTGTCAATATTCAGGGTTTTATCGTTCATAGTTAATATTGTAAATCCCACATTCCTTATATCCGTGTACATTCTGGGCGTCTCATTCAGTAGAACATGTAAAATTACGTTCTGCTTCCTAACTTTTTAGCATTCAATCAGACATATTCATGTGAGGTTTTGTATTAGTGTTCCTAAAAATATGACCCAAACACACACATATTGTACAGCAGATTGTCACAGCTTGTATGTATATATTTCCATCCATCCATTTTCTACCGCTTATTCCCTTTTGGGGTCGTGGGGGGCGCTGGCGCCTATCTCAGCTACAATCGGGCGGAAGGCGGGGTACACCCTGGACAAGTCGCCACCTCATCGCAGGGCCAACACGGACAGACAGACAACCTTCACACTCACATTCAAACACTAGGGCCAATTTTAGTGTTGTCAATCAACTTATCCCCAGGTGCATGTCTTTGGAAGTGGGAGGAAGCCGGAGTACCCGGAGGGAACCCACGCATTCACGGGGAGAACATGCAAACTCCACACAGAAAGATCCCGAGCCTGGATTTGAACCCAGGACTGCAAGAACTTCGTATTGTGAGGCAGACGCACTAACCCCTCTGCCACCGTGAAGCCCATGTATATATTTATATTTGTATATATATATATATATATATATATATATATATATTAGGGGCCAATTTTTTTTGTGTTGCCAATGAGATAGGCGCCAGCGCCCCCCGCGACCCCGAAAGGGAATAAGCGGTAGAAAATGGATGGATGGATGGATGGATATATTAGGGGTTTATCGGTATGTGTATTTGTTTCGGTTCGGTTCAAAGGTGTACCGAACGAGTTTCCACACGGACATATTAAGTAGCGTACCGCACGTTGTGTGAACAATACACACCGAGGCACAACACAAGGCATGCTAGCAGTGACCGAGCTACGATAGACTGACCATACCTCCTCTTTTCACTAGATATGTCCTCTTTTGTGGGGCTATCCGGGTGGAGTTTCTTAAATGACTCAAATGTCCGGCATTTTGAGTTAGGGTTGCGTGTATTTTCTATGTACGTTCAGGGTTAAGAAGGGGTTAAAAACAAGACAATGTGTGCATGCAGCAGTATTCATGAGGGAAGGGCAGAGAAAGAGAGAGCGAGAGAGTTCTGATAAATGCGTAAGCGTCACCAGGCTCTGCTTTTTACCCATTAGTTTATCAGATTTTATTTTTTATTTTCTATGGCATGGGTGTCAAAAGTGTGCCTCAGAAGCCATTTGCGGCCCACAGCTATTTGTTATAAAGGCCCACGGCACATTCTAAAAATACTATTAAAATAAACAAAAACATAAACAAAAGTGAAGACAAAAAAGCTTAAAGGCTAAATGTAAAATTGCAACGTTGACTAATGAAACAAAGCTGTTTTTTTCATTCAAACTGTCATTGCTCAAAACAAAATATTAAATCAAAATCAATGTTATTATGAATTATTGACCTATCCAAGGTTCCGAAAACTTCAAATATTCCACTCAGAAAAATATTTTTAGTGGACAATTTTTTTGGGCAAATTTGGTAGATAAATAACCAAAAAATGTATATTTTGTTGTTTTCTTACTGTACCGAAAATGAACCGTGACCTCTGAACCGAGGTACGTACTGCTGAACCGAAATTTTTGTGCATATATATATTAGGGGTGTAACGGTACACAAAAATTTCGGTTCAGCAGTACGTACCTCGGTACAGTAAGAAAACAAAAAAATATAAATTTTTTGGTTTTTTATCTACCAAATACCAAATTTGCTATATATATATATATATATATATATAGCAAATTTGGTAGATAAAAAAGTAAGAAAACAACGATATATACATTTTTTGTTTTTTACATATACATATATATATACATATATATATATATATATGTATATATATATATATATATATTAGGGGTGTAATGGTACACAAACATTTCGGTTCAGTACGTACCTTGGTTCAGAGGTCACGGTTCATTTTCGGTACAGTAGGAAAACAACAAAATATACATTTTTTTGTTTTTTTATCTACCAAATTTGCTATATATATATATATATATATATATATATATATATATAGCAAATTAGATAAAAAAGTAAGAAAACAACAAAATATAAATTTTTTGGTTTTTTATCTACCAAATTTGCTATATATATATATATATATATATATATACAGTATTCATATATATATACAGTATATATATATATACAGTATATATATATATATATATATATATATATATATTTATATATATATATATATATTAGGGGTGTAATGGTACACAAAAATTTCGGTTCAGTACGTACCTTGGTTCAGAGGTCACGGTTCATTTTCGGTACAGTAAGAAAACAAAATATAAATTTTTGGGTTTTTTATCTACAAAATTTGCTATATATATATATATATATATATATATATATATATATAGCAAATTTGGTAGATAAAAAACGGTTCATTTTCGGTACGGTAAGAAAACAACAAAATATAAATTTTGGGGTTTTTTATCTACAAAATTTGCTATATATATATATATATATATAGAGAAATATATATACCGGCCCCCAGACACATTTTTTTCTGTAAATGTGGCCCCCGAGTCAAAATAATTGCCCAGGCCTGCACCAAACACTTCTGCCCCCCAGGGGTTGTAAGCTGATACTGCAGGCCTTACATCATCCACTGACAATATGGTTACAGTTATATATATATATATATATATATATATACATTTTTTTTTTTTAAAGCTGAACCAACTATCATGTCACCTTTACAGGTATAAAAAAGTGAATATTATAAACTAGTGGTTCTCAAATGGGGGTACGTGTACCCCTGGGGGTACTTAAAGGTATGCCAAGGGGTACGTGAGATTTTTTTTAAGTATTCTAAAATTAGCATTAATTCAAAAATCATTTATAAATATATTTATTAAATAATACTTCAACAAAACATGAATGTAAGTTCATAAACTGTGAAAAGAAATACAACAATGCAATATTCAGTGTGTTGACAGTTAGATTTTTGTGGACATGTTCCATAAATATTGATGTTAAAGACTGATTTTTTTGTGAATAAATGTTTAGAATGAAGTTGATAGATCTCTATTACAATCCCCAAAGAAGTCACTTTAAGTTGATGATTACTTCTATGTGTAGAAATCTGCATTTATAATTGAATCACTTGTTTATTTTTCAACAAGTTTTTAGTTATGTTTATATATTTTTCCAAATACTTCAAAAAAGACCACTACAAATTAGCAATATTTTGCACTGTTATACAATTTAATAAATCAGAAACTGATGACATAGTGCTGTATTTTACTTCTTTACCTCTTTTTTTTTTCCAACCGATTAGGGGGTACTTGAATTAAAAAAAAAATCACAGGGCGTACATCACTGAAAAAAGCTGGAGAACCACTGGTATAAACAACCGGGGGGCTGTATATTGGCATACATGATGGTGGTCTACAACCAACAAAGATAGCAATGCTAGGTGAAGCTCGGGCTTGTCACAAATCTGTCACTTGTGATTCTCCGAGAGCTCCCGCAGGGAGAGTTTTAAATATTTCAGGTCGGCCCGTCAGCGTGCTGTCAAAATAAGTCATGTTAAAACACACACACATTGTCACACACACACACACACATGCAGACACACACACACGCGCACCTTATCAGCTTACCGTCAAATTCGGCGATGGTTTCAAGCGCACAATTTCTATCCGGGCAGGTGCCGGTTATGTAATGTTATTAATAAACATGTCAGATTAATGTAAGGATTGTCTTGAGTAGGAAAATATTTTTAATTATTTTGGTTTTACTGCCGAGATTAACATGCGAGAATCCACCCAGGAAACATAATTTATTTCCCCCAAAAAGTATTTATGATGGAAATTATCGTAAAATCATTATATTGGAATATCACAGGAAATACAGTTTTTACCAATATAGAATTGAGTTTATTCTCCTAGGATTATTGCTGTACATTTTAATGGTTATTTTGTAAAATTATTAGTTTGTTGTGCTAATAAAGTGCTAAAGATTTTTCTCCACAATTGGGTAATTTCCTTGTAATAGTCCAACATTACTGTCAAAAAGTGACAAATATATTCAAAAATTTGTACAACAAAGTGTTTTTTTTCTAATATCACAGTGTTGCTGCTTTTTTAGTTGATTGAATGCTATGGGAATTATTTAAGTATTTGAGTTTATTTTGGTCAAACGAGAAAAATTGATTGAAATGTGATGAAAAATGATAGTTTTTTTTCCCCGGAATTAATAAGAACCTACAAAAATGATTGAAACCTGATGAAAAATTATGATTTTTTTGGGGGGGCCAAATCCAAAAGAACCCATATACTCCAGTCGAAAAGTGACAAATATATTCAACATTTGTGCAACAAAGTGTATTTTCTCATATCACAATGTTGCTGCCTTTTTAGTTGATTACATGTTGTGGGAATTATTGAAGTATTTGAGTTTATTTTGATCAAATTATGAGTAAAATTGATTGAAACATGATGAAAAATTATGATATTTTTTTCTGGAATCCATAAGAACCTATGTAGTCCAACATTACAGTCGAAAAGTGACAAATATATTCAACATTTTCTACAACAGTGTATTTTCTCATTTCAGAATGTTTCTGCCTTTAGTTGATTACCTGTTGTGGGAATTATTTAAGTATTTGAGTTTACTTTTGATCAAATTATGAGTAAAAATGATTGAAACGTGATGCCACGCCACATCAATGATTGGTTTTATAGATGCCCAGGATGCTTCAATAGCGGCCTTTAGCTCATTTGCATTATTGGGTCTTGAGGCAGTAATTCGTGCAAAAGAATTCCCAACCAGGTACTGAGAGCATTAATTGAAATTTTCAAAATCTGATTTTGTTTTGCTGTTATAAATCTTGTTTTTTTTACTTGGTCTGAGGAAATGTTCAAATATTATGGGATAGGATTTTTGAGTTTTTTTAAGCTGTATGCCATAATCAGCAATCTTAAAATAATAAAAGGCTTGCAATATTTCAGTTGATGTGTAATGAATCCAGAATGTATGACATTTTCCTGTTTTTAGTTGCATTACAGAAAATGTAGGACTTTATCACAATATTCAAATTTTCTGAGACAGTCCTGTATTGTCCAACATTACGGTCGAAAAGTGACAAATATATTTCAACATTTGTACAACAAAGTGTATTTTCTCATATCACAATGTTGCTGCCTTTTTAGTTGATTAAATGTTGTGGGAATTATTCAAGTATTTGAGTTCATTTTGATCAAATGATGAGTAAAATTGAGTGAAACATGATGAAAAATTATGATATTTTTTTCTGGAATCCATAAGAACCTATATAGTCCTACATTACTGTCGAAAAGTGACAAAAATATTCAACACTTTCTACAACAGTGTATTTTCTCATTTCAGAATTGTTCTGCCTTTAGTTGATTACATGTTGTGGGAATTATTTAAGTATTTGAGTTTACTTTTGATCAAATTATGAGTAAAAATGATTGAAACGTGATGCCACGCCACATCAATGCTTGGTTTTATGGATGCCCAGGATGCTTCAATAGCGGCCTTTAGCTCATTTGCATTATTGGGTCTTGAGGCAGTAATTCGTGCAAAAGAATTCCCAACCAAGTACTGAGAGCATTAATTGACATTTTCAAAATCTGATTTTGTTTTGCTGTTATAAATCTTGTTTTTTTTACTTGGTCTGAGGAAATGTTCAAATATTTTGGGATAGGATTTTTGAGTTTTTTTAAGCTGTATGCCATAATCAGCAATATTAAAATAATAAAAAACTTGCAATATTTCAGTTGATGTGTAATGAATCCAGAATGTATGACATTTTCCTGTTTTTAGTTGCATTACAGAAAATATAGGACTTTATCACAATATTCAAATTTTCTGAGACAGTCCATTATAGTCCAACATTATGGTCGAAAAGTGACAAATATGTTCAACATTTGTACAACAAAGTGTATTTTCTCATATCACAATGTTGCTGCCTTTTTAGTTGATTAAATGCTGTGGGAATTATTTAAGTATTTGAGTTCATTTTGATAAAATGATGAGTAAAATTGATTGAAACGTGATGAAAAATTAGGATTTTCGTTTTTTTCCGGAATCCATAAGAACCTATATAGTCCTACATTACTGTCGAAAAGGGAAAAAAAAATTCAACATTTTCTACAACAGTGTATTTTCTCATTTCAGAATTTTTCTGCATTTAGTTGATTACATGTTGTGGGAATTATTTAAGTATTTGAGTTTATTTTTGATCAAATTATGAGTAAAAATGATTGAAACGTGATGCCACGCCACATCAATGTTTGGTTTTATGGATGCCCAGGATGCTTCAATAGCGGCCTTTAGCTCATTTGCATTATTGGGTCTTGAGGCAGTAATCCGTGCAAAATAATTTCCAACCAAGTGCTGAGTGCATTAATTGACATTTTCAAAATCTGATTTTGTTTTGCTGTTATAAATCTTTTTTTTTTTTTTACTTGATCTGAGGAAATATTCAAATTTTTGGAGATAGGATTTTGGAGTTTTTCTTAAGCTGTATGCCATAATCAGCAATATTAAAATAATAAAAGGCTTGCAATATTTCAGTTGATTTGTAATGAATCCAGAATGTATGACAATTTCCTGTTTTAGTTGCATTACAGAAAATATAGGACTTTATCACAATATTCTAATTTTCTGAGACAGTCCTGTATAGTCCAACATTACGGTCGAAAAGTGACAAATATATTCAACATTTGTACAACAAAGTGTATTTTCTCCTATTACAATATTGCTACCTTTTTAGTTGATTACATGTTGTTAGAATTATTTAAGTATTTGAGTTCATTTTGATCAAATGAGTAAAATTGATTGAAACGTGATGAAAAATTAGGATTTTTTTTTTTTCCGGAATCCATAAGAACCTATATAGTCCTACATTACTGTCGAAAAGTGACAAAAATATTCAACATTTTCTACAACAGTGTATTTTCTCATTTCAGAATTTTTCTGCCTTTAATTGATTATATCTTGTGGGAATTATTTAAGTATTTGAGTTTATTTTTGATCAAATTATGAGTAAAAATGATTGAAACGTGATGCCACGCCACATCAATGCTTGGTTTTATGGATGCCCAGGATGCTTCAATAGCGATTACATGTTGTGGGAATTATTTAAACTTAAGCTTCCTGTCTCTCCCTCCCTTGCAAAGCCCCATTCAGTGTGCAGCCCAACAAAGTACTTACATCTCGTACAAGAAGCTTCAAAAAGATCATATTCAGACGCCGTCAGGGAGCTGTCAATTTGACAACGTGCTTATCATCGTGCTGGTACTTCGCGGTTGTAATTTTACTTGGTCGAGAGCATCAGAACACGAGAAATATGCCTGGCTTGGGTCAGCCTGTTTGTGCCTGCCAGTGTCCCGACTTCAAGCAGCTTTGTGTTGCCTACAATCTGCAATTCAATGACAACGCAGTCGAGGGGAAAGATAATATGCAGTGTTATTTACTGGCCTTGTGTGCCCATGCAGCCACACTGTCATGGATGAGTGTGCTCCACTCCACTGTGTGAGGAAAAGATAAGACACCTTCCAATCAGATAGCACAGACTGAAGGCAAGGCCGCGCATTTGCATACATTTAGCTCCGTATGCTGCCTCCTAGTGGCTAATCCATAGGTGATTTACTGCACTCTGACCTCCGCCAAGGCTCGACCGGGTTTCCTTTGTGTCTCCGTCAATGGCTGTGACCGTGCCGCAGTACACCAGTGACGTGCGGCGAGGTACAGTGGGGCAAAAAAGTACTTAGTCAGCCAGCGATTGTGCAAGTTCTCCCACTTAAAATGATGACAGAGGTCTGTAATTTTCCATCATAGGTACACTTCAACTGTGAGAGACAGAATGTGGAAAAAAAAAATCCAGGAATTCACATTGTAGGAATTTTAAAGGTGGAAAATAAGTATTTGGTCAACCATTCAAAGCTCTCACTGATGGGAGGAGGTTTTGGCTCAGAATCTCACGATACATGGACCCATTCATTCTTTCCTTAACACGGATCAATGGTCCTGTCCCCTTAGCAGAAAAACAGTCCGAAAGCATGATGTTTCCACCCCCATGCTTCACAGTAGGTATGGTGTTCTTGGGATGCAACTCAGTATTCTTCTTCCTCCAAACACATTATTATAACTATGTGGTACACTACTATAACTATGTGATACACTACTATAACTATGTGATACACTACTATAGGGGGCGGCATGGCTTAGTGGGTAGAGCGGCCGTGCCAGAAACCTGAGGGTTCCAGGTTCGCTTCCCACCTATGGACATCAAAGTCACTGCCGTTGTGTCCTTGGGCAGGACACTTCACCCTTTGCCCCCGGTGCCTCTCACACCGGTGAATGAATGATGAATGAATGATTGGTGGTGGTCGGAGGGGCCGTAGGCGCAAACTGGCATCCACGCTTCCGTCAGTCTACCCCAGGGCAGCTGTGGCTACAGATGTAGCTTACCACCACCAGGTGTGAATGAATGATGGGTTCCCACTTCCCTGTGAGCGCTTTGAGTATATAACAATAGAAAAAGTGCGATATAAATCTAATCCATTATTATTATTATTATTATTATCATAACTATGCGGTACATTACTATAACTATACAGTACACTAATATGATTATATGGTACACTACTATAACTATGTGGGGCGGCATAGCTCGGTTGGTAGAGTGGCCGTGCCAGCAACTTGAGGGTTGCAGGTTCGGTTCCTGCTTCCGTCATCCTAGTCACTGCCATTGTGTCCTTGGGCAAGACACTTTACCCACCTGCTCCCAGTGCCACCAACACTGGTTTAAATGTAACTTAGATATTGGGTTTCACTATGTGAAGCGCTTTGAGTCACTAGAGAAAAGCGCTATATAAATATAATTCACTTCACTTCACTATGTGATACACTACTATAACTACGTTATACACTACTATAACTATGTGATACACTACTATAACTATGTTATACACTACTATAACTATGTGGTACACTACTATGACTATTCAGTACACAACTATGGCTATACGGTACAGTACTATAACTATGTGGTACACTACTATTACATATGGTACCCTACTGTAACTGTACGGTACACTATTATAACTATACGGTACACTATCATAACCGTACAGTACACTACTATAACTATACGGTACACTACTATAACCGTACAGTACACTACTATAACATACAATACACTACTATACTATGGTACACTACAATAGCTATACGGTACACTAATATCACTATACGGGACATTACTATAAATAAGTGATACACTACTATAATTATACGGTACACCAACACTGGTTTAAATGTAACTTAGATATTGGGTTTCACTATGTGAAGCGCTTTGAGTCACTAGAGAAAAGTGCTATATAAATATAATTCACTTCACTTCACTATGTGATACACTACTATAACTATGTTATACACTACTATAACTGTGGTACACTACTATAGCTATATGGCACACTATTATAACTATAGGGGACATTACTATAACTATGTGGTACACTACTGTAACTATGCTGTACATTGCTATAAGTATACGGTACACTACTATAACTACCGTATTTCCTTGAATTGCCGCAGGACATATAGTATGCGCCTGCCTTGAATTACTGCCGGGTCAAACTCGCTTCCCAAAATAATTAGCGCATGCTTTGTACTACCGCTGGGTCAAACTTGTGACGTCACGAGTGACACTTCCCCTGTCATCATTTTCAAAATGTAGGAGGCTGATTTCAATACCTGTAATTTGAAATCGCATAAAGGGAAGAAGATTAAGAGCTATTCAGTAGGATTTAAGGTCCAAGCTTACATCACACTCAAATTTTTACTGCATACCTTTCGGTAAGTGCCGGAGTGAGAATAGGTTTTGAATTAATTAGCGCCCCGGCGGCAATTCAAGGAAATACGGTATACTGTACACTAATATAACTATACAGGACATTAGCATAACTATAGTACATTATTATGACTACACAGTACGTTAGTATAACTATACGGTAAACCAGGGGTGCCCATTACATCGATCGCGAGCTACCAGTCGACCGCGGGGGGTGTGTCAGTCGATCTCCAGCCAGGCTTTTAAAAAAAATAGACCTAAAAATTAGTGATCATCAATCTTCACCAAGACGTCACTTAAATGACATTCACGGTACCGGAGGGTCTTGTGAGATGACGCTGGCTGCTGCAAGATCATTATTATGAAAATATGACCAAGAGGAAGGCGAGAAACACTTTTTATTTCAACAGACTCTCGCGCCGTACCTTCCGTCAAAACTCTAAAGGCCGACTGCACATTTCCTATCTTCACAATAAAAGCCCTGCTTCATGCTGCCTGCGCTAACTAAATACATAGTCTCGGAAAACTGGCGTGCACAAGCGATCCCTCAGAAAGCTGGCGTACACATCACTTGTGCACGCCAGCTTTCCGAGACTCTTATTTTGTTAGCGCAGGCAGCATGAAGCAGGGCTTTTATTGTGAAGATAGGAAATGTGCAGTCGGCCTTTAAAGTTTTGACGGAAGGGACGGCGCGAAAGTCTGTTGAAATAAAAAGTGTTTCTCGCCTTCCTCTCTGTCATTTTTTCATAATAATGAACTGGCAGCAGCCAGCGTCATCTCACAAGACCCTCGGGTGCCGTGAATGTCAATCAAGCAAGCTACGGAATTTGCCGCCAATGTTTTTCTTGTAAAGTGTATGGAAGCTGGATGAATTATATGCCAAAAACCAACCACTGTCATGTGGTATTGTACAGAAAGGACAACTTTTTTTCTCCTCCATTTGAAAATGTGGGCGTTATCATCATTACTGTCTGATTCCAATCAATGCAAGTCATCAGAATCAGGTAATACACCAACTTATATTCTTGTCTTTGTGAAAGAAAGACATCTATATGTGTTACACATGCTTGTATTATCATTAAACACATTTAACTTGTTTACAAAAATGTCTCTTTCATAAATAAATAAATATAAATGATATATATAAATGAGGTAGATCCCCTCGAGTTGGTCAATTGAAAAGTAGCTCGCCTGCAGAAAAAGTGTGGGCACCCCTGCGGTAAACTATTATAAATATACAGTACACTAATATTACTGTTTAATGATACCATATAACGTCCATGCAACACCCAGCCTGGTGAACATTCCGCCATGTTCTTTTTGCTGACAAACACAAATCCACAGGCATGAAGTGAACATATAAATAAACCTCCTTAGTCGGAACAAGCAGTGATGCTTCCAAATGTTTTAAATATTTTAAAAAAGACACAGGGTGGGAATGAACATGACATGCAGGAAGAGCACTTGCTGTGCTGCTCATTGGAAGGAAGACAGAGCAGTTTGACTTCAGTGCTGATTGAAATTATACAAAGTCGAAAGATGACAATTTCTGCGGTGCAAAACATGGATGTTGTCGTGATTAGGGCGGGACAGAAGTCTTGATAATGCAACCTTAAATATTCATACCAAAAGGTCCCATATTATAGTTTGATATATTTGTTTATATGTCAGACATCCCTCAATAGTGTATTGGACGTGTGTTAGCCATGTTGCTAGATGCAAATTCAAAAGTCAACCTACTCAGTGGCCTGCTTGGCACTCAGCATCAAGGGTTGGAATTGGGGGTTAAAATCACCAAAAATGATTCCCGGGCGGGGCACAAGTACTGCTCACTGTTCCCTTCACCTCCCAGGGGGTGAACAAGGAGATGGGTCAAATGCAGAGGATACATTTCACCACACCAAGTTTGCGTGTGACAATCATTGGTACAAGGGTTGTCCCGATCCGATCCGATATTTGGATCGGATCGGCCGCCGATATTTGCCAAAAAATGCGTATCGGCAAGGCATGGGAAAATGCCGATCCAGATCCAGTTTAAAAAAAAAAAACTCCGGTCCGTGTTTTATAACACACAGATTTAAATAATACATTCTACTCTTCTGCTGCTCCCTACGCTCCGTTCGGCATTTTCCAGCACACCTTCAACACATCCACAGGTCTGTGTTTTAACCGTTAAGACGGCTGTGTGAATTAAAAGTTACGGCAAAAATGTCAGCTGTGTGGGATTATTTTACCATACAAAAACGAAAAAGATGAAGAGGTGGAGTGCAAAACATGCCACAATATAGTCAAGCGTGGTGGTAAAGTTGTAAGACATTTTAATGACTCTTGCGAGTGAGAGGCTTTTTAGCACTCATAGATGAACACAGGAGCAGGCTGACACCTGAGCATCTTGAAGTGCTCGTCTTTGTTAGAAAGAATCTCCCCATTATGCTTGGACTTCAATTGTTTGCCCTTCCTGACTGGGGCAAACAATTGAAAGGAGTGTGTAGATATATATATATATATATATAAATATATATATATATATATATATTTTTTTTTTTTTTAAGTTTACACTTGTTCAAGAGCAAGTATTGATGCTGAGTTATAGACATTTTATCCCACTCAGGTTGTTTGTGTGTTTTGCTTTTTTAAAATAATGTTTAAGGCATTATTTGCACTTTATACTGTTCACTTTTTTACTGTTTAATGTTGCCATTTCTGTTTGTCATGTATATTTTTTTCTATTTTGTGTTTATCCTTGAATACCAACCAATGTGTATTATTCAAACTCACCTAATTCAGCTGGCTAGTCGTTATCAAGAGTACTAAAACCCTTTTCAACATGAATCTGACAACAGAGTAGGCTAGATAACTTCAAACTTTAATACATGCTTGGATAGGCCAGTATCGATATCGGATCGGAAGTGCAAAAACAATATCGGTATCAGATCGGAAGTGCAAAAACCTGGATCGGGACATCCCTAATTGGTATTTTAACTTTAATTTTTTAACCTGTCTTGGATTTTGTTTTTTTTTACAGCCCAAAATGTATGAATTCTTGGTGAAGTGAATTATATTTATATAGCGCTTTTCTCTAGTGACTCATAACGCTTTTACATAGTGAAACCCACTATCCCAGTTACATTTAAACCAGTGTGGGTGGCACTGGGAGCAGGTGGGTGTAGTGTCTTGCCCAAGGACACAACGGCAGTGGCTAGGATGGCGGGAGCCGGGATCGAACCTGGAACCCCCAAGTTGCCGGCACGGATTCTCTACCGACCGAGCTATATTACCGCTGCGATGTTTTGAGACTTATTTCTTAAAATAACGTTAGATCGATCTTTGTTGGCCCTGCGATAAGGTGGAGACTTGTCAAGGGTGTACCCCGCCTTCCGCCCAAAGCAGCTGAGATAGGCTCCAGCACCCCCCCCCCCCCGCCCGACCCCAAACAGGACAAGTGGCGGGAAATGGATGGATAGACCTATTTGTATTTTGACCAATGTTTTATGTGTTAAACTCAAAACTCCAAAAGATTGGCAAAAACAAATACTGTTTTGATGTTTTACTCGTTTTATAGCACAATGACTTAAAGGTAGACACATAAAGGCACGTGCTCGGAGCTCATTGTAAAAATACTGTCGTTTGAATTTGTTATAACTAATAACAATAATAACAAACACGACCAAAGGCTTCCTTATTGTCTGCTCTGTCGTCTACAAGTCAAGACCGTCATGACATTATGTTCTTTACAAATGTATGTAAACTTTTGACTACGACTGTACATAGTATAGTACCTATTTACGCACCTGGGGATAGGTTGATTGGCAACACTAAATTGGCCCGAGGCGACACCGTAGTTGATAAGTGTTGATAAGGTGTGTGGGTTCCTCAGACCACCACACACTGCCTCGAGAGCCCGGATTTCAGGGTACAATATTGTTTTATTTTCATAAATCATGCAAGGCTTTTGCTTTCCAGCAAAAATGTCTTCTTTCTGGCTTCTACTCCAACTCCAAATACGTATCTCATCCCGGCTGCAGCTAATAAAGGCGACAGGTGATAATATAACAAGGCCCACCTGGGCCATCTGTCTTTGAAGCCGGTCCTGGCACATCCCTTCCTGCAGCAGGCCCGCGGGCCACACCCCTCTCCACAATAAGCTTTTTCTTTTCCTCTATCTTCTTGTTATGGGACGTTCATCCTCCACTGTTGCAATTTCTAATATAACGTAGTGTAAAGTTCTTACTTTCATCCGTCAGTAAACTCTACTGTGTGTATGTCGTCCGTCTATCATCCACCCGAATGCAGCTGAAATAGGCTCCAACACACCCCGCGACCCCGAACGGGACGCAACAGGGGATAGGTTGATTGGCAGCACTAAATTGGCCCGAGGCGACACCGTAGTTGATACGTGTTGATAAGATGTGTGGGTTCCTTAGACCACCACACACTGCCACGAGAGCCTGGATTTCAGGGTACAACACTGTTTTATTTTCATAAATCGTGCAAGGCCCACCTGGGCCATCTACTCACCTGCCCCTGCTTCGAGGCCGGTCCTGGCACACCCTGTCCCGCGACAGGACCGCGGGTCACGCCGCCCTCCACAATAAACTTATTGTTTTTCTCTATCTTCTTGTTGTGGGACATTCATCCTCCGTTGTTGTCATTTCTAATATAACGTAGTGTAAAGTTCTTACTTATATCTGTCTGTAAACTCTGGTGTGTGAATGTTGTCTATCTGTGTTGGCCCTGCAATGAGGCGGCGACTTGTCCAGGGTGTAAACCGCCTCCCACCCGAATGCAGCTGAGATAGGCTCCAGCACCCCCCGCTACCCTGAACGAGACAAGCGGCAGAAAAATGGATGGATAGATCGATTTGTGATTTGACAAATGTTTTACGTGTTAAACTCAAAACTCAAAAAAATTTACAAAACAAATACGGTTTAGATGTTTTACTTGTTTTATACCACAAAAACTTGAAGGTCAACACAAACGCATATGATCAGAGCTCATTGTAAAAATACTGTAGTTTTAGTTAATTAGAACTACATACCCCGTTTCCATATAAGTTGGGAAATTGTGTTAGATGTAAATATAAACAGAATAAAATGATTTGCAAATCCTTTTCAACCCATATTCAGTTGAATATGCTACAAAGACAAGATATTTGATGTTCAAACTCATAAACTTAATTTTTTTTTGCAAATAATAATTAACTTAGAATTTCATGGCCGCAACACGAGCCAAAGTAGTTGGGAAAGGGCATGTTCACCACTGTGTTACATCACCTTTTCTTTTAACAACACTCAATAAACGTTTGGGAACTGAGGAAACTAATTGTTGAAGCTTTGAAAGTGGAATTCTTTCCCATTCTTGTTTTATGTAGAGCTTCAGTCGTTCAACAGTCCGGGGTCTCCGCTGTCGTATTTTACGCTTCATAATGCGCCACACATTTTCCATGGGAGACAGGTCTGGACTGCAGGCGGGCCAGGAAAGTACCCGCACTCTTTTTTTTACAAAGCCACGCTGTTGTAACACATGCTGAATGGGGCTTGGCATTGTCTTGCTGAAATAAGAAGGGGGGTCCATGAAAGACGGCGCTTGGATGGCAGCATATGTTGTTCCAAAACCTGTATGGACCTTTCAGCCTTAATGGTGCCTTCACAGATGTGTAAGTTACCCATGCCTTGGGCACTAATGCACCCCCATACCATCACAGATGCTGGCTTTTGAACTTTGCGTCGCTTCCCCTTTGGTCCGGATGACAAAATGTCGAATATTTCCAAAAACAATTTGAAATGTGGACTCATTAGACCACAGAACACTTTTCCACTTTGCATCAGTCCATCTTCGATGATCTTGGGCCCAGAGAAGCCCGCGGCGTTTTTTGATGTTGTTGAAAATTGGCTTTCGCTTTGCATACTCGAGCTTTAACTTGCACTTACAGATGTAACAATGAACTGTATTTAGTGACAGTGGTTTTCTGAAGTCTTCCTGAGCCAATGTGGTGATATCCTTTAGAGATCTATGTTGGTTTTTGATTCAGTGCCGTCTGAGGGATCGAAGGTCAAGGTCATTCAATGTTGGTTTCCGGCCATGCCGCTTACGTGGAGTGATTTCTCCAGATTCTCTGAACCTTTTGATGATATTATGGACCGTAGATGTTGAAATCCCTAAATCTTTTGCAAATTGCACTTTGAGAAACGTTGTTCTTAAACTGTTTGACTATTTGCTCACGCAGTTGTGGACAAAGGGGTGTACCTCGCTCCATCCTTTCTTGTGAAAGACTGAGCATTTTTTGGGAAGCTGTTTTTATACCCAATCATGGCACCCACCTGTTCCCAATTAGCCAGCACACCTGTGGGACGTTCCAAATAAGTGTTTGATGAGCATTCCTCAACTTTATCTGTATTTATTGACACCTTTCCCAACTTCTTTGTCATGTGTTGCTGGCATCAAATTCTAAAGTTAATGATTATTTGCACAAAAAAAAATGTTTATCAGTTTGAACATCAAACAGATAGATAGATAGTACTTTATTGATTCCTTCAGGAGAGTTCCTTCAGGAAAATTAAAATTCCAGCAGCAGTGTACAGAGTTGAGATCAATTTAAAGAAAAAAGTAAAAAGCAAATGATGGGGGTTTAAATGGAAACAAAATAGAGAAATATTACAAAAGAATAAAAACAATGGGAATAACAATATAACAGTAAAATAAGAATATAACAAGACAAAGTAGGCAGTAGTGACCATGTTATGAAAACGTATTGCACTGTTAATGTTTTGCATCCCCTGTCATCCTAATACCCCCCGTCCCCCGTCCCAGAGAGGAGTTGTACAGTCTAATGGCGTGTGGGACAAAGGAGTTCTTGAGTCTATTAGTCCTGCACTTGGGATGAAGCAGTCTAAAACTGAACAGGCTCCTCTGGCTACTGATAACGCTATGCAGAGGGTGACTGGCATCATCCAGGATATGTTGTCTTTGTAGCATATTCAACTGAATATGGGTTGAAAATGATTTGCAAATCATTGTATTCCGTTTGTATTTACATCCAACACAATTTCCCAACTCATATGGAAACGGGGTTAGTACATTACCCAGCACAATGGACAGTAACAGGAACTTAGACGGTGATTGTGTTGTTATAGGTTTTGATTACACAATTGACATGCGCGTTTGAGCGCTGCTCAGACAAAATTCAACAAGCCAATCAGCGTGCGGGGAAGTTTCGGGCTCGGGACAAAGCTGCGTAATTCGTGGGGTTTTGGTTGAACTTCCGTGAGACGGATCGATCGCGACATCTTGAAATCCTGGATGGAATGAAAAGTTCTTTTAGTAAGCCCTGCTCGGAACACAACGTTTTGGGAGTGGGTGTATCTTCTCTCAAAAAGTGGAGCAAACAAGTGAGGGAGACAACATTTTTTTTTTCTCAGGCTTGGTGCTCATAAACAGGCTCTAGAGACAAAATATCTCAGGGAAAATAGCAGTAAAAAGTCACTTTTGCGGAATAGGGGGTTACATTTTCCTACATTTTGAAACACTTCCTTGTGGTCTACACAACTTGTAATGGTGTTTTTTTGCATAGATTATTGTGGAGGGGGGCGTCGTCCGCGGGCCTGCCGCAGAGCGGGTTCTGTAAGGACCGGCCTCATAGACAGTAGCAGGTGAATAGATTGCCCAGCTGGGAATTGTTATCTAATCACCTGTCGCCCTTATTAGTCACTAAGGTGAAATAAGGAATTACATTTTCCAACATTTTTTTAGCACTTCCTTGTGGTCTACACAACTTGTAACGGTGGTTATTTGCATAGATAATTGTGGAGGGGGCGTGGTCTGCGGGCCTGCCACGGAGCGAGGCGTGTAAGGACCGGCCTGGAAGACAGCGGCATGTGAGTATATATTGCCCAGCTGGGACTTGTTATCTAATCACCCTTAATAGCAGCAGCCGGGACGAGACACGTTGTTGGCATTGGAGCCAGGGAGAGACATTTGCCCAGAGACAATCGTATATTGCTGGAAAGCAAGCCACCCTCAGGTATTTATGCAAAATAAAAAGACTTTAGAGAACCCACCAGAAGAGGGAAACCCCACAATTATGTTTGCAGACCATCTTCAAGCCGCTTTCTAACTGCCTCTTCAGATGTGCATCCACTCTGACTTTGTCTTCTCCCTGCCGTCCTTGTCGTTGTTTTTAGCGTTTCCATAACAAGTCTGACAGATGTAAGCTCGAAATGTGCACAATTTTTTTTATTAGGAATGGCTGCATGTGCATGTACGAGCCAGTCTGCCCCACAACAAGAGGACAGAGAAAAAGAAGGAGCTTATGGACTACAAGGATGGACTACAATGGCGGACTGGCGCAGAACTCTTCGTTAAAAACATATGGAGCTATCCGCTGATGTCACAAATGAGGAAAAATGTCAAAAATTTGGTAAATTCCTCGTTTGAAAGAAAGGTAAGATTGTTTTAAAAAAATATTCTCGCCATGCCTCTATGGTTTGATTTCAAATTTCCAGGACTAATGCAGACCCCAAATGCACAAAAAGTTACCAATAATTAGGAAAAGTTTATTTTGCCCAATCAATCAATCAATCAAAGTTTCCTTTATAGCCCTAAATCACGATTGTCTCAAAGGGCTGCACAAGCCACAACGACATCCTCACTGTGTCCTGTAAAAAACAGTTGGACCGGAACTCTCTAAAAACTAAAGTTCCTTGGGTGAATAATGTAAACTCACCACACCGGTATGTTTTAGCGCTTTCATGGCGAGTTTACTGACGGATAAAAGTAAGAACTTTACACTATTTTGTATTAGAAATGGCAACAGCGGAGGATGAATGTCCCATAACAAGAAGATAGAGAAAAATAAGAAGCTTATTGTGGAGGGGTGGCGTGGCCTGGGAGCCTGCCGCGGAACGGAGTGTGCCAGGACCGGCCTCCAAGACAGTGATAGTTGAGTAGATGGCCCAGATGGGCCTTGTTATTTAATAACCTGCGGCCTGTATTAGCAGCAGCCGGACTGAGGCACGTAGTTGGAGTTGGAGTGGGAGCCAGAGAGAAGATGTTTTGCTGGAAAGCAAAAGCCTTGCACGATTTATGAAAATAAAACATTGTTGTACCCTGAAATCCGGGCTCTTGTGGTAGTGTGTGGTGGTCCGAGGAACCCACTAGAGGACAACCTTATCAACACTTAACTACGGTGTCGGTACGGACTACAGTGGCGGACGTGCGCAAATTTTCAGGATTTATGCAGATCTCAGATACACATCAGCAGGTACCAGAAGGTAAGAAAAGTTGGTTTTGCATTATATTGTGAAACAAAACGCCAGATAATATGTCTTACCTTATACACACACCATGGTAATACTTGTATCTCGGACTACGGTACTACTAATGGGCCGACAATCCATTAAGCGGTGCGGCTTCGAAGTCATACAAAAACATGTTGACGGATTTTTGAGTGCCGTGTGTCATCTTCCAGTCTACACATATCTCTTATGTGCGACTGCCATCTACTGGTAACACTTATTACACCATGTACCAAATAAAACTGCTTCGAGGTCGGTAAGCACAACCAGAATTATTCCATACATTAGGCGCACTGTCGAGTTTTTAGAAGATTGAATACATTTCAAGTGTGCCTTACGGTCGGAAAAATATGGTAAATAAGTTATACATTTAATCTTGAGAAGCAAGAAGTTTTCTGTATCGGCTTGAAAAAAACAAAAAAAAAAGATAATCCAGTACAAAGAGTAACAATGCACTTTGCGCCAGCATTGGGAATATCTGGTGATAATATCGTGTTGCGAGTTAGGCTTTAAAGGGGAACATTACCAGCAGACCTATGTAAGCGTCAATATATACCTTGATGGTGCAGAAAAAAGACCATCTATTTTTTTAACCGATTTCCGAACTCTAAATGGGTGAATTTTGGCGAATTAAACGCATTTCTGTTTATCGCGCTGGAGGCGATGACGTCAGAATGTGACGTCGCCGAGGTAATACAGCCGCCATTTTCCTTTTCAACACATTGTAAACATTGGGTCTCAGCTCTGGTATTTTCCGTTTTTTCGACTATTTTTTGGAACCTTGGAGACATCATGCCTCGTCGGTGTGTTGTCGGAGGGTGTAACAACACTAACAGGGAGGGATTCAAGTTGCACCACTGGCCTCAAGATGCGAAAGTGGCAAGAAATCTGCCGCCAGACCCCCATTGAATGTGCCGGAGTGTCTCCACATTTTACCGGCGATGCTAAGACAGACATGGCACAGAGATGTATGGATAACCTGCAGATGCATTTGCAACGATAAAGTCAACGAAATCACAAAGGTGAGTTTTGTTGATGTTGACTTATGTCCTAATCAGACATATTTGGTCGCTGCGTGACTGCCAGCTAATCGATGCTAACATGCTATGCTAATCGATGCTAACATGCTATTTACCGGCGGTGCTAAAGCGGACATGGCACAGAGATGTATGGATAACCTGCAGATATTACGTTTCCTTCCACCCACATTTAATGCGAAAAAAAAACACTTACCAATCGACGGATTTAAGTTGCTCCAGTGTCAAAAGATGTGAAAGTCCTGATCGTTTGGTCCGCACATTTTACCGGCGATGCTAACGCAGCTATTCGGCCATGCTATGGCTATGAATAGCGTCAATAGCTATTCTCTCAATAGCTTCAGTTTCTTCTTCAATATTTTCACTCCAACCATCCGTTTCAATACATGCGTAATCTGTTGAATCGCTTAAACCGCTGAAATCCGAGTCTGAATCAGAGCTAATGTCGCTATATCTTGCTGTGGTATTCACCATTGTTTGTTTGTATTGGCAGCACTGTATGACGTCACAGGAAAATGGATAGTGTCTTGGCAGAAAGCGAAAAAAAGGCACTTTAATGTCTAGGTAATGTCGCTATATCTTGCTGTGGTATTCGCAATTGTTTGTTTACATTGGCAACACTGTATGACGTCACAGGGAAATGGATAGTCGCATCGCAAATAGCGTAAATCAAGCACTTTAAAGCTTTTTTCAGGGATATTCCAAGACCGGTAAAATTTTGAAAAAAACTTCAAAAAATACAACAAGCCACTGGGAACTGATTGTTATTGTTTTTCACCCTTTTGAAATTGTGATAATGTTCCCCTTTAAGCGTTAATGTGGCGATTGTAAGATGTATGGCTGGGCGATATATCAAATATACTCGATATATCGTGGGTTTGTCTCAGTGCGAGATATAAAGTGACTGTATCGTGATATTTGAGTCTGCGTTCTCACACAGTTGCTGTTAGCTGCGGGCATTACACTGCAGGCTCTTCTCACTCTTTCTTGTCTCTCCTTCTCACAGAGACTCAAACAAGTGCACCTTCTTACATACGTCACATACTGTCACGTCATACGCCCTCGCATGAGAGGTAGCAGCATGGGTAACATTAGCTGTGATGCTAGCGGAGTGGTGCGAGTGGTAATACGAGAGAGAAAAGGTGCCAATCTGGAAACAAATGAAGGAGGAATGAATTCCCAATAAAAACAGCACAGGGTGCATCGTCTGGCGGTGGTTTGGCTTCAAGCGGGAATATGTCGAAAAAGTGTGCGGCAAAAGCGTTCTTACAAAAAGTCGCACCTACTGCTAATTTGTAGCATTATTTGAAAAGTCACCCGCTAGATCAGGGCTCACCAACCTTTTTGAAACCAAGAGCTACTTCTTGGGTACTGATTAATGCGAAGGGCTACCAGTTTGATACACACTTAAATGAATTGCCAAAAATAGCCAATTTGCTCAATTTACCTTTAATACATAAATCTATATATATTTTAAAAAATTGGTATTTCTGTCTGTCATTCTGTCGTACATTTTCTTTCCTTTTACGGAAAGTTTTTGTAGACAATAATTGATGAAAAGAACACTTAATTGAACGGTTTAAAAGGGGAGAAAACACGAAAACATTTTTTTTATCAATTTTGAAACAGTTTATCTTCAATTTCGATTTTAAAATTCAACTGAAAAAAATGAAGAGAAAAACTAGCTAATTTGAATCTTTTTGAAAAAATTAAAAAAAAGAATTTATGGAACATCATTAGTAATTTTTCCTGATTAAGATTAATTTTGCCAGAATAATTTTTTTTAATGTTAAATCATAATAAGTTTAAAGAAATATTTCACAAATATTATTTGTCGAAAAAACAGAAGCTAAAATGAAGAATTAAATAAAAATGTTTTTATTATTATTTACAATTAACAAAAAAATACTTGAACATTGATTTAAATTGTCAGGAAAGAAGAGGAAGGAATTTAAAAGGTGAAAAGGTATATGTGTTTAAAAATCCTAAAACCTTTTTAATTGTTGTATTTTTTGTCTAAAATTGTCATTCTGGAAGTTATAAAAAGAAAAGTAAAAAAATAAATACATTTATTTAAACAAGTGAAGACCAAGTCTTTAAAATATTTTCTTGGATTTTCAAATTCTATATTTGAGTTTTGTCTCTCTTAGAATTAAAAATGTCTAGCAAAGCGAGACCAGCTTGCTAGTAAATAAATACAATTTAAAAATAGAGGCAGCTCACTGGTAAGTGCTGCTATTTGATCTATTTTTAGAACAGGCCAGCGGGCGACTCATCTAGTCCTTACGGGCTACCTGGTGCATTGGTGACCCCTGCTCTAGAGAATGAAGAGTGCTTGAAACTGCATGTCAACATCTCCGTTCAGTGCCATACCCACAAAATAGAGCATATTACCCCAATTCTTGAGAGTCTGCACTGGCTCTCTGTTCATTTTAGAATTGATTTTAAAACATGGCTGTTTGTTTTTAAAGCACCGGCCCCTCGTTGTATCTCGGACCTCATCCAAATGTACACTCGTGCGCGTTCTCTGAGGTCCGAGAGCCAGCTCCAGCTCGTGATGCCCAAGACCAGACTTACAACCAGGGGAGACAAGGGGGCTTCTCTGTGGTCGGCCCTAAGCTCTGGAACACTCTGCCCCTCCATATTCGAACTGCTCCCATAGTGGAAGTGTTTTAAGTCTTGTCTTAAGACCCACTTTTATTCTTTGGTTTTTAAAACTACGTGAGTTGTGTGGTCCTCTGTATTTTCTATGTATTATTTTAATTGGTTTTACCCTTTAAAATTGTTTTTAATCATATTTATTTTTACATTGTTTTTATATGGGTTTCATTTTTTTATTCAGTCATTGGTGGAGCTAAGGACAATATTTGAATATTGTTTTTAATATTGTTGTGCAGCACTTTGGAAACATGCTGCTTAAATGTGCTATTTTTTTATTTTATTTTAATCTTCTATTCTTTTCTCCCATACTCCCCCTGTTTACCTGTATGTCATCTTTTTTGTAAGGGGCGCTGGAAGCCGGCAGACCCGTCAGCGATCCTGTTCTGTCTCCCTGTAATGTTTGTCTGATCTTGAATGGGATTGTGCTGAAAATTGTAATTTTCCTAAAGGAACTCTCCTGACGGAATAAATAAAGTACTATCTAATCTAATCTAATATAAATAAAGTGGATTGGATTGAAAATGCCGAAGCGACCATTTCCAGATCGTACGAAAAAAATAGTCAACAACAGAATTTAATAACGTCCCTAGTAACCTACCACATAGCGAAGGACATACACTATTTGATTTCCTGTTACGCAGCTCATTTTTATTTGACAGTTATTGAATTATCTTGTGTGACATCATGCACAAAAGTGCACTTTATTTGTTTTTAAGTATTGTAGTGGCGTTCTGTACAAAAAGTTCACTTTAATTTTGTGTTGTTTTGATATGTCATCTTAGTGACATCATGCACTTGTTTTAAAATGTCTCTGACAATCTCACATTTTGTGTTTTAGAAATGACATGAATGTTTGTGCCACTGCTTAATAAATACAGTTTTAGTTGTGATTTCGCTCTCTGCATGAAAGTTTAAAAGTAGCATATATTAATGCAGTATGAAGAAGAATGTTTTAATGTAGACACATAGAATCATCATACTGCTGTGATTATATGCATCAAGTGTTCCATCTAAGGTAAAATATGGAGAAATATATCGTGTATCGCGACATGGCCTAAAAATATCGAGATATTTAAAAAAGGCCTAATGAAATGTAATGTTTTCCTAGAGCAGGGGTTGGCAACCCAAAATGTTGAAAGAGCCATATTGGACCAAAAATACAAAAACAAATCTGTCTGGAGCCGCAAAAAAATAAAAGGGAACATTATCACCAGACCTATGTAAGAGTAAATATATACCTTGATGGTGCAGAAAAAAGACCATATATTATTTTAACCGATTTCCGAACTCTAAATGGGTGAATTTTGGCGATATCACTCTGTGGCGACGACGTCAGAACGACATCATTTTTAACACATTACAAACACCAGGTCTCAGCTCTGTTATTTTCCGTTTTTTCGACTATTTTTTGGAACCTTGGAGACATCATGCCTTGTCGGTGTGTTGTCGGAGGGTGTAACAACACTAACAGGGAGGGATTCAAGTTGCACCACTGGCAAGAAGATGCGAAAGTGGCAAGAAATCTGCCGCCAGACCCCCATTGAATGTGCCGGAGTGTCTGCACATTTTACCGGCGATGACAGACATGGCACAGAGATGTATGGATAACCTGCAGATGCATTTGCAACGATAAAGTCAACGAAATCACAAAGGTGAGTTTTGTTGATGTTGTTGATTTATGTGCTAATCAGACATATTTGGTTGCGGCGTGACTGCCAGCTAATTGATGCTAACATGCAACGCTAATCGATGCTAACATGCTACGCTAATCGATGCTAACCTGCTATTTACCGGCGGTGCTAAAGCAGACATGGCATAGAGATGTATGGATAACCTGTAGATATTACGTTTCCTTCCACCCACATTTAATGCGAAAAAAACACTTACCAATCGACGGATTTAAGTTGCTCCATTATCACAAGATGCGAAAGTCCTGATCGTTTGGTCCGCACATTTTACCGGCGATGCTAACGCAACTATTCGGCCATGCTATGGCTATGAATAGCATCAATAGCTATTCGCTCAATAGCTTCAGTTTCTTCTTCAATACTTTCATACTTCACCCATCTGTTTCAATACATGCGTAATCTGTTGAATCGCATAAGCCGCTGAAATCCGAGTCTGAATCTGAGCTAATGTCGCTATATCTTGCTGTGGTATTCACCATTGTTTATTTGTATTGGCAGCACTGTATGACGTCACAGGAAAATGGATAGTGTCTTGGCAGAGAGCGAAAAAAAAGGCACTTTAAAGCTTTCTTTAGGGATATTACGGGACCGGTAAAATTTTGAAAAAATCTTCAAAAAATACAACAAGCCCCTGAGAACTGATTTATATGGTTTTTAACCCTTTTGAAATTGTGATAATGTTCCCCTTTAAAAGCCATATTACATACAGATAGTGTCAGCAATAAATTGAATTAGATAGATAGATAGATAGATAGATAGATAGATAGATAGATAGATAGATAGATAGATAGATAGATAGATAGATAGATAGATAGATAGATAGATAGATAGATAGATAGATGGATAGATAGATAGTACTTTATTGATTCCTTCAGGAAAATTAAAATTCCAGCAGCAGTGTACAGAGTTGAGATCAATTTAAATAAAAGTAAAAAGTAAATAATGGGTGTTTAAATGGAAACAAAATAGAGAAATATTACAATAAGAATAAAAACTAAAAAGCAACAATGGGAATAAAAATATAACAGTAAAATAAGAATATAACAAGACAAAGTAGGCAGTAGTGACCATGTTATGAAAACGTATTGCACTGTTATTGTTTTGCATCCCCTGTCATCCTAGTACCCCCCGCCCCAGAGAGGAGTTGTACAGTCTAATGGCGTGTGGGACGAAGGAGTTTTTGTGTCTATTAGTCCTGCACTTGGGATGAAGCAGTCTAGCAGTGAACAGGCTCCTCTGGCTACTGATAACGCTATGCAGAGGGTGACTGGCATCATCCAGGATGCTCACTAGTTTGTCAACAGTCCTCTTCTCTGCCACCGTCACCAGTGAGTCCAGTTTCATTCCGATTGTAGAACCGGCCCGCCTGATCAGTTTCTCAAGTCTGGAGCTGTCCTTAGATGTACTGCCCCCACAGCACACTACCATGTAGAACAGAACACTGGCAACCACAGACTGGTAGTACATCCACAGGAGTTTTTTGCAGATGTTTAAGGAGTGCAGTCTCCTGAGGAAGTACAGCCTGCTCTGTCCTTTCTTGTACTGATGGTCCGTGTTAACAGTCCAGTCCAGCTTATTGTCCACCCAAACCCCGAGGTACTTGAATGAGTCCACGGTCTGTACCTCAACTCCCTCGATCACAATAGGTTGTGACCGTGGACTCGACCTCCCAAAGTCAATGACCAGCTCCTTGGTCTTTGATGGATTGAGCTGCAAGAGGTTCGTGTGGCACCAGACAACAAAGTCTCTCACCAGATTCCGAAACTCCTCCTCTATGCCGTCCTTGACGCACCCGACGATGGCTGTGTCATCCGCGTACTTCTGGATGTGACACAGCTCTGAGTTGTAGCAGAAGTCAGCGGTGTACAGGGTGAAGAGAAGAGGGGCTAGCACCGTTCCCTGCGGTGCTCCGGTGCTGCTGATCACAGTGTCAGACGTGATGTCCTTCAGTCTGACGTACTGTGGCCTGTCTGTGAGGTAGTTCAAAATCCAGGCAACCAGGCAGGGGTCCACTCGCATTTTGTAGAGCTTGTCCTGAAGGAGGCGGGGCTGGATGGTATTAAAGGCACTCGAGAAGTCCAGGAACAGGATCCTCACAGTGCCATTTCCCTTATCCAGATGTGAGTGGGCTCGATGCAGCAGGTAAAGGATAGCAAGGGGGCGGTTTAGCTCGGTTGGTAGAGTGGCCGTGCCAGCAACTTGAGGGTTGCAGGTTCGATTCCCGCTTCTGCCAACCTAGTCACTGCCGTTGTGTCCTTGGGCAAGACACTTTACCCACCTGCTTCCAGTGCCACCCACACTGGTTTGAATGTAACTTAGATATTGGGTTTCACTGTGTAAAACGCTTTGAGTCACTGGAGAAAAAGCGCTATATAAATCTAATTCAATTCACAATTCACTGCATCCTCCACACCTAAATTAAGAGGACTTAAAGGAAACTAAATTAGTTCAAATATAGCTACAAATGAGGCATAATGATGCAATGTGTACATATAGCTAGCCTAAATAGCATGTTAGCATCGATTAGCTTGCAGTCATGCAGTGACCAAATATGTCTGATTAGCACTCCACACAAGTCAATATTATCAACAAAACTCATTTTTGTGCATTCACGCACAACGTTAAAAGTTTGGTGGACAAAATGAGACGGAAAAAGAAAGTGGCATAAAACACGTCCTAGAAAGTCGGAGAAAGTTGTACATGTAAACTAGGGGTGTCCAAACTTTTTCCAGTGAGGGCCGCACACTGAAAAATTCAGAGCAAGCGGGGGCCAATTTCATAATTTTTATTTTAAAAACCAATACAATATATGTATAAAAAAATATACATTTAGGCCTCCACTCAGTTATGATCTCGGGGACCCCAAAGGGTTTTGGTAAAAAAAATATATAAAAAAATGTGTCATTATTCAGTATTATAATTTTTATTATTATGCAAGTTTTAAATCTGTAGATCAACATTAGAAAAAAAAAATGGAAAAAACACAAAATATGCAATAATTTCACCCAATAACTTTTAGGTGGAATATTTGAGATTATATAATAATTGGAGCCTTAATTTTGTATTTTGATTCATTATCATTTTTTGAGCAATGACACTTAAAAACAAATCACACTTAAATAACTCGGGATCCAAAAGTGTCCTACTTATTAAAGTGTTAAAAAATAAACTATAGATTTTTTTTACGGTTTACTTTTAGCACAATAATCTCGAGATCAACTTCAGATATATCTGTCAATTTTCAGTGTTATTGTTGTTTATGTTTTGTTTGTTGGTTTTAGTCCCTTCTTTCAAAAAAACAGCTCAGTTTTTTTATATGGCAAAACACAAAATATGAACATTTTCGCCCAAAAATATCTCAAACTGGAATATTTAACGTGACGTAATCGAAGCCTTGAATAGGTCAATAATTCAAAATGACATTGATTTTGATTCATTATTATTTTTTAAAGAAAGAAACAGCCTGCATGGCAGCTTTGTGTTATAAGAGTAAGCATTGCAACATTTTCTTTTTACATTTCACCTGTTTGCTCTTTTATACAACTTTTTATGTTTTTAATTTTTTTCAATTGTATTCTTAAAATGTGGCGTGGGGCCGTTAAAAAATGACCCGCGGGCCGCACTTTGGACACCCCTGATGTAAACAAACTACGGTGAGTTCAAGGACCGTCAAAATTAGTAGGACAAAACAGCGCTCGCCAAATACTCGAATCAGTGAAAGGGGAACATTACCAGCAGACCTATGTAAGCGTCAATATATACCTTGATGGTGCAGAAAAAAGACCATCTATTTTTTTAACCGATTTCCGAACTCTAAATGGGTGAATTTTGGCGAATTAAACGCCTTTCTGTTTATCGCGCTGGAGGCGATGACGTCAGAATGTGACGTCACCGAGGTAACACACCCACCATTTTCATTTTCAAAGCATTACAAACACCGGGTCTCAGCTCTGTTATTTTCCGTTTTTTTGACTATTTTTTGGAACCTTGGAGACATCATGCCTCGACGGTGTGTTGTCGGAGGGTGTAACAACACTAACAGGGAGGGATTCAAGTTGCACCACTGGCCCGAAGATACGAAAGTGTCTGCCGCCAGACCCCCATTGAATGTGCCAAAGTGTCTCCACATTTTACCGGCGATGCTAAAGCAGACATGGTACAGAGATGTATGGATAACCTGCAGATGCATTTGCAACTATATTACGTTTCCTTCCACCCACATTTAATGCGAAAAAAACACTTACCAATCGACGGATTTAAGTTGCTCCAGTGTCACAAGATGTGAAAGTCCTGATCGTTTGGTCCGCACATTTTACCGGCGATGCTAACGCAGCTATTCGGCCATGCTATGGCTATAAATAGCGACAATAGCTATTCGCTCAATAGCTTCAGTTTCTTCTTCAATATTTTCATACTCCAACCATCTGTTTCAATACATGCGTAATCTGTTGAATCGCTTAAGTCGCTGAAATCCGAGTTTGAATCCGAGCTAATGACACTATATCTTGCTGTGGTATTCCCATTGTTTGTTTACATTGGCAGCACTGTATGACGTCACAGGGAAATGGCCAGTGTCTTCGCAGAGAGCGAAAATTAGGCACTTTAAAGCTTTATTTAGGGATATTCCGAGACCGGTAAAATTTTGAAAAAAACTTCAAAAAATACAACAAGCCACTGGGAATTGATTTTTATTGTTTTCAACCCTTTTGAAATTGTGATAATGTTCCCCTTGAAGCATGTTTGATATAAACAGTGTGCTTTATAACAATTATAGGTTTGTGTCATGTTTGTCCACCTGCAGAAACCATATTAAGACAAAAAATATGCACTAGTGGCACCGTTTCAGAACCCCCGCTTTAACTAAAGGCTTAGTGGCCACATGCGTGGACAGCACCTTTTTAGCTCTTATTTCCAAAATTGTGTACACTACTGAATTAGGGTCTTATGGCCACTTATGTGGACACTTGGAACACCACCAGATGGCAGTGTTCCATTTTTCATACATTTTTGAAAAAGCTCCAGAGAGCCACTAGGACGGCGCTAAAGACATGTTGCCGACCCCCATCCTAGAGCATCTTACAAAAAGTCAAGCACTATCTAGTATTACTCCCCCCCAAAAAAAAAAAAACACGTGAAGTGTCATCGAGAGCACTTCTGTGGTCTTATTACGAATATTTTATCGGATCCGTTAGCGTCTGAGTGGCTCCACCGACTTCATTGTGTGCCTGCTAACGCAAATGTCACGTGGTCTAATTAGATGACCTGAATCAGCTGTCGATCCTGGAGCGGTTGCCACGACGACGCTTCTCGGCGCGTGGCGGGGATTGATAAAAGCGCCGGGACCACTCGTCTTTGTGCCAACATTTCTGAAAATGCTGCTCATGAAAAGCATAGATTTTCCCCATTTTAGTGGGTTTTGTACTTCCCTCGTTGCCGTCTCCTCGCCGCCCACCGACGTTGCGTAACCATGCTGGCCACCTGCTATTGTCACCGCTGCGGGCCCGTGCGACACACTTGAGCGTGAATAATGCTGAGCCGGCGTTGCTAATTGCGGCCGTCCGTCTAACGAGTGCTAACGAGAACCCTCGGCATCTGCGACCCTCAACTCTGACCCGAATCCTAGATTAGCGCACAGGATAATTCACTCACCCTCCGATATTGACTTTTTTTCTTGGAGGACGGATGAGTACTTTTACGCAAAAACATCAAAAAACAGCCTTCTACTGAAAGCCACCACTTCCGACCACGCAGTCTGATAGTTTATACATCAATGATGAAATATTAACATTGCAACACATGCCAATATGGCCTTTTTAGTTTACTAAATTACAATTTAAAATTTCCCGCGGAGTTTCTTGTTGAAAACATCGCGGAATGATGACGCGTGTTTGTGATGTCACCGGTTGTAGCGGACATATTAGCCCAGCACCACTCACGGCTAAAAGTCGTCTCTTTTCATCGCATAATTACACAGTAATTTGGACATCTGTGTTGCTGAATCTCTTACAATTTGTTCAATTAATAATGGAGACGTCAAAGAAGAATGCTGTTGGTGGAAAGCGGTGGATTGCAGCTGCCTTTAGCACCGAAACACAGCCGGTGTTTCTTTGTTTGTTGTGAAGCTTTAACACAGAGCGGTCAAGCGAACATGTTTCTCTACGTCAACCAGCAAGTTTTTGGATGGGAAAATTGTGATATTAAGTCGGTTCTTACCGGAGACTTCAGTGGATTACACGACCTCATCCCGCATCTCAAAAAGGCAGCTGCTATCTTGGCTCCTCGGCTTCTCTCAGAAACACTGGCGTTCACCGCAGCCATCTGACTTTCAGGTATGACTTTACAATCTCACTAAAACACTATTAAAACAATAAGCAGATAAGGGATCTTCCAGAGTTATCCTAGTAAACGTGTCTAATTACATCTGAAACACTCACACTGCCGCCGCCTGTAGCTGTCGCCTTTTCTTTTTTTTTTTTAATTGCCTCACTCTAACTTTCCTCATCCACAAATCTTTCATCCTCGCTCAAATTAATGGGGAAATCGCCGCTTTCTCGATCCGAATAGCTCTTGCTGCTGGAGGCTATGATTATAAACAATGTGAGGATGTTGAGGAGCCCCACAACCCGTGACGTCACACACACATCGTCTGCTACTTCCGGTACAGGCGAGGCTTTTTTATTAGCGACCAAAAGTTGCGAACTTTATCGTGGATGTTCTCTACTAAATCCTTTCAGCA
>NC_084618.1:21991383-22006383 GCF_033978795.1 Nerophis ophidion | reverse complement strand
ATAAAATAAAATCACCCAACAATATTCGTCCACATTATTTTAAATTTTCATGAAAAAACTTACAATGATTTACTTGAAAAAAAAAGTACATTATCTTTAAAAAAGTTGGCATTTTATTTTTTTATTTTATAAAATGAGTCTCATTTTATGTTATTTTTTTAATTCTTTTTTTTACAAAATCATTCATGAATTCAAAATTTCACCCGAAAATATTTATTAACATTATTTTCAATTTTCACGAAAAAACTTTATTACTGTAAAAATACAATGTTTTACTTGAAGAAAAAAAGGATTTAAATTTTATGAAGCACTTTTTTTTATATCTCAAAAAGTTTTTGTATTGTTACATTCTATTTAAAAAAGTTGGCATTTTATTTTTGTAATCTATAAAATAAATCTTATTTTAATTTAAGGTTGTTTTTTTTTACAAAATCATCCTTATATTAAAAAAATTCACCCGAAAATATCTATCGACAATATTTTAAATATTTATGAAAACACTTTATTCTTGTAAAAGTACAATGTTTTACTTGAAAAAAAAAAAGGATTTAAATTTAATGAAGTACATTTTTTCTATTATCTCAAAACGTCTTTACATTGGGACATTGTCATTAAAAAAGTCGGCATTTTATGTATTTATTTTATAAACATAAATAATAATAATAAATATTTTATAAAATAAATCTCATTTTAATTTTTTTTTTAAGTATTTTTTTTTTACAAAATCATCTTTGTATTACAAAAATCCCCCCAAAATATTTATCAACCATATTATGTTCAATTTTCATGAAAAAAAAATGTATTATTGTAAAATCACAATGTTTTACTTGGGGATTTTTTTTTTTTTTAATTTAGTGAAGTAACTTTTTTTTTTTAACCTCAAAACATCTTTACTTTGGGAGATTCTCTTTAAAAAAGTTGGCATTTTATTTTTAAATTTGATCAAATAAATCTCATCAAGTCTTTTTTTAACAAAATCATCCTTATATCAAAAATTTCACCCAAAATATTTATTAACATTTTCAATTTTCATGAAAAAACTTTATTATTGTAAAATTACAGTATTTTACTTGAAAAAAAGGATTTAAATCTAATGAAGTAAAAAATGTTTTGTTTTGGTTTTTTTTTATCTCAAAACGTCTTTACATTGGGACATTGTCTTTAAAAAAGTGGCATTTTTTTATTTTTTATTTTAAAAAATAAATCTCATTTTATTTTATTTTTTAAAGTCTTTTTTTTTTTTTTTTACAAAATCATCTTTATATTATAAAATTCACCCAAAAATATTTATCAACATTTTTTTCCAATTTCCATGAAATTCTAACCATTTTATATGAAAAAAATACAAACTTTGATCTAAAAGTTTGCATCCACATATCCCAACGACAGAAGTAGATAACCGTAACGTAGTGAACTGCGACATCATGTGCTAATTAGAGTTCTGAAAAAGAAAAGCTGGACCAGAACTCTGGACTGGGACTTAAGGATAGCACGGACACATTGGAACCAGGTCAAAAATAAAGAAAGATTCTCTCACCTGACAGGTAATCGGAGGCAACTCTGTCTTGCGGCTGCATCCCCATGCTTGCCTCCGCTCTGTGCGTGTGTGCGCCAGCGAGCGAGCTCGGCGTCAGTGATGAAGAGCCAGGAGCGCCGCCCGGCCCCTCATCTTGCTGCCTGCTGTGGTTACGCAAAGTGAGAGTGTGGGATGAGCTACTGTCGGCAAGGCGGCGGGGATGGGAGGAGCGTGGATTGGAGGAGGGAGGAGACGGCGTAGAGCGTCGCAGAAACGCAACGTGCATTTTGTGGAGCGTGGCATCGCTTTGCACACGAAGAGGCGGAGCTTGTCTTCACTCAGGGTCAACACTGTAGGGAAAGAAAGTGCAATTTATCAATTTGAACACTGCCACCTGGTGAATGTTAAGTTGAATTGCAGGGTAATTATGCATTGAAATATAATACTATTATCTACTTTTCAGTTTATTTTAGTCAGATGAAGATTTAGGTCTATAATATTATTTATTATGGCTACATCTTGTCTGATTAAAAGAAGGTGAAAAGTAAATTCAATAAGAAGAGATAATGAGCCTTTTTAAGCCATTTCATTTATTTAAAAGTATATAAATGAACACTATTTGTTTTTTAATGATAAATAAATGATAAATGGGTTGTACTGATAAATAAATGATAAATGGGTTGTACTTGTAAAGTGCTTTTCAAAAACTAATTTTCTTGCAAAATTAACCCTACTTTCATAAGATTTTTTTTTTTTTTCTCTGAAAATGTCGACTTTTTTCTTAAAAATATTTTTCCTAAAGCCAGCCCAACATAGGGTCTTGTCACGACAAATTTCTTCTCCCTACAACCCCCCCCCCCCCCCACATTTACTTCCGGGGTCATGATTAATACAGACGTTTTGTTAACGCTATATCATAAAAATATAACGCTATATTATAAAAATATAACGCTATATCATAAAACTATAACGCTATATCATAAAAATATAACGCTATATTATAAAAATATAACGCTATATTATAAAAATATAACGCTATATTATAAAAATATAACGCTATATTATAAAAATATAACGCTATATTATAAAAATATAACACTATATTATAAAAATATAACGCTATATTATAAAAATATAACGCTATATCATAAAAATATAACGCTATATTATAAAAATATAACGCTATATTATAAAAATACAGACGTTTTGTTGACGATATATTAGAAAAAAAATTAAAAAACAATTTACAAACACAAGCTATGGGATGACATAAGAGGAAACGTGATCCCGGAAGTGAATGCGTCATCCCATAGCTTGTGTTTGTAAATTGTTTTTTATTTTTTTTTTATAATATAGCGTCAACAAAACGTCTGTATTTTTATAATACAGCGTTATATTTGTATAATATAGTGTTAACAAAACGTCTGTATTAATCATGACCCCGGAAGTAAATGGGGGGGGTTGTAGGCGGGAAGAAATTTTGTGTGACAGCCTCATCATGTAGTGTTAACCCCCCCCCCCCTTTTTTTCCTCTTCTTAGAAATACTTTGACATTTCCCCCATGACATAAAACGTAAAAAAAAAAATGTAAACAAAAAAACCCAATACATTTATTTTTCCTTTTTTCTAATCCAAAAGTAAATTCAATAAGAATATCTACTCAGTGGCCTAGTGGTTAGAGCAGGGGTCACCAACACGGTGCCCGCGGGCACCAGGTCGCCCGTAAGGACCAGATGAGTCGCCCGCTGGCCTGTTCTAAAAATAGCTCAAATAGCAGCACTTACCAGTGACCTGCCTGTATTTTTTTAATTTTATTTATTTACTAGCAAGCTGGTCTCGCTTTGCTCGACATTTTTAATTCTAAGAAAGACAAAACTCAAATAGAATTTTAAAACCCAAGAAAATATTTTAAAGACTTGATCTTCACTTGTTTAAATAAATTCATTTATTTTTTTACTTTGCTTTTTATAACTTTCAAAAAGACAATTTTAGAGAAAAAATACAACCTTGAAAATGATTTTAAGATTTTCAAACACTTATACCTTTTTATCTTTTAAATTGCTTCCTCTTCTTTCCTGACAATTTAAATCAATGTTCAAGTATTTTTTTATTGTAAAGAAACATAAATACATTTTAATTCAATTCTCCATTTTGGCTTCTGTTTTTTCGACAAAGAATGTTTGTGAAATATTTCTTCAAAGTTATGATTAAAATTCAAAAAAATTATTGTGGCAAATCTAGAAAATCTGTAGAATCAAATTTAAATCTTATTTCAAAGTCTTTTGAATTTCTTTTAAAATTTTTGTTCGGGATTCGTCTTTGTTAGAAATATAGCTTGGTCCAATTTGTTATATATTCTAACAAAGTGCAGATTGGATTTTAACCTATTTAAAACATGTCATCAACATTCTAAAATTAATCTTATTCAGGAAAAATTACTAATGATGTTCCATAAATATTTTTTTTAATTTTTATTCAAAGAGATTCAAATTAGCTAGTTTTTCTCTTCATTTTTTTCGGTTGAATTTAGAATTTTAAAGAGTCGAAATCGAAGATAAACTGTTTCAAAATTTAATTTTCTTTTTTTTTTTTTCCTGTTTTCTCCTCTTTTAAACTGTTCAATAAAGTGTTTTTTTCATCATTTATTCTCAACAAAAAAACCTTCCATAAAAGGAAAAAAAAAATGTACGACGGAATGACGGACAGAAATACCCATTTTTTTTCTATATATAGATTATTTATTAAAGGTAAATTGAGCAAATTGGCTATTTCTGGCAATTTATTTAAGTGTGTATCAAACTGGTAGCCCGTCACATTAGTCAGTACCCAAGAAGTAGCTCTTGGTTTTAAAAAGGTTGGTGACCCCTGGGTTAGAGTGTGTCCCCTGAGATCGGTAGGTTGGGAGTTTAAACCCCGGCAGACTATAAAAATCGGGCCCATTACCTCCCTGCTTGGGACTCAGCATCAAGGGTTGGAATTGGGGGTTAAATCACCATAAATGATTCCTGGGTGCGGCACCGCTGCTGCTCACTGCTCCCCTAACTTCTCAGGGGGTGATCAAGGGGATGGGTCAAATGCAGAGGACAAATTTCACCACACCTAGTGTGTGTGTGACAATCATTGGTACTTTAACTTAACTTTAAGAAGACATTTTATTTATCATCAAGTATATAAATTGACACCATTTGTTTTTATTTTTTAATAAAACTATACAGGGGAAATAGCTTCTTAGTTGTATACATCTTGACATGGTTAAAACAAATACATATGTTCTTGCAAAATTAACTGCACTTTCATAAGAATACTTTTTTTTCTCAAAATATTTAGAATTGTCCTAAGGCCACCCCAAGATAGGACCTCATCATGTAGTTTAACCCCCTTTTTTTAGAAATACTTTGACTTTTCCCCTATGAAATAAAACGTTAAAAAAACATTTAAACAAAAACAAAAACATTTTTAATTTTCCCTTTCTCCTATTCAAGTGAGGCTCACAGGTTATGCCATAAACATTTTGCCACCGGATTGTCATAGTCCAGTGATTCTCAATCCGTGGTACGTGTACCACGAGTGGATGTGGACTCCATCTAGAGCAGGGGTCACCAACTTTTTTGAAACCAAGAGCTACTTCTTGGGCACTGATTAATTCAAAGAGCTACCAGTTTGATACACACTTAAATAAATTGCCAGAAATAGCCAATTTGCTCAATTTACCTTTAATAAATATATATAAATATAAAAAATTGGTATTTCTGTCTGTCATTACGTCGCACATTTTTTTCCCTTTTACGGAAGGTTTTTTGTAGAGAATAAATGATGAAAAAAAACACTTAATTGAACTGGTTAAAAGAGGAGAAAACACAAAAAAATGAAAATTTAATTTTGAAACATAGTTTATCTTCAATTTCGACTCTTTAAAATTCAAAAATCAACCAAAAAAAAAAGAGAAAAAAACTAGCTAATTCGAATCTTTTTGAAAAAATTAAAAACAATTTTTGGGGAACATCATTAGTAATTTTTCCTGATTAAAATTTATTTTAGAATTTTGATGACATGTTTTAAATAGGTTAAAATCCAATCTGCACTTTGTTAGAATATATAACAAATTGGACCAAGCTATATTTCTAACAAAGACAAATCCTCATTTCTTCTAGATTTTCCAGAACAAAAATTTTAAATGAAATTCAAAACACTTTGAGATACGATTTAAATTTGATTCTACAGATTTTCTAGATTTGCCACAATAATTTTTTTGAGTTTTAATCATAATAAGTTTGAAGAAATATTTCACAAATATTCTTCGTCGAAAAAACAGAAGCTAAAATGAAAAATTGAATTAAAATGTATTCATGTTTCTTTACAATAAAAAAAAATACTGGAACATTTATTTAAATTGTCAGGAAAGAAGAGGAAGGAATTTAAAAGGTAAAAAGGTATATATGTTTAAAAATCCCAAAATAATTTTTAAGGTTGAATTTTTTTCTCTAAAATTGTCTTTCTGAAAGTTATAAGAAGCAAAGTAAAAAGATACATTAATTTATTTAAACAAGTGAAGACCAAGTCTTTAAAATATTTTCATGGATTTTCAAATTCTATTTGAGTTTTGTCTCTCTTAGAATTCAAAATGTCGAGCAAAGCGAGACCAGCTTGCTAGTAAATAAATAGAATTTTAAAAATAGAGGCAGCTCACTGGTAAGTGCTGCTATTTGAGCTATTTTTAGAACAGACCAGCGGGAGACTCATCTGGTTCTTACGGGCCACCTGGTGCCCGCGGGCACCGCGTTGGTGACCCCTGATCTAGTGAAAGAGCCATATTGGACCTAAAATCCATCCATCCATCCATTTTCTACTACCGCGTGTCCCGTTCCGGGTCGCTCAAGCCTATCTCACCAAAAATACGAAAAACAATTCTGTGTGGAGCCGCAAAAAAATTAAAAGCTGTATGTAAGTTTTATAATGAAGACAACACATAACTAAGTGTCTATATTCGCTATAATAGCCTACTATCAAAATGAGTATGTGTCGTAGGCTGAAGAAAATCTTCAATGACAAACGTTGAAATTTAATATTTACTCTACACATTTTTACAACATTAGAAAACATTAGTAAATCAGAGGCGACTCAGAATGTGAGATAACTCCTGCAAATGACTGGCTTTTATTGGACAAAAGGTATACATGCTGTCTTCTTTTAATAAATGTATAACAATCTTTGGCAAGCTAGGTAATGTTTGCTGTGGTCTGAAACAACATGGCACACAACTATCTGAAATGCAGCCATTATTACATACAGATAACATGTCATGAGACATGCAAAACTAAATTATACACAAAGAGGATAAAAGTATATTAACTGAGCTCAAATATACCTAAAAATGAGGCATAATGATGCAATATGCCTAAATAGCATGTTAGCATTGATTAGCTTGCAGTCATGCACTGACCAAATATGCCCGAATAGCACGCCGACAAGTCGATAACATCAACAAAGCCCACCTTTGTGCATTAACGCACAGCATACAACATTTGGTGGACAAAATGAGACAGAGAAGGCGTGGAAGATTTTACATGTAAAACAAACCGTTGCGTCGCAGTCCACAATATGGTGAGTTCAAGAACCGCCGAAATTAGTAAGACAAAACGATGTTCACCCAATAGTCTCATCAGTGAAGCATACACACAAACATATTAAACAGTGGGCTTTCTAACAAGTGGGAAGGTTTGTGTCATGTTTGTCCTCAAACAAAAAACACACTAAAACAAAATAAATATTTTTCCCCCCATCTTTGTCCATTTACAATCCTTTTTAAAAAATGTTCCAGGCCAACACTAGGGCGGCACTAAAGTCCAAAAAATTAAAGTACATTGTTTAATTTTCCTATAGTCAAACACAGTGTTACTGTTCAGTCTGTAATATTACTGTGGCAAAAAGTAAATTAATTGTAGTTGTTAAATAAAGCCTCAGACTTGTTTCTAATGAAAACTTAGGCCTACTACGCTACTGTATTTTAATGTTGGTCGTTACGGTGGTACTTGGAGAGCCAAGTGTTTTTCTGAGTTGGTACTTGGTGGAAATTTTTTTTTTTCGTAACCACTGTCATTAACTAAGTATCTTTGGTACATTTTCTACAAGAGTCTACTGCAGGGGTCACCAACCTTTTTGAAACCAAGAGCTATTCCTAGGTACTGATTAATGCGAAGGGCTACCAGTTTGATACACACTTAAATAAATTGTATTTCTGTCTGTCATTCCGTCGTACATTATTTTTCCTTTTACAGAAGGTTTTTTGTAGAGAAATAAATGATGAAAAAAACACTTAATTGAACGGTTTAAAAGAGGAGAAAACACAAAGAAAATGAAAATGTAATTTTGAAACATAGTTTATCTTCAATTTCGGATCTTTAAAATTCAAAATTATACCGAAAAAAAGAAGAGAAAAACTAGCTATTTTGAATCTTTTTGAAAAAATGTTAAAAAGAATTTATGGAACATCATTAGTAATTTTTACTGATTAAGATTAATTTTTAAATTTTGATGACATGTTTTAAATAGGTTAAAATCCAATCTGCACTTTGTTAGAATATATAACAAATTGGACCAAGCTATATTTCGAACAAATACAAATCATTATTTCTTCTAGATTTTCCAGAACAAATTTTTTTAAAGAAATTCAAAAGACTTTGAAATAAGATTTAAATTTGATTCTACAGATTTTCTAGATTTGCCAGAATCTATTTTTTGATTTTTAATTATAATAAGTTTGAAGAAATATTTCACAAATATTCTTCGTTAAAAAAACAGAAGTTAAAATGAAGAATTAAAATTAAACAATTGAACATTGATTTAAATTGTCAGGTAAGAAGAGGAAGGAATTTAAAAGGTAAAAAGATATATGTGTTGAAAAATCCGAAAATCATATTTAAGGTTGTATTGTTTCTCTAAAATTGTCTTTCTGAAAGTTATAAGAAGCAAAGTAAAAAAAATTAATGCATTTATTTAAAGAAGTGAAGACCAAGTCTTTAAAATATTATCTTGGATGTTCAAATTCTATTTGAGTTTTGTCTCTCTTAGAATTAAAAATTTCGAGCAAAGCGAGACCAGCTTGCTAGTAAATAAATCAAATTTTAAAAATAGAGGCAGCTCACTGGTAAGTGCTGCTATTTGAGCCATTTTTAGAACAGGCCCGCGGGCGACTCCTCTGGTCCTTAAGGGCGACCTGGTGCCCGCGGGCACCGCGTTGGTGACCTCTGGTCTACTGTAATTATTTTTTTTATCTATTTATCCCAATTAGTTTTAGTCTATTATTCATATATTATTCTCTGCAAAAAATATGCTTTTACTTGTTGTATTCTAGTTTTTAATGAACAAACAAAAATGCATTCTCATAAAATTACAACTTTTTTTTTAGAAATGTTCGATAATATCGGACTGCCGATATCATCGGCCGATAAATGCTTTAAAATGTAATATCGTAAATTATCGGTATCGGTTTTAAAAAGTAAAATGTATGACTTTTTAAAACGCCGCTGTACGGAGTGGTACACGGACATATAGGGTGAAGTACAGAGCAGTTGCATCTCCCAGTCATACTTGCCAACCCTCCCGAATTTCCCGGGAGACTCCCCAATTTCTCCTCTCTGAGCTGCAACCTTATCGTGGTAGAGGAGTTTGCGTGTCCCAATGATCCTAGGAGCTATGTTGTCCGGGGGCATAAAGCCCCCTGGTAGGGTCTCCCAAGGCAAACAGGTTCTAGGTGAGGGATCAGACAAAGAGCAGCTCGAAGACCTTTATGAAGAAGAAAAATCATGGACCCAGATTTCCCTCGCCCGGACGCGGGTCACCGGGGCCCCCCTCTGGAGCCAGGCCCGGAGGTGGGGCACGATGGCGAGCGCCAGGTGGCCGGGCCTGTTCCCATGGGGCCCGGCCGGGCACAGCCCGAAGAGGCAACGTGGGTCACCCCTCCAATGGGCTCACCACCCATAGCAGGGGCCATAGAGGTCGGGTGCATTGTGAGCTGGGCGACAGCCGAAGGCAGGGCACTTGGCGGTCCGATCCTCGGCTACAGAAGCTAGCTCTTGGGACGTGGAACGTCACGTCACTGGGGGGGAAAGAGCCTGAGCTAGTGCGCGAAGTCGAGAAATTCCGGCTGGATATAGTCGGACTCACTTCGACGCACAGCAAGGGCTCTGGAACCACTTCTCTCGAGAGGGATTGGACCCTCTTCCACTCTGGCGTTGCCGGCAGTGAGAGGCGACGGGCTGGGGTGGCAATTCTTGTTTCCCCCCAGCTCAAAGCCTGTATGTTGGAGTTCAACCCGGTGGACGAAAGGGTAGCCTCCCTCCGCCTTCGGGTGGGGGGACGGGTCCTGACTGTTGTTTGTGCTTACGCACCAAACAGCAGTTCAGAGTACCCACCCTTTTTGGGAACACTCGAGGGAGTACTGGAAAGTGCTCCCCCGGGTGATTCCCTTGTCCTACTGGGAGACTTCAACGCTCATGTTGGCAACGACAGTGAAACCTGGAGAGGCGTGATTGGGAAGAACGGCCGCCCGGATCTGAACCCGAGTGGTGTTTTGTTATTGGACTTTTGTGCTCGTCACGGTTTGTCCATAACGAACACCATGTTCAAACATAAGGGTGTCCATATGTGTACTTGGCACCAGGACACCCTAGGCCGCAGTTCCATGATCGACTTTTTAGTTGTGTCATCGGATTTGCGGCCTCATGTTTTGGACACTCGGGTGAAGAGAGGGGCGGAGCTTTCTACCGATCACCACCTGGTGGTGAGTTGGCTGCGATGGTGGGGTAGGATGCCGGACAGACCTGGGAGGCCCAAATGCATTGTGAGGGTCTGCTGGGAACGTCTGGCAGAGTCTCCTGTCAGACAAAGTTTCAATTCCCACCTCCGGAAGAACTTTGAACATGTCACGAGGGAGGTGCTGGACATTGAGTCCGAGTGGACCATGTTCCGCACCTCTATTGTCGAGGCGGCAGATCGGAGCTGTGGCCGCAAGGTAGTTGGTGCCTGTCGGGGCGGCAATCCCAAAACTCCTTGGTGGACACCAGCGGTGAGGGATGCCGTCAAGCTGAAGAAGGAGTCCTATCGGGTCCTTTTGGCTCATAGGACTCCGGAGGCAGTGGACAGGTACCGACAGGCCAAGCGGTGTGCAGCTTCAGCGGTCGCGGAGGCAAAAACTCGGACATGGGAAGAGTTCGGGGAAGCCATGGAAAACGACTTCCGGACGGCTTCGAAGCGATTCTGGACCACCGTCCGCCGCCTCAGGAAGGGGAAGCAGTGCACTATCAACACCGTGTATGGTGCGGATGGTGTTCTGCTGACCTCGACTGCGGATGTTGTGGATAGGTGGAAGGAATACTTCGAAGACCTCCTCAATCCCACCAACACGTCTTCCTATGAGGAAGCAGTGCCTGGGGAATCTGTGGTGGACTCTCCTATTTCTGGGGCTGAGGTCGCTGAGGTAGTTAAAAAGCTCCTCGGTGGCAAGGCCCCAGGGGTGGACGAGACCCGCCCGGAGTTCCTTAAGGCTCTGGATGCTGTGGGGCTGTCTTGGTTGACAAGACTTTGCAGCATCGCGTGGACATCGGGGGCGGCACCTCTGGATTGGCAGACCGGGGTGGTGGTTCCTCTCTTTAAGAAGGGGGACCGGAGGGTGTGTTCCAACTATCGTGGGATCACACTCCTCAGCCTTCTCGGTAAGGTTTATTCAGGTGTACTGGAGAGGAGGCTACGTCGGAGAGTCGAACCTCGGATTCAGGAGGAACAGTGTGGTTTTCGTCCTGGTCATGGAACTGTGGACCAGCTCTATACTCTCGGCAGGGTTCTTGAGGGTGCATGGGAGTTTGCCCAACCAGTCTACATGTGCTTTGTGGACTTGGAGAAGGCATTCGACCGTGTCCCTCGGGAAGTCCTGTGGGGAGTGCTCAGAGAGTATGGGGTATCGGACTGTCTTATTGTGGCGGTCCGTTCCCTGTACGATCAGTGCCAGAGCTTGGAGTCGAACACATTTCCAGTGAGGGTTGGACTCCGCCAAGGCTGTCCTTTGTCACCGATTCTGTTCATAACTTTTATGGACAGAATTTCTAGGCGCAGTCAAGGCGTTGAGGGGTTCCGGTTTGGTAACCGCAGGATTAGGTCTCTGCTTTTTGCAGATGATGTGGTCCTGATGGCTTCATCTGACCGGGATCTTCAGCTCTCGCTGGATCGGTTCGCAGCCGAGTGTGAAGCGACGGGAATGAGAATCAGCACCTCCAAGTCCGAGTCCATGGTTCTCGCCCGGAAAAGGGTGGAGTGCCATCTCCGGGTTGGGGAGGAGACCCTGCCCCAAGTGGAGGAGTTCAAGTACCTAAGAGTCTTGTTCACGAGTGAGGGAAGAGTGGATCGTGAGATCGACAGGCGGATCGGTGCGGCGTCTTCAGTAATGCGGACGTTGTACCGATCCGTTGTGGTGAAGAAGGAGCTGAGCCGGAAGGCAAAGCCCTCAATTTACCGGTCGATCTACGTTCCCATCCTCACCTATGGTCATGAGCTTTGGGTCATGACCGAAAGGATAAGACCACGGGTACAAGCGGCCGAAATGAGTTTATTCCGCCGTGTGGCGGGGCTCTCCCTTAGAGATAGGGTGAGAAGCTCTGCCATCCGGGAGGAACTCAAAGTAAAGCCGCTGCTCCTCCACATCGAGAGGAGCCAGATGAGGTGGTTCGGGCATCTGGTCAGGATGCCACCCGAACGCCTCCCTAGGGAGGTGTTTAGGGCACGTCCAACCGGTAGGAGGCCACGGGGAAGACCCAGGACACGTTGGGAAGACTATGTCTCCCGGCTGGCCTGGGAACGCCTCGGGATCCCCCGGGAAGAGCTAGACGAAGTGGCTGGGGAGAGGGAAGTCTGGGTTTCCCTGCTTAGGCTGTTGCCCCCGCGACCCGACCTCGGATAAGCGGAAGATAATGGATGGATGGACTCCCCAATTTCAGTGCCCCTCCCGAGAAACCTCCCGGGGAAACCATTCTCCCGAACTTCTACCAATTTCCACCCAGACAACAATATTGTGGGCATGCCTTAAAGGCACTCCCTCTGAATGCCGCCCCAGTCACATAATATCTACGGCTTTTAACACACACAAGTGAATGCACGGCATACTTGGTCAACAGCCATACAGGTCACGCTCAGGGTGGTCGTATAAACAACTTTAACACTGTTACAAATAAGCCCCACACTGTGAACCCACACCAAACAAGAATGACAAACACATTGAGCACCGTAACACAACATAAACACAACAGAACAAATACCCAGAACCCCTTGCAGCACTAACTCTTCCGTGACGCTACAATATACACCCACCGCTACCTCAACCCCGCCCACCTCAACCTCCTCATGCTTTCTCATGGAGAGCATGTCCCAAATACCTAGCTGCTGTTTTGAGGCATGTTTAAAACAAAAATAATGCACCATGTGACTTCAGTAATAAATATGGTAGTGCCATGTTGGCATTTTTTTTTCCATAACTTGAGTTGAGTCATTTTGGAAAACTTTGTTACATTGTTTAATGCAGGGGTGTCCAAACTTTTTCTACAGAGGGCCGCACACGGAAAAATTTAAACATGAGGGGGCCATTTTTGATATTTATCATTTTCAAACCATAACAAAATATATGGATTTTTTTTTTCAATCCTTAAGGCTCCTGGGGAGCATAAAGTCACTAAAATGTTAAAAATAAGTCAAATTATTATTTTTTATTTCATGCTCACAGTAAATCTCTACATCAACTTGAGGTTGATAAAAAGCAAAACAAATAAGGTTTCATGCCTTTTCTGTCAAAGACAACTTAGTTTTTTATAGTAAAACTGAAATATGCAGTATTTAGATAGATAGATAGATAGATAGATAGATAGATAGATAGATAGATAGATAGATAGATAGATAGATAGATAGATAGATAGATAGATAGTACTTTATTGATTCCTTCAGGAGAGTTCCTTTATTTAGCAATTAAAGCCCTCAAAGATCAATAATGCAGGACACCATTGATTTTAAATATTTAATATTTTTGAGTAATCACAGTGAAAAGTTAAATAAAATCCTACTAAATATATTTGAGATCCGAAAGGTTTCCCACTCATAAAGTGATACATTTTTATTGTTTTTTTTTACTTTTAACACTTAAATTTCAAGATCAACTTCCGATATATCTGTCGATTTTAAATTTGAACTATTGTTTGTTTTATGCTCCTTTGTCAAAACCTTGATGTTTTTATATGGCAACCACACAACATACGCAATATTTTTCCACATAAAACATTTTAAAGTGATAATTTTTTAATAATAATTCATTATAACATCGATTTTTTTGACTTTTTTTTGAGCAATGGAAAAAAAAGAAAATAAAGACTAAGGAAAAAAAATAACACTGCCTGTATGGCAGCTTTGTGTCAACATTGACACTTTTTCTCATAAGTTTTCACCTCATTCCACTGTTTTAAAAAAAAAAATATATTTTTGCAATATTATCAATTTTGCAATTTTTACAGAATGTGTGGCGGGCCGGTAAACGATTAGCTGCGGGCTGCAAATGGCCCCCGGGCCGCACTTTGGACACCCCTGGCTTGATGCATCCAGCGGCAACAACAAAATTAGGCATAATAATCCATCCATCCATCCATTTTCTACCGCTTATTCCCTTTGGGGGGCGCGGGGGGCGCTGGCGCCTATCTCAGCTACAATCGGGCGGAAGGCGGGGTACACCCTGGACAAGTCGCCACCTCATCGCAGGGCCAACACAGATAGACAGACAACATTCACACTCACATTCACACACTAGGGCCAATTTAGTGTTGCCAATCAACCTATCCCCAGGTGCATGTCTTTGGAAGTGGGAGGAAGCCGGAGTACCCGGAGGGAACCCACACATTCACTGGGAGAACATGCAAACTCCACACAGAAAGATCCCGGGCCTGGATTTGAACCCAGGACTGCAGGAACTTCGTATTTCAGTAATTAAGTGTTGGACAATATCGGATATCAGCAAAAAAGCCATTATCAGCCATCTCTACTATTTCCACAAAAAAAATACTTTCTCCCAGACTATTCTCCTAGTATTAATTTTAATCTTCATCCAGGTAAACAAAGAACAACTTTGTACACAACTACAAGCCGTTTCCATATGAGTTGGGAAATTGTGTTAGATGTAAATTTAAACAGAATACAATGATTTGCAAATCATTTTCAACCCATATTCAGTTGAATATGCTACAAAGACAACATATTTGATGTTCAAACTGATAAACATTTTTTTGTTTGCAAATAATCATTAACTTTAGAATTTGATGCCAGCGACACGTGACAAAGAAGTTGGGAAAGAAGGCAATAAATACTGATAAAGTTGAGGAATGCTCATCTAACACTTATTTGGAACATCCCACAGGTCAGCAGGCTAATTGGGAACAGGTGGGTGCCATGATTGGGTATAAAAA